>NC_091506.1:3542175-3852242 GCF_947461875.1 Haliaeetus albicilla
TATAAAAACCTCATCTGAAAGGGAAGGCCACTTCCCGTCTTATTAACTTTTTATTTGCTTTATTTTTCTACTTCCCAGTGTAGGTTCCAGAGGAACATTTGATTAATTTGTGCTGTCTGCAAGTCAGGCTTTTAACCTCTGGGAAAGCTCTAAACTCTTTAAAAGCTTACAGCCTTAAAACAGATTGTCAAAGTAAACTTAAACTAAATAGAGGTCAACAATCTAAGGTTATTTTAGCTTTTCTAGGGAAAACGGATGCTCATTGGAAAGACTAGTTTTCGTAGGCTGGTTACACTTATTCAGATTACACTTAACCATCTGCTCTTTGAATACAGAGCACCCCTTGCTGTTTGAATGCACTACTGCTTCTGTAAATGAATACAACGGTCCAAGCAACCTAGGTAAAATATAGGCTACCTCAAGACTAATAGATTTGCAGATTTTAGCAGGAAGGGCTACTGCTGGGGCTTCCCAGGGCTCTCCAGCACTGCTTTGGAAAAGAGGGTGCTGAGAGCCACGTGAATCTGTTAGATCCATTCTCGACAGTCTATGTGCTCTTGAAACACAGCCTGTTTCCCCAAGTTTCATTCTTGACAACGATGCCACACAGAAAAACATTCCTGTTTTGATGCAGATCAGATGTGAATGTGCAGTTACACTGAATGCTGTAACCTGAAGTCAGGTGTCATCCCGGAGTTAAAACTACTCTCAAGGAACATACTCTTTGTTCTGGTTTTCCCTCCCCACCCTTCCTCCCCCCCTTCAAGCTGCAACCAAGTGTGCTTCAGTTACAATATAGTTTTCTTTCTCATTTCCTTGGGAACACATTGCACAGAAACAATCAAACCAAGATAAGGTTAAAAAAAAGTAAGTTTTACAAATTCACATTCTAACCAAAAAATTCTACTGTGCAAATTAGAGAGAACCATCGTTTCATGCTGTAGAACAGTGTTAGAACGCACATTTTAATAAAAGACAAAAATCTTACTTTCCAAGGGCAAAGCATTCCAGTTTAACAGATGAGCCCTTCGCTGCATATGTTGTTTCTGGAAAACGTACTTCAATCTTTGGTTCATACTCCCCCATCACACCTGTTGAACATCAAAACAGCTAGCACTCCAGTTGAGCCTCAGACCTGTCTAGTACAACAGAATTTCAGTGTAAAAGAAAGGATGGCATTAATAATGTTAGAGCCTTATGTTCCACCTGTGGCAATCAACACATGATGTCTATGGAGCAGACTTAGCCTGTTGGGTGAAATTCAGCCCTATGCTGAAAGCTTAGGTGAAATCTGTAAGTTCTATGCATTTGAGAGTTGAAGAGCATGACTTTAGACAAGTTCTACAGTACAAGTATGTTGTGCATTAAGGTTTTAGAGATAATTTAGAGTTCACACCTCTTAGAGGAGTTAACAAGCAATGCATTTAACATTGGTCACTTCACTGAGTGGCCACTTCTCTGCACACTGAATAGATTCTGGGTGCAAGAGAGAATTATGGATTTCTCTGTGTCCAAAGTACTTGTAGAACACTTAAAACTTCTTTAAAACATCCAATCATGAGCTCTAGGCTTGAGAAAGGCTTATGTAATTAGATGCAATGATCACATTTGAAAATCCGGCTGAACATCCAATAAACTACAGATAAGCCATTATCAGTTTAGGGCAGATCCTACACTCAAAATTAACCAATTCTCATTTTATTAATTTGTAATTATTATAATATTATAATAACATTACATTAATTTATATTTATATTTTATATTTGCACCATTGCCTTAGAGGCTGCCTGTTTAGGACCCAATCCAGCGGCCACCAAAATGAATGGAATAAGATAAAGAGACTGATAGAATGAGTCTGAGAAAAGGAATAAAGCAGGGTGATGAAAAGGAAGAAGATAGTCAGAAAAGATCTTAAACATTTACACTCACAGCTTGTACCAATTTATTAACTTTTGAGCTGTGGAACTATAACTTTGTTTTGGGTAATCTGATTGAATATGTTATAAAGCAGCATAGTCTCACAGTGGAAGTATTATTCTATAATGCACAGCTGAGTTTTATTTATCCTAGAAACATAACTCTATACAGACTTTTGTTATCGACTGCTGCCACTGCTTTGCAAACAGTACAAGTATACTGAAATTTAGGTGAGCAAACTTACAAAAGGAACTTTGTGTAAAGATTTCCCAGGTATGTATTTTTCACTGTGAACATTTAATTAGAACTGTTGCCAGAAAGCTATTTGTATATGTGCAGGTGAGTTTCTCACCTCAGTGACTCACTTTGAAACAGCTTTCTAGATCTAGTATTTGAGCTATACCTAGATTATAAATTTAGAAGGCTTTGCCAGATTTGAGCCTCAACACAGGCATCCGTAAGATGAAAAACATTAATATACCATTTGACATTCTCTTGCTATTTTTCAATTATAGTGAACGCTGCTTTCTTTGCATATGTTTATCTCATCTCCCTGTCCCGACAGCTCATATCTCATTTCAATCCAGCAGAAACTGCGGGATCATGTCCCACTGCACAACTTTTTACTGGGAGCCTTTTACCTCCATGAGGATGTATAGCGGTATCAATTTCCAAAAACTGGAGATGGACCAGTTAGCGTTGTGCCGCATGTTTTCAGCCAAACATCCCCAGACAACTTACCATCGCTGCGGAGAGTGAGAGGAGTGGGTGGCCCCTGCACGCTTTGCTCTGCTTTAGAGTTAGTTACAACACAGGTGTAATTGCCCACATCTGATGGCTCTACTTTGGCAATGTACAAATTTCCCGTTTCTTGTGAAACAAAGCGGCGGCTATCTTCCTGAACACACAAGGTATTATTGTTGAAGATCCATGTATAGGACAAGCCTAGAAAACATCAGATACATATCATGCATCCTTTCCAGTATAATCTGCTTCCCATTAGTGCTTAAGTGCAATATTGCCAGTTGAAAGAACGAGTCAGTTACAGGGCAAACCACTGGGGATGCACAAATTAGCAAAGGCAAGGTAAGCATTGCTTTAGTTTTAAACTCATTTCAAGCCACTTCAGAAGGTCACAAAAGTTTTTGTCCCCTGCTACTTTTCATTTTCCTGCTCAGCCTGTTTTTAAGTAGGAATGGCAGAGCTGCAATGCCATGAGAAAGCTGTTTTAGTAAATAATTTCTATTTATAACACTTTCCCTCTGAACATCCAGAGCAAATTGCTGGTCACAGTGTTACAGCTCCTTTCTTCACTCTGAATACAGAAAAAAGAAACCTGTAACACAGAGCTTTACCATCAGAACCTTATGAAGGGGGGAGCTCAGCTGCACACAAATATTTTGAAGATTATTTAATATTTGATCCTATTGCACATTTGACCCTTCTCATCTTCCATACTTACATCTGTTCTGTGCTGCTTGTCCTATTCTAACTTCCTAACCCTCTTCTGCCATTTTTTCCATACAGTGTTTCACAACACATACCTTAATAATGTATGTCTATAGTCTAAGCAATTTAAAACTAATTTATTTGACTAGCCCACGCTGGAAGGGCAGATCTCCATGCCAGCTTACCATCCAAGAACCTTACTTCTCAGAAGGCCTTTTTGGCCAAGCCTTGTTACATTGCCACCAGTACTGCAGCAAGCAGGTTCAGTGCTTATAACACAGCACGCTGCAGCACGGGTACACCCAAGGTGTCCTGCCAGCCCCGCGCTGCGGCTGCTCCGCATCGCTGCTGGCATCCAACAGCAGGAGCAGGACTGAAATTCTGTCTTTAATAAGGCACAGTAAATCAGAAGTTTCAAAATCTACCAGTTTAGCTTTCCTTAATTAAATGTATAATTCATAAGCTAACAGTGTTCTGCCAACAGCTTGATTTTTACACATTTCCCCCATCAACAATCCCATTTGAAAAAGATTATTTACGTTTCTTCCCCCCCTCCCCAGTTACAACATGGGTACAATATGGTAATAAGTCTGCAAACTCCAGTAGTTTTGTGGAGTTTTATGTTATCATCTTCTAACATTTTAGGTCTCTCATTAGAAATGATGCATCTCCAGGGAGCAATCAATGACACTTTCTATACTTGGCTAAATCCTGCAATAGGCTCTGTTTTACTACAGCTTAATGCTAAACTTTTTTTCTGATGTACAGTAAACCTAGAAGATGCGGAAATTCCTAAAATAGTGTAACGCAACACGTGTGTGTACATACACATGTGCATACACACGAGATAAAGCACCATGTTTTCACATTTACATGTCCATGTACTTTTAGGTACCTGATTAAAGCATCTATTTACAAAGAAAATCTGGAGATGGGTGGGTTTTTCCACAGGGAGGATCAGCCTACAGCTAGATATAAGTGACATAGCCATGACCTGATACATCTTCCAGAGACATACTAGAAACAGACTATGTTCCTGTCTCAGGCACGAAGTTTGATGACTACAGACTGGCTGGACAAACAGACCAAAGTGACTGGTGTGGGCAAAACACTGGTTTCAACTCATTTTTTGAAGCTCTCTAACCTGCAGGTTAGGGACTGTAAAGTGAATACTTTAATCTATGTTCAATTAAACAGTATGTTTTAAACTTGGGAGTTCTGTGGAAGTCAGATGTGCAAGCTCCTTAGATTTCACAAGAACACCTGAGGGCTGGTGCCCTGATGTGCCTTTCAGGACAGCTGGAATGCTTGCTTTCCTCCTCACACAGACCTATACAAAGGCACATATGGGCTTGTGTGCAACAAAACCTCTCGGAGTGGTTGAACCTGATAGCTGGATGCCCAGACTTCCATGACAGGAGAGTATCTAATTGAGAAACTGGAGGTAATTTAAGAAATGAGGTAATGGGAAAAAGGAGTTTGGAGGTTCCCTTGCCAAAGTCCAGTTCCAGTGCTGGCAATTACAGGGCTGAAGAAAGAGTGACCCACTCTATCAGGGCACCACCACATGGATGCCCACGAAGGACCTTCAAGCCATCTTATGGCATGCAATCAAAACACAGATTCCTGCTGTAGGACCTGGTGATGCAGCTAAATTCTCTGCGTAGGATAGAGTATACGAATCCTAATAAAACTCTACGAAAACCAACTTTATGCTACACAGACATTCTTCATGAGGTCAATCTGTGAATTAATTAATCAGTAAAAGAGAGCCAGTCCTTGCCTGTCCTGATTTCAGTTCTCAGGGGTTTCCCATTGACTTCATCTTCCTAAGTTTCTGTTACTGTCTCCCTGTCTGTACTCCACCATTGCCGTAGGGCCTATTGATGAATCTTCCCATTAACTAGGAACAAGTGCAGGCCCCTCCTTTTCATATTCAAATCCTTTTTCCCCCCAGTATAAGGGATATAAACACTACCACTCTTCTAACTGCAGGGTCATCATCACCAATCCGCAGGCCATACTTGCCTAGAGCCTAATTCAGTTCCACTAAACTCTGTAGAAACCCTAATTTTAATTGACTTCAGTGGGAGTTGAACAAAATCTCAAGAGAAAGGAATCAAACTTTGGAAATCAAACTTTTTTTTCTCTTCTAAGGCATAATACCAGCAGTCTACTCCCTTACACAGTATCTTTTCTTAGAAAGTTAAGTGACAACATCAACAGATGCAATAGGCTAGAAAATCTAACATTGCATTATAAAAGAAGCTACCATTACTTAAACATTTCCATTGTGGATCACTTTGAATAAATCACACATGTAGCAGACTCATTGAACGGGCAAAAGAAAAGAGCAAAAGGCCCGTGCTATCACTTTTAGGGTTACATTCATTTGTATGAGTAAATCAGCAGCTGGGAAGAATCTGGTGAAGGTAATGTTGAACAGAAGGTAGCAGAGGCATAGAAATTATAAAAAGATAGTAACCTGCTAATGAAGTCTAGCTTAAATGAACTTGAAAATTGCTGCTGCCAGCTATTTTATGGAAGAACAAATAAAGTTAAAACTATTTTTTAGTTTATTTTTTTTGTCTTCCATTTAACCACAGGATTTCTAAAACAGATAGTGGTTGGGATCACACTTCAACATACCCGTGACAGTCTCAGAATTATTAGATTTCAGAGATCTCTATGAAAGGGCTTCAGAACAAAAAGGTCTTACACAGGTGTGGTGGTTTCAGCCCAGCCGGTAACAAAGCACCACGCAGCCGCTCACTCCCGGCCAAGGTGGGATGAGGAGAAAATACAAAGGCAGGCTCGTGGGTCGAGACAAGGGCTGGGAGGGATCGCTCCCCACTTGTGGTCACGGGCAAAAGACAGGGTCAGCTTGGGGAAGAAACAAAATCGATTTCATTTACTACCCGCCAAACCCAAACAAGGATATTGGGAAGTAAAACCCAACCTGAGAACACCTTCCCCCGGCCCTCCCGCTTCTCTCCGCCTCCTCCCGCCGGCGGCGCAGGGGACGGGGGTCGGGTCCGTCCGTCAGACCTGCTCTCTGCCGCTCCTTCCTCCTCGGGGGGAGAACTCCTCACTTGTCCCCGGCTCCGCCGTGGGGTCCTCCACGGGAGACAGCCCTTCACCAGCTTCTCCAGCGTGGCTGCAGTTCCTCACCACCTGCCCTGGCGTGGGGCCTTTCCGCGGGCCGGTCTTCAGTCACCGACTGCTCCAGCGCGGGCTTTACCACAGAGCCGCGGCCATCTTGGGGGGCCTCCGCTCCCCTCCATCGGCTGGGGGGGACGACATCCACCCTCGCCCTCCTTCCTCACAGACCTCGGTAATCGCCGAGGGCTTCCTCTCACATTCCAATCCCACTACTCACTACCGGTTCCCCTTCTTAAATCCGTTCTCCCACAGCTGTTACCGCTGTCACTGAGGGGCTCGGCCTGGGCCAGCGGCAGGTCCGGCTTGGAGCCGGGGGAGCTTCCAGCAGCTCCTCAGAGGAGCCGGCCCTGCGGTCCACTCCCCCGCTACCAAAAAAAAACCCCGCCACACAAACCCAAAACAACAGGTCTTAGCCATTATCAGCACCAAATATTTTCGTGGGCTTTTTCCCCCTCTATTTTTGTCCTTTGTGCCTAGGCCTGTTTGGCTATAAGTTTCCCTCTGGAGTAACCACTTTTCATATGATGTTTAAGATGAATCAACATGCCTGAAGCAAGGAAACAGAGCTTTTTCTTTACCAGGTGAATTAGCCCAATTTTCTTATTGCTCTTTTCACTTTTGTTAACATGATGTTTTAGAAAAATAAACGTGAGGTGAAACTACATAGTGGGACATAAAGGAGAGAGGAGGCTGGGAAAGGGAGCCCTTCCAGAGATGTTCAGTGATCACAGGGTGCTCCTGTGTGTGGTGAGAAGCAAGCTGGAGTAATTTTGGACTAGTCCTTACTCAGTGGTGCTTTAGATATGGACCAAAGAAGCAGAATTTAGTCCCAGATCATGGGGGTTTTTTTCCCCTCATACTTTTAAGGAAATTGCTTACAGTAAAAGTTGATCTTGTTCCAAAGACAGATAGAGAGAAACTGTGATTTATCCCCAGGTTACAAAAAAATTCTGCTAACTTTATAGAGCTTTATAGCCAGAAAGAATCCCTCTGATATCTGGACCTACAAATAATGACAATATAGCACTATGAAAGTTTGAAGACTTAGTTCACAAAAACTAATAAGAATATATTATTCATATAATTTCTACCCTCAACCTATGTGTGAAGGTGTTTCTTAAGACAAGCTTTGAAAACATTAATCACCTTCAGGTAATTAATTTTTTTAATTCTGTCTAGCTGTGGCATAAATATCACAGTATCACTCCTTTTCACATCTACAGCTTAGTGGTCTCAGCCCAAATTAACATATTTGAGCACTGCAATATGGTACTTGTTCTCAAAAGACAGTGATCCCAAAGCTGCTATTGACTCTGTGAGAAGATGCCATGGAGAGCACAGAACAGCCTTTTACTTCAAAGGGGCTGCGTGTCAGTGGAGGGATAATTACAGCAATGTAGACTTCATTATGCATATGCCAGAGCATGAGCTATTTTATTAGTGCTGCAATCCTAGGGTGTGTTTGGGTTTGTTTTGTTTTTTTTTTTTTAATCCAAGGCAGGTGACTGTGCAGTGTCAGTGTCCCTTCTCATCCCAGAGAGCACCCAGAAGTAGGTTAACTCCAGGCAAGCCCTGCCTGGTGGGCAAGTCCTGAGCTTGGCCAGACAGGAGAGCATTGCCTGTGCCCATCAGCTGTCAGCACTTTCTTTCAGAGCACAGCTGGGAAAGAAGAGCAGCTGATAATCACTCCTGATATACTAGTCTAGGGAATATAACATTTCAGTGCTTTCTTCAGCCCAAGCAAATTCAAATCAATACTGCTCATTCTGCAGGAGAACAGCTACAGGCTGGTCTCAGGGAAGAGACTCTCCCCCTCCTGCCAGCTCTGGCAGGAAAGGATTAAAGATTCATAGGAGCATTGAGAAATAGGAGCAGAGAGAAAGGGACTCTAAATCCATGACTAAGGCACTCAGCTTTATAAAGGGAGATACACTTCAAACCCTCACTTTAAGATTATGCATTTTATCAAGGAGACTGTTTAATATAAAATGCAGAAACAACCCAGGGCAGAAGTCAAAGACCCTTTTACATAGAGCAGCACTGCCTGTCTCATCCCACCCTCTCCACACACACAGTTTCCTACCCTCTGCTTTCATGTGCACCTCCTTCCCCACCCTTCTGCTGGCTGAGGGTTTGGCATATTCCCCCACTAAGCAGGTCCACGGGGCTCCTACTTCCTTAAGAGCATTTTGGTTTTTTTAATGTAGCCTTAGCATAGTAAAGTCAGAATAGAGAAAAGCCTTCAGACTCAGCATCCCAGCCTCAAACCCTGGCAGCTCTTATGCACAAGTAAATGCAAATACATGAGTGATCCTGCTGCTCCTAACAAGATTAGGAACTTCCTTAAAGCTCTGCAGGGAGCCAGCTTGAAGGAAACAGGCCTTATATCAAACTTCGCTTCTAGGAAAATAAATGAATAACAGTCCACTCCACAGTCTTGTGCCAAGTATTACCATTTAGGCAGCAGCTTCTTAATCATAGTCAGGTCAAGCTCATATATAGCTACAGAAATGAAGGCTTCTTCAGACTCCCTTACTGCTTCCTACATGCTGTTCTCTACCTCCTAGCTCTATATAAATGACTATTTTTTGATAATAAAAGAATACTGCATGCTGATTACATGGGGGGAAAAAAAAACCAAAACAGCTGACCTGAAGAACTTAAGCTAGAGAAGAGACACTTCTCAGAGAAAGCAGCACAGCTTACCTCCCCACATCTGCACTCCAGAGTCCCACTAACAAGCAGAGGAAAGTCACATGCTGAACTTTATAAGATGTGTTAATGAGCCTCATAAATAACAACAGCTGAGGCTGGAGAGCAGCCAGTGTATAAATAGGCAAGGAGGGGCTGGCTGAGAAAAGAAGGGGTTTAAGCAGGGTTGGGTAGTATGGGGTAGCTTTGCTTTTTAAAAAAAAAAAAAAGGTAAGCTAATTGTAGTTTGTTTTTTTATTCATTAAATATAGCAAATTTTTAATGTCTTGGTTGATCTAAGATACAAACTATGCCTTTAAAAGGTGGGTCTTTTTCCTTTTGTTCTTGTTTTTGATCTTTACTGAAAATGCTAATGTTTATTCACAGCAGCGTAGGGTAGGTTCTTTTTTAGTGTTAAATTTTTTTAGTGTAACTTTAACACAACTCTGTAAGGGTTTTGTTCTCTGAGAGTTAATTTACAGTCTAAAGCTGTTGAAGCAACCCTTCTGTACTTTTTTCTTGGTTTTATCATATAGCTGCCTAATATATTCTTGATTCCCTATTAGAGTGAAATAACTTATTTCTCTTGTATAAGAAAAATAAGCAATCAGTGCAGTTTCAGTTAAGAAGCATGTATTAAAAAAAACCAGTAGCAGAGCTGTTATCAAGTATATCAGAAAACTAAGTTTAGTTAAATTTAAGCTTTAAATGTTTTAAATATTTTTGAATGTGGAAAAGTACTTGCCAGCATATGGTAAACAGCTGAGTAGTATAATGATATCTGCAGAGGTTGTTTTCCTGTGAACCTAGCAGAAAGTTTAACTTGAGACTGTTTATGGTATAGGGCTAGATAAGCTTGGCAATGTGTTGGCCTCTGTAGTGAGAGGTAGAAGGCAAAGTGAAACCCTTCTTTAGATACCATAGATAATTTTCTTGAGCTCTCATTCTATGTACCTGTTCCTACTTATTGATGTTATGTGGGAAGAAACTTCAATTAATAAAAACTCTTTATTTTTTTAGGTTCTTGCTCTTCTGTCTCTTCTATTGTTAGAAGAAGCAGATACAGGCTTTCTAGGTTAGCAGGAAGGCAGGAGGCCTTCCTAAGTGCATCCTATTCCAAAATAACTATGTTAATGACAGCTGCTTTGAACAACTGCTTTACAGAGGTTTTCTGTCTTCCTTCAAGTCAAAGGAAAACAAAGCCAGTAACCATCAGAACCATGTTCTTCTTCCCTCTATGTAATCTATGGGTAGGGCCAGGTCTTATGTGACTCATCCTGAGGACAGAAGCAGCTGGTCTATAGGAAAGAGTGCCTGAAGGGCTGTATCCATCTGCTCTGGCTCCCTTGGGTGTCTTTTAATGACATGGATAACTTCTTTCCAAGAGCACTGTCAGTGTTTTCTACCCAAATAGTTAACCTTGATTTCCCTGTAAATGCTCATACTAGCAAAAAGTCTGCATTGGTTATAGGCTGTATCTACAAAATTGGATAGGAAATTCTAAGAGCAATTTTATTTCTTAGTGTATAGGACACATTAGACAGCTTGTATTGTCTTACTCATGTTAACATTATTGGAAAGGCAACTCTTTTCCTGCTGGTATGGTACATTTTCCGAATTCCTTGATATCTAACTAATTCCTGTCACCTTTAAAGTACTGTACAGGACACTTGTAATGGAAGCTGTACACAAGGCTAGTAGTCTTTTCTCCTGTAGGCATTGTGAGTCAGAGGCAAGGGTTTCAATTAAAAGAACTAAATATACAATTCTTTTTAATAAAAACTGCTTTCTAAGTAGCCTGTGATAGTATACAACTTATCATAGTTCACACCATGTACTTCATCCCCATGGTATATAATTTTTGGATCATAAATACAGTGTTTATGGATGACAAAAGAACTCAGTTTCTGTTGTCTAGAGACTTGTTATTTCAGATAATGTGTTTTTCAGGCCTATTGGTCAACAGCTCACATCTCCAGCTTAAGAAACACTGTGGCAAAGGCTTTGTTCATGGATACCATTTTGTCAGTTCAATTAATCTGGGGTGAATTCACTAGTTAACTATTTATTTGTTCTGAATGTTTTCTTCTACTCATTCCTATTTGTCAAATCATAATTTTACCCTACAGCAAGAGGAAAATATATAGCTTACTGACACAAGGATGGATGTGTTGTCTTTCTGTCTGTCCCATTGATACATTTCAGGAACCCTTTCAAGCCTTTTCTGCCCTTAAGGACCAGGTTTCACTTCATCTCCTTGATTATATACTTCTTTCATATGGCTGTAAACACTAAGTGAACTGACATTTCCTCTCTGTTCAAGACTTGGGGCTTTAAATTGATTGATGGGTTTCTCTACATCTCTGATATACTGCATCCTCTTTATAGATCACTATTTACCTTCTCATGGGAATTTGTCTTATAACTCTGTTTCTTTAAGAAGAATTGAGGAAACATAGCTGAGGGCAGGATATTGGTGCTAGCACGCAGAAAACTGCAGCTCCTGTGGATGTGTGGTCACTCCTGCCAAAAGCAGGACACGAGTTGTCCAAGAACTGATTCTTTCAGTCCAGAACAAGACAATTTGGTAACTACGCTATTGATATTTCCCCTTTATTAATATGCACTTTCTTTTCCAGGGTAATACTTCAATCATCTTCAGCTAGTTATGTTAGGAAACCATAGTTCTTAGTCCAGACTTCAAAAGATCTTAAGCAGTTTTGATCTGGGTTCTTACACTCTGGAGGAGATTTGTGAATGTATATGGCTCAAAAGTTGCAAGAGTCAATGTTGCAGGGGGGTGGGAATAAATCTCAAAAGATGATTTGAGCTTTTTGCTTCTGGTAGGTACAAAAAGTGTTAAGAAGAAAAGACAACAGCAGTGTACATACATGTTCAAGCCTGTGTATTGCTCTGTAAATGCTGATGTTGGAGGTGGTAACACACCTATAAAAAGGGGGAAAGGAAAATTGCACCCCATACTTAGGGTTTTCTTAGATGAAAAGTCTGAAACATTGTCCTAAATTGGTTCATGGTATCTCACCTGGACTTCACCTCATCCAGGAAGGAAGACCTCAAAACCAGCCTTATGGTTAAGAAGCAGTAGTAGGTAATGGCAACAGATGCAAGGCACCCCCAAATCAATTCCCCAGAAAATTCCTTTTCATTCTCTACCTGAAGCATTGAAAATTATCAAGCAACCTGATCTAATCAGACCCCCTTTAATCAGGGAGTTTGTCTCCAGAAGTCCCTTCCAATCTAAATTTTTCTATGACTTTTATGATTATCAGGAAGGAGAAAATCAGGTATTCAAGAACAGAAGACTGATTTTCATGACAAATCTAATATGTAAAACACAGGATTCAAATTATAGCATTGAAGTAGCAAGCACTGGAAGGCAAAATAGTCATCCTGTTCAGACCTGAAGTGGTTCTGATGTAGAAAGAATTGCTGATGGCTGCTCTTCTGCCATTTCATATGGGTGAAGGAGCTGAGATAACCAGTTATGTCAGGAGACAGTCTTTTAGACCTTCATGTTTTCTTTGCTTGTGTCACACCCAAAGAGCTAGTTCCTCAGGTAACCATAGATTAATAAAAAAGGCCCCTCCTAAGAAGTGCAAACCCCAGTGTCTTTTAAAGAAATGAAATCCAGATTTGTTGTAAACCCGTATGCTTCATGCACAAATAAATTCCAGTGCTAATCAGGCAGGGAACTGCATTAGGCTACTTCTGAGCTGTAGCAGTCGATGTTTAGGCTGCACACAACATAGAGTTATTTATCGTACCTCCGTAATGTGATGGAGGGCCACAGAGCAGAACCACTCCTTGTCCTTCTCTGACTGACACTGTGCTTCTTGTTTTCATTTCAAAATTTTCAAGATCTTGAGAGAGAAGGAGAAAACAAGACCCAGTTATCTGTCAGATTTATTTCTAACTGTATTCCAAGCTATGCAATGTTTATGTAACTTGAGAACATGTTCATATATTCAATAGCATAATATAATCTCAGTATGTGAATTGACATACTGTATGGAAAAATATCTTGTCCAGCCTAGTAACTAGTCCTTTGGCAATCATGAGACACCTGTCCATAAAGCAGTTATACTCTAACCCTGTGAGTTTGTATTTACAATTCCTAATTGCAAAGCTAGTGTATTACTTCATGACTTCTTCTAGCAGCATTTTTGGAACTTATTAGACTCTTAATCTACATGAGTAGGAAAAAAAACATTTTGTGTTGTTTCCTTTTTACTAGAAATAAAAAGCAGGTGTGCTCTTCTATATATACAAGTGATAATTAAACATCATCAGGACTCCCACAGAGCGTGTGTTTAAATGATGATAAAAGTATGTTGTATTCTTAATGAGTCTGTTCTGTCCTAAAGCTGGTTGCAGTAAGTGGTTATATTTAGTTGACTTAAACAAACTTTAGCACTGGTTTTAAAGGGGAGAAAGAAGATACTTTGAGTAGGAAATCATGTGATAGTTTAGGGAGATCTCCTGTATAAACATGTCCATGTCTATCTCCCATAGGTGAGTTTTATGGCTATTAATTTTTATTTTTTTACTGAATCTAACACCACACTCAGTCTCCTCTGCTTTCTCGCATTTCACTGAGATGTGGAAGTACTATCAGTCTTGTTGCCTTTAAATAATTCAATTACAAAGCATGACAAAATAGATGTAATTTAAAAAATGATTATTTACTTTTTGATCACGTTCTCATACTAATGAGAAGACTTACTACTTTTGTCAGAGTACTTTGGGAAATGATTGCTTGAAATACATCCAAAAGATGTTTTAATATAATAAAGAATATCACCTTCCCCTTAAAACTCTTTATACCATAGTGTCATATACTGCTTGCCTTAAGCTTATTTATTTACCTTGCTGCAGATTCTTGTTTCAAACAATTGTTCCATTTTTCATCAGCTGAACAACTACCTGATTCAGAGTTCAATACAGGGAAACAGTTCTCGTTGGTCAAAGCAATGATTACTGCCTGTACAGGCTCAGCTATTTATGTCAATATATCAATTTTCTCCCCCTTATTGAACTTCACACAGTTAATTTTTCTTTTCCTCCTCTTCATCTCCTGTATATTGGTCTCCTATGAAGATATTGTCTACTCAGAGGTGACTGAATTGAATTAGGCAGCTGTAGCACCTCCTTGCACTGTCATAGCCACAATAGATGGTACCTGTCAATATACTGGGAAAGTGTTTTAAACTCTGATGTTCTTTTAATTGCTTGCTGGCTAGATCTCTGCCTTGCAGTTTGGGTAGTCCGGGGCGACAAAAAAAGACAAGAAAGGCTGGAGGAAAAAAGAAGTATTTTATTTTTATTCCATCCTGTAATACTAATTGGAAAAAAAATTTTTTATTTACCTGTTTTGAAAATTCAGTCTGAGAAAACTTATCAGCTTTCTTTTTTTCCTTTTCTTTCCTGTGGGTTAAGTGTTTTCTGAGAAGGAAAAAGCCAGCACAAAATATTTGTGTGGAAAAGTGGCCCTGGGACAACTTCAAGACATTAGATGGGGATTTGCTTGGGTTGGCTGGCCTGAAGCTTTGCGCTCTGGGAGAGGGGGCCAGCTTTATATGGAGGGAAAAAAACAAACAAAAAAAACCCAACCAACCTTGAATTTTCCTACTTATTATGTTAAATAGAAAAAAAGATTGGAAAGGTGCAAAACGTTCAGATCTTTTAGAATTCAGGCACTAGCAACAAAAATGGTCACATTTCCCTTTCCTGCTGCTTTTCTTGAGCTGCTAATACAATGCAGATTGTGCAGTTTCTCCATAAAAATGGAGTTTAAAAAAAAATCAAAACTCTTGGGCAGTATGGAAAATATGTAGTCTAACTAGTTGTTTCCAATGCTTTCCACTATGGTAAATCAGGCTTATTTTTTTGCTGAGAACAAAATTTCATTTGCTGTGAGACACCTGAGAGGAGGCAAAAAAAAGCACAGTGCAGTGGTAACAAAAGGTTTTCATGACAATTGAGAAATAACTATGTAATACTTTACTCTGAAATTGGAATAGATTTTGGAAGGAAATAAGTTGCTAGTAGCAACTCTTAGTTTAATGACAGGATATGTCATGGTATCATTTTTACTCTTATTTTAGGAACTGTATCACCTGTCTGTGTTTCTCTGTTAAAACCATGGCAAGTATCCCTGACTTAACAAAAAAGCAGTAGAACTAGATCTCTTATGGGATCTGCTATTTTATAATTAGCAGGACTACTTTTGATTATATGTGGTGAAACAGTTGACTTTACCTTTTCAATCTATGCTTTTTAGCCTTGAGTATCAAAATCTGTATGCGGGAGTCTGAGTTCTTTCATAGCATGTTTATAGTTTGGTTATACAAAGCAGCTCAGCTTTTCCTAGTGTGCTGGAGAGGATATTTTCATCCCATTATGCTTACTAGTGAATCCCAGGTGTAAAAAAAAAAAAAAAAAAAAAAAAGTAGATATGGTCATTTAATCTATTTGTCTGGCCCATGACAGGTACAAGCATGTTGCGTCCTTCCTAACAGACACTTGTTTAACCCATTTTTAAAGATCTCTAGGGAGAGATGTTTTCTTTAGACAGTCCATTCCAGTGCTTGACTCTGAAGTCTCCATCACACTGCATATTTACAAAACCCCACCCCCCCAAAATTTAGTAGGCCTAAACAGGAAGGATCCTTTTTTTCTATCTGAAGTTGATTTTGGTATATAATTGTACAACATGAATTTATCAGCGCTTCTCTCTAATAAAGAATCATTGCATATGAAAAAGAAAACTCTGAAAGAGAAACAAAGTGAAATGAGTAAAAATAACTCAACAGGGGAGTCAGTCTTACTTCTGTCATCATCTTTATTGGACCCTTTCTCCAGGCAGGCAGCATCTTCTGTGAAATATTATGACACCTCATTCAGATGGGATTCAATAATGAGTTATAAAATTGTCTATCTTTGTTATGTAGCCCAGGGTGATAAAGAGAGGGACGAGGTGGACCATCAGAAATAGTGTTTCTTTTTGCTGGAAGTAATCTTTTTGTCCAAAAGTTTTTTGCATCCATTTTCCCCCCTATGGGGTTGTGTGTATTTTCAACGATTCATTGCAATCTAAAATGTGTTAAATATATATTAAAAAAATAACCTGAAGATGAATATAAACATAGATATTCTACTTTGCTCTTGTCATTCTGAAAACCTGGCCACTTCTCAAAACCACTTCTCTTTGCCCAGAGCGGGCATTTACACCAACAAAGCACAACCACCCTCTTCTCCCAGTTACTGTTACCTAGCATAGCTTTATAACATAACATGACATAATCTAATAAAGCATAATGTTGCTTGTCAAGAAGAGTATCAAATAAGATCACTAAGATCAGGTGTTTGGCACACATTTAGATTGCTAATATGCACTTAGGAATAGTATGACTGTTTAACAGATGGTATATTTGCTAGCTTCAGTGTTTCTGCAGAGATCTATAAATAAATTATCACCTAGTTCCTACACAATTCCTTCCATTCTTTGTCTGTATTTATCTCACTTTATGAACAACAAGTTCCCTCACACTGCATTGCTCTCTCAGCTGCGAGTTTTAACAAAACCCTAACTTTTTTCCAGCACTGTGCATGTTGGCAGATTACTCTTGATATAGCACAATTAATCAGTTGGATGTGATAATGAGGTCATGTAGGCTAAGCAAAATGCTCAGATGCACAAGTGATTCTTCACAGTGAAGAGTGGAAGTATATGGACTCAGCTGTGTGTGGCAAGAAGTCATCATCTTCAGCTGGGGACATTTGCAGACCTAAGCAAGAAAGGTATGTGCTAGGAACAAGCAAAACATATGGCATTTTGTGGAAACTGAATTAGAGAATGACAGGGCTTTCTCTGATGGAAGTGGGAATACTTGAGGTGAAGGAGGCTTTCAGCTCCTTACCAGGTATGAATGGGGAGAAGGAACAGGCCAGAGCTTTTTTCAGCTGGTGTAGTCAATAGTACCCCACTGGGGTCGAGGAAGTTATGCTGATTTATGACAGCAAAGGATATGGCCTGCAAATCTTTGATGTAGATATTCAATTACAATAAAAACAGATGTATAGAAGAATAGCAGTTTTGGATGAGGATGACCATCGATGTAGCTTTACTGAGTTCAGAGCTGCCGTTGAGAGAAGGCAAGCAAACCCACAATGGTGGGTGAGGAGTTTACCTGAGATGGTGATCTATGGAGATAGAAATGAATTGTAACTGATACACACAAATATTTCCTGCTAAAGTACTTGTGTTAATTAAGAGGCTAATTAATAGGTTCAACCACACAGTATTTTTTCTGTAGTGTTTTAAAGCTCAGCACTAACGTAATTGCTGATTGTATCATGAATATATCTCTTCTAATTTCTCTACCACTACCACTATTACTTACATATCTGGGTTGTTTGTTTGGTTTTTTTTAATATAAGACTGCCTTACAAGTGTTAGAGTGGTAGATTTTAACTTGCACAACAGAATGTATGAAGACATGGTCAGTTTTCCTGGGATTAGGGAACTACTTAAATATGTCTGATAGGAACAAAAACCTAATCACAAGTAGCAACTCATTCATTTCAACCTCCCAATCATGTGTTTGAAATACCTTAAACTGCTCAGGGATAGATGTAGCACTTCCAAACCAGTCCATTTTAAGAACGAATGTAGGAAGGCTCTGTATTACTGAATAGCAAACAAGGAAACTGGGGTATTTTAATATATGAAATTGTTACAGACAATTAGAGAAAGTCCAATTTATCACCTTGCATAATTACTAACAGTTCATCTGAATTAATGTAATTTCATGCTTTCTTGAAGTTTTGATTTTTTTAGAAATATTTTGTCATTACATAATCCCAAATATTATAGTTGTAATTACTTGTTATTGAAATGTGCAATGAATGTTAAGGCATTAGTAGTAAGAGCACTTTACAAATTAGCTATGCTCCTGAGGACAAATCAATAAAATTTTTCATGTTTCCATGAGGCTGTGTCAAATTGTGATATATCACATCTGTTCCAGTTTCTTCTGTTTCTCTTATTGGCTATGATATATTGCAATATGATCAGTGTTACTGGATGTGATGTATCACAATAGAAATTCTCTCACAGGGAAATGGGATAAAAATTACAACCTCAGCAGTTTTAAAAAGAAGCTCATTGTTATGACTTGCTGTAAGTGTTTCTAACACCTGTGTTATGAGCTGACAATTAGTTACCTCCACTTGCCTGTGACTGTAATGAATTAGAGGGCCCAGTGGTAAGCGTGGGTCTGAATTCAGTGCCTAATTCAGAGGAATCGGGTCTGTTATAACTGCAGATAGAAAAACTGGAACTTACTGGATCTTTTAAATTATCTCAGATTCTGGGAGGTCCCATACTTGGCCAGATTTGGGGGTTGTTTGTTGTTTGGTTTTTTATGTACAAGAAGTCCCAAACTTTTGTTGGGCTAAAACACTTTTAGATACAGACTGTGCCTGTTGCCAGAAGGTTGTGATCATCTGTTCAGACCATTCCAGAAGACCTCCTGTGCATCTAGCCATGTCTCTTGCTTCTCCTCAGTATTGTTGTACTGATTTGCCTTGCAGGAGACTAGTACCAACCTCTTGCAGCTTGGTTACCAATAGGGTGTATTATGAAAATATCCTTCTTTCTCCAGGTATCTCCTAAAGGAATGGGTAATCTCATTTCCTAAACTTTGACTGGAAAGTAAACTTTTTTCAGCTTTCAAAACTGTAGTAAACATGCTAAACCCTCTGACAGTTCCTTTGTCTTGATAATAGTGTCAATACATTAATATTTTCCTGTTACCATCTAATCTCATTTTTTTAAATGTTCTAATTGATTTTTCTATGAATTTAATTCTGAGATTAAGAGCTGTTTTATCTCTAATTAAGGTGTCTGAAAGCTGCTTAGCGTTTCCCATTTCCTGATTTTCAAATACTTGCATTTTCCACTAAACACCTCCTGGGTTCTTCTGCTCCTTCCCCATTTGAAGTACATGTGAGCCTCCGCTTTGTGAGTGTTCTAACATCACAGGGTCTGTAGGACTTGAGGCTGCTTCAGCCAGGATGAGCCTGGGTAACACCTGAGTGTCTCCTTTCACCAGGACAGGTTAAAAATCAACTGTAATTCCCACTTTTGTTCTCGTTTTCCACATGAGGTGAACACTGCATCCCACCCTGGTTAAAAGAGAAAGTTGCCCTCTCCTTTCCCCCCTGAAGAAGGGCTGCCACTCTTACACCAAAGCCCCGCTCCTCTCTGCCAAACTGAGAGGGGAGGAGCACAATTGCTGCCTCTTGTCCTTCTCCAAAGCTGTGTAATCAACCAAGGACCTTCATCAGGGCTCCTTTATTTAGTTAAATTGCTTTGGAGCTTCTAAGGGGAGAGGACCTGTAATTTACACATTAGGATGCACATGGGCCCTAGGTCTTCAATTCAGCTTAAATGGTATGAATAGCCAAGCCAGGCACTCATTTTCAAGGTGGGGAACAATGATTTCTGCCACAGCCTGATTGTCTTTTTCAATTAAAGAGTGAAAATGCCCTTTACAAAGTAATATCAAGCTTCTCTAGAGGAAAAAATGGAAGGTCACAATTAAATTAAACAGGGAGAGTGAGGGGAAAAAAAAATCCTTAGCTGACTTGATTTTTGTTCATGCACCAAGAAACCCAGTGCGAAGAAACATGCCATAAAGTCATAGTGCTGGTCTACATCTGTTTTGTGTTATTTTTTCCCCTTTTACAGAGTTAGCAGCATAAAATATTAAAGCTCTTTTCTGAACCGAACACAGGACTTGCACCGAGCAGTAAGTGTTGATGCAGCCTTAGGGCTCTTACTCTAAACCCCATCTGCAGGCCAGAGGCATATCTGAGGATCTGACCCTCTCAAAGGGAAGGGAACATAAGAAATATATTTTTAATATTTTATATTCCTGAACAGTTTTCTCACTTGTCACGGCAGAGTTCATTTGTCACCTGTCATCACAGAGTCACTTTGCCGTCTGCATGAGTTTTCTCCAGATTGGAATGCTCTTAAAAACAGATTTCTCTCCTCAGTCTAAATCTCACGGGCCAGATTTATCCCTGCCAGAGCTACACCGATTTGACTGACTTATGCTGGAGGTGGCCCTGGCCCCCTGTGTCAAACTACCTCTTGGCAGGGGTTAACTTTATTTAACTCTTATCCCCAACTGGCTTCTTTCATTTATATTCCCCTCTGCTCCCACAGAGGCCTGGTTTCCCAGGAGATCCCCTTCTGCCTCCATGCCCGGGGTCCTGCTGGGTATCTCACGTTAAACACCCCACAGTCCTGCTTCAGGCTATCAATTTATGTTTATAGTGCTTCTACCAACAAGATGATAATCTGTGCTCGTAATATGTACAATAAAAAAATGGCAAGGAAGAGAGGGGTCTCACACACTGCTGAAAGTGTGTAACAAGCATGTCCATGCATATTTTGGCCCTTCCCAAATTCCTGCCCAGCCCTTTGGAGATCTCGATCCAGCACAGAATTACTTCTTGCAGAATTACCTTGGGTTATCCCCAGACACTAGTGCTTTATCTATCTCATTCCAGCTGCAAAGCCATCAGACTTTCTTCCAATGGGAATTTCAAGATTTACCTGAGTGATTGATATAAAGGATTTTTGAATGTGAATCTTCTAAGTGGGATTTCAGGTGTAATACTCATTATTAGTTGTTCTGTCAGTAGCATTTAGAAATGAATATTTACAGCTCAGTGCATTCTCCGTACCAGATATGGTTTGCCTATTGAGAAAAGCTATGCCTGTGGCCTTATTCCTTTGCACTGTGCAAAGTACCAATGACATGCACTGTTTCTCCTTCTTCAACATAAGCTACGGAATAGAGAATTTTATCTTGTACCTTAAAAGCTTTGTTTCAGACAGGATCAACCTTCACTGCAAAAATAACTAATCAATTAATTTCATTATTTTTATTCAAAAAAAGCCAGTCATTTGTTCCACAGAATTTAATTCAGTATTTTTTTCCCCTTGTAGTCCCCCACCTGTAACTTCTTTTTTGTCACACCAAAGAATGAAGAAGCTCATGTGGACATTATGGATATTTTATTTCATAATTTATTAGAATCTAAGTCATATTGTCTGCAATGAAAGTAGAGCAGATAAAAAGAAAATCACCCAGGCTGCAAATATAGACTGGTTTTATCCTTCAAAAATATTAAATTTTATCAATCAGAATCTAGCAGCTCTGGGACCTGTAGATGCTTTGTTACCTACTATATCTCAATCACATATATTGCTTTTCCAATACAACTTGCAATGGGTTGATTTAGGATAAACACTTTTATAGGAACTGCAGAATAGTAAGTAATATATAACTAAAAGATAATCTTCAAATACTTATACATTCCCTATTACTACTTTATCTGACTAGCTCACTGCCTGTACCACTCCTTACAACATCTCTGTAATGTGTGTTTCCATTTCACAGATAAAGAATTCCTGTATGAGAGGAGTGAGAGCCTTCTTTTATTATAAAAGTTTAAGCAACTAACCTAATGGAATAAAACAGCTTTAACAAAGTGTCCTGATACAGCACAGCCTTGAACATGGTGGTAAGTACTCAGAGAGATATTTAAAACCATTTGAGAGAGAAAAAAATGGATCTTGGCTTTCTGATGCTGCTTGGTCTGCTATGACATTAAATAAAAGGGGAATGTTGCTACCCTCAGCTCCAGTTCATGTGTTTAACAAGAGAGAGGAGGTCATGACTGCCTTTGGCGTCGAAGGACATTAGGTGGGCTCTGAGAACACAGACTCAAACCTTTAGGGAATGACGGAGAAAGCAAAACCCCTTCATTATGTAGACATACCCATATCTTCTGGGTTTAAGATTCCAGGCTGTTCTTTCTGTCTTCAGGAATGTCTGGACATTTGCATAATCCTATTCTTGTAGCAGCTGATCTTTAAAATAGAAACACTATTATCACCCTGCCTTGTCCTGTCAGCAAGCAGGTGAAACCCTTCCAGGCTTCCTGCTTCATCATTGCTGGATAGTGGTTGATGGCTCCTCCTTTTCCTTAAGCCTGTGAGAGCCTGTGTGTGCACAGATTTCTGCAAAGAAATAAATACTGGAAAGCTCAACAGAGATACGGAAGATGAGCTGAACATAGTGAGATCTTGCAGTATATTTGGTCTTTGAGTGAGGAAAGTGGCATTGTTTATAGTCAGTTTTCTGCAAATATTCTGCTCAAAGTAGCCTTGAAGGAAACTGCCCCACTTCAGAGTGGCTAGAGCAGTGTACAGACCCCTTGCAGCAATGCATATGAGGTTATCGCCATGTTTTTCCTAATTTGGGGGGGGAACATTGTGAAGAAGAGGGAAGAAAGAAAATATGCCTGAGGCTGCTGGGTCTGCTCCATGGAGAGCATCCATTAAGCAAAGACCTTGATGTAGACTCCCACCATGGGGAGCTGCTGCAGGAGAGTGCTGGAGCTTTGGCACAGTGTCCATAGCAATCAGAACTGATAAATGAAAGTTCCATTCCTTTTTACTCCAGGCAGAATTTTGACAAAATATGGGCTTTATTTCCAAGTAATAAACTGAATTCTTGGTATTTTTACTGTAACTTGTTCTATTCAGAAGCTTGCACTCCACCTATGCATACACAGGGAGAGGTAGGTACTGCTACTGTAGTTATATTGGATTATTTAACTGGTTAAAAATCCAAAAAGCAATTTTGAGCTATAAGCCTATTTAGTGACATAAGGAGAGATGACAGTAGTATTTCCATCCTCCAGACAGGATTGATCTGCAGGGAGTGTTGCTACTGCAGGTTACATTTTTTTTCTCACCTGCTCACGGGAAGATGCAGATTGTGAGGTGTTGCCAAGATCATCAGGAGGGCTGTGCAGAGCCTGGAAAGGACACTGGTTTATATCTGATTCTCCATATATCTGCAAGTTGAGATATGTTTCTGCATTATATATATAGGGAAGCCCTTTCAAAACAGAGAGGTGGGCTTAATGCATTACTTAGCATTTGTAGGTTATAGAATGGTGTGAATAGAGGTGACTCTATGACTTTACCTGAAGTGTCCCTATAGAGGATAAGGGAACGTAGTAAATGAAGTAAAACTTTGGGGGATGAAAGTTTGCTGGTGACCTGCTTCTGCCACTGGAAAGCTGAGCTCTTCCTCCTGTTTGCTCTTCAGTTATCAGTTGGCCATCCCTGAGTACCTACTGAATGCTACATTGAGAAGCATATACCTCCTTTTGAAAAAGAAAGATGTTGCAGTGTTCATTCTTGCAATATAAGCTGCTAGACAGCCTGATCAGTATGCCAGCCCTCGCATGCAGTGATGAATTAACAATCAGTTTAAAGACCCAGAGAGCTTTACTCAAGGTGGTAGTTACAACATCTAGCACACCTTTTAATCAAATACAATTGTTGCAGAGGGATTTCTGGACACACACAGTACCACAATACAACCAATCCAGAAGTGTATGTGCCATTTAAAGTAAAATTCATGCATGTCCAGACTTTGCAAATTCAGACTATCTGATCTAAGTGTATTGATTTTTCCATTTTCTGTTTCAAAGCATATACTACAAGTAAAAAGGGTTATGACATTTTGAGGCGTGCTGTATTGCTTTGTGATGTTTCTGTAATTTGTGCGCAGTCAAAGGTAAATAACATGATGAAGTAATCAGATGAAAAGTGGGCTTTCATGCTAGCTGAGCATCTTGCAGACAGTGACTCTTAACAGGGCTTTGCTAATGCTCAGACTGTCATGATGTAGCAAAGACTAAATGGACTTGATTGCTTTTAATATATTTCCCCTGAAACGGTTAAATGCTAATGATGGACTATTATGCTTCAGAATGGAAAAACTCTGTCAAGGAGGAATTATTGCCTCTTTAATTTGTTATTTCAGCAAAACTGTGTTGTCTTCTGTCTATCTGACAAAAATCATGTGAGAGCACTTGGGAGATGCAGATTTTATTCCAAGTGCTCCAGCACTATCACTGTCATCCGTGCTGCTATGAGCACGTTGTCACTGGCCAAGAGGAGGGAGGATGTGCATATTTAGAAAAATGCTATTGAGAATAAGCACCAAGAAAAACCCCTCAGCACCCCTTTGAAAAACATGAGAATATGGTTGCAGCCCAAAAATGCCAGGGAAAAATCCCTCCTTGGTCTGTAGCATGGGGGAAAACTTTTAAATACGTAGTCTAATGTCTCCACTGTGTGCCCTCCTGTGTGGTTCAGGACAAAATGACTAATCCTATTCATGAATTTAAATTGTTGTCATTGTTTGTCAGAATTCATGATTAATAATGGGAGCCTGAAGCCTGAGAAAGCCGCAGTCATCATGACTGTCTATCAGCGATGGTAGGGCAATTTGACTGAGAATCTAATTTAAGATCCCTAGGCAGCTAGATGTTTTCAATTAATACTGAATTTTCTGGGTTTATGCCCTGAATAGTTATGAATTAGGTTCACACATGATTCTTTTTCATGGTTGAGTACTTTGTTTTCTAGTTTGTATAATTGCGCTTCTTGTTTCTCTTACATATCTCTTAATGTCTCTGTTATAGACATGTATGAGAACTAAAAGAATTGGTAACAGGCCTGGACAGGCTGTTTTACTGCAGCTAGTTATGGGGATTTCCCTCAAGACCAGTTGTTTGCGCACAGTTACTTTTACTTAAAACTGATGAAATAATTAAAACAAATCCCCTGTGTGCCATGGGATAGAGTTCTGGTTGAAGCCATATTTAAGCAGTTCTCTGTAACAGGTTTTTTGTTTGTCTCTTTTAAGGCATGAAATGCAATTTAGATGTTCTTCATTAATAAAAACAGATTTTTGCAAAACATCAAATTAATATGCATATAAATGCATCTTGGCACCACAGAATAGGAGAAACTCCAGTTTTACTGATCAAAATACTTCTTTAAACCTGGATGCTTTTTTCTTTCGTGAGTTTTGAACACAACTGTGATCCCCCTGTCTCTGGCTCAGAGGCGATAGCCACTGTGTTTGTGCCTGCTCGGGCTCTGCGGTGACTTCAGGAGGTGGCTCTGCTGGTGGCTGGGCTTGGGGCAGCTGCTTCATCAGCAGTGTCTGCTCCAATGTGCATGCAGGAGAAGCAAAACCTGGGACATCTGGGACACTTGTGCATAAGCATCTTCATTTTGGTTTGGAAAGTGAGTTGTGTAAAACTTGGAGGAAAACCTCCCATGTCGCCATCTCTTTCTTCAAGCTGCTTCTCTTGCATAGCTCACAAAGATGAACTGCCCATGGAGTTGTCTTTGACCTTCCCTTAATGTAGAGCTGAAGCGTAACTAGTGACCTTGTGTTGGATGTCAATACTGAACTTGGAGGGGGGAAAGTATCATGCGGGTGGCATGTCATGACTTGGGAGCAAAGCTCAAAACTCAAATTTGCACAAGGACCCCTGCGTCTGTGACAGGCTACACAAGCTGGGATCTGACACCAATGCTTTTTAACCAGATGGAAGATCCAGATCAACAATTCCAGCTCTTGCAAAGCACAGGTTAGCTTTTCAAAATGTACTGCTTGCTGGGTAGCAAGAGATGCACAGGATTTATAGGGAGCTTTCAACTTTATTTATGACAAAACAAACCTTTGCCAGGAAGTATGAATAACGTAGGACTGCCATCCTATGTATCCTGCTAATGCATTTATATGCTCTTGCTCTGCTCTCTCTCACTGATGCTGTCTCTCATTTTCAGCTTGTAGCTTTAATAATCTATGCCACTTCCTTCTGTACAATATTCCTCCCGCAGCTTTCATTTGACAGCTCTGTTTTTAATAGAGGATAAGCATGAAACTCCAGCTGAATCTGAAGACATATTTCTAATCTCATACCGCATTTATTTTGCTACTTGGAGAGCTCACTATCTTGAACAGAGGAAAAAGCATTTTTCACATATTAACTTGAGATGTACAATAGGTTTCCAGAGGTATCGTTAATTTAAGCTCAAACTCAGAGTTAGTTATCTTGTAGTAAAAAGACAAATACGCATAAACCCTGTTACTTGGATAATAGGCTTGATTCAATTATTTATCATGGTGATGGCAATAATATGCCAGGCAGTTCGATTCAGGGAAGAGTCCCATTTTGTTAGGTATTGAATGAAGGTGTCATAATATCAACATGCCTGCCTGCCTGGATTTTAAGATATAGCCTGAAGTATTGGTTGAAACAAAGTAAATTGGATGGCAACATGAAAATAAGAAATAAGAAAATGTTAACTGTGAAATAACTGTTTCAAGGTAATTTGTTCCACTGTTCACATCAGGTCATTATAACATTTTCCATGTACTGTTTTTTTTCTATTGTAAGACAAGTTAAAACTCATAGTTTAACAGTGATACCACTAAATTGAAGCATTTTCCTGTATGTTTGTGTTTGCCAATGTAAATGACAACCTTCAATTTGTCTTTCCTCTCTCTTTCATATGGGAAAGGATGTAAACATCTCACCACTAATGAAAAAGTAGTGTGCTTCCTGAATATGGGATATATTTACCATTATATGGTTGCTGTTAAGAACTGGAGGATTAAAGCAGGATGGTAGCTGTGGGTTTGTCTGCTGCTGTGGACAAACGAGACCCAACTTTGTTGTGACCTTCTCCTCGCAGTAACTTTGGGAAGTGTCTTGGGGGGAGGGGGGTATGAAGCTGAAGTAAAGGAACTGCTTGATATTTAGCCCATTTTGATTGTTGTATATTGGCATGAGACTTCAAGCTATTAGTGAGTCAAGTATGTCAGAGGGAATGCTTCACCAGCATGGAATATTAAAGAACTGGTGTTTAACAGCTGAAAATACTTAATGCCATCAATGAAGTCCATTTTTTGGCAAACAGGTGCTCTAGCTGCTAAGTGGCATCAGCTGCATGGCACTGAGATGTGCTTTCCCTCAGACAGGCCAGAAATCACATGTGATTTCTTTCAAGTTTGCATGTCTGAGCCCAGACCCCTGGCCAGCAGCCACACCAGGAGTGAGGGAATTGCAAGAGGGCTCTGCAGAACCACCTTGCTCTCCGTGGGAAGGTGCACACCCATGTTCAGATCCTTAAACTCGGTCTTGTAAAGAAAATGGTGCATTGTGGTGTACAATTTCTCTTTTCTACCAGGAAAAACTTCCAAAGGATTACATTTCCAACAAGAGCTTGAAGGTGAGACACTTCTGTGCCAACCAGCATCCTTCATTCCCCTGAGGACTATCACGGATGCATTTGTGAGTGTAGAGACAAACATAGACCAGCGTCCTGACAAAGGTCTTTTCCCCTCTCTCTTCCTTACCAGTGAGGTTTTCCCCATAAGCTTTCTTTCCCTTCTTTCACTCTTTCAGTTTTCTCCAAACCCTTCTCCTTGCAAAGAGTTAAACCAAGACAATTTTCCAGAGCCAGCTTGGGTCCTACACATGGTTATGAAATGGTGATATATAAAAGTAAACATAGAAAACCATCGGAAGGAAGCACAATTAAATATTACGCGAAGGAGCACTGGCCAGAAGAGCTGTTTATATACCCCAAAAGCTGATGCACCAAGCCAGTGTGATTCCCTATGGGCTTGGAGAGCAATGAACAGGAAACCAAAGTGGTTCCAAGAATTTGAATCGGGGATAGAATTTTCCAGAAAAAGATGAAATCATTGAGTAATGTGATATGGTGAACAATCACCAGAGCCTTTTCTCTTTCACAGATATCCCTCTTTTTCCTTTTCCCACCCCTTTTTTATTTTTTATACCTCTTTTGTGCCTTTGAAAGTATTCCTTTTCTTTAGGTCTTTTCCCAGCTCCATTCCTGGCCTATCCTGGTTCCTTGGGGATTAGAGATTCCATAGACAATTTTGAGGTGGCTGTCTATTCTTGCTTCTTTCTAAAATGGGATTTGTTCTGTCACTAAACAATTTTCATCTCCAGATCTTGAAATAATTTCCCATATAGGAAGGCTGGCTTGCAAAAATGTTTCAGAAAAAGTGGGAAAATAATGAATCAA
Organism: Haliaeetus albicilla; assembly: GCF_947461875.1. Taxonomy (NCBI): domain Eukaryota; kingdom Metazoa; phylum Chordata; class Aves; order Accipitriformes; family Accipitridae; genus Haliaeetus; species Haliaeetus albicilla. The sequence goes on from NC_091506.1 coordinate 3,570,437, forward strand.
ATTTTTTGTTTCCATTTGACCAGCTCTTGGGAATCAAAAGCTCTTTGAGAAATTCGGGGTAGAACATTATTAAATGAGATACTAACGATATAGCATTTGATCAGCTCTACTAAAAGAGAGTCTCTGAACCATCCTGACCTCTAATGTCTCCTTTGTATAACCCCTGCGACATGAGATTTGCTATGAGAAATGGAACAAGATTAATAATTAATACGTTTGCTGGTCTCTGAAATAGCGACACAAGGTTGGCTTTAGACACATATTTTATTAATGAGGTTTGAAAACAATTGCTTTCTCCCAGCAACAGACCTTTATACTGAAGAAAAAGGAAAGGAGGTAGTATCTGGGGATTTTTTTGTTGTTGGTGGTGTTGGCCCCCCAGGGCATTAACAGAATTCAGTCACCACATACAAACATTGTGAAAAAGATTGTGAAGTTGTGAAGAAGTGAAATGGGAAGCAAGCCTAAAATAAATTTTAAATTCTCTCAAGACAGCGTATGTCCTCTACCCAATTGAGCTGAAATAGCAAACATTTCAGAGCATAGCTCACCGTTTTGCACACTGGGTAAGGAAAAAGAGTGTTTCTTATTCTGTTAATGAAAAAAAAAAATCAGTGTGGCAATTAGGGGTACAATGTTTTTATAACTGGGACCTCATTACGCTATAGAAAATAGAAAGCCTAACTTTTTGCAACATTTCCCCCACCACGACAATTCTAACTACATGCAATATAGCAAAGCAAGCATGTCTTAAAAAGTGGAAATGCCTTAATTAAGTGAAAATAATTGCACTTATCTTCCTTGACCTTTCAATTTTCTGAAAGTTATTCTTGTTCCTGAGGGCTAGCAGCCATCAGATGTCTGTTTTTGTTATTAATATTTACTAGGAACAATTTTTTTAAGAATAAACACTGCTGAAGTAAACCAAACCTTTTGAACAGAATCACCAATGATACTTTAATTATCCAATAAATTACAGCTCATGTGCAGAATTAATCAGAAAATAATGCTCTAATAAATATGATCTTCCCAACTTACATGCAAATTGAAGCTTTGCCTTCCTGCTCAGAATTGTTCCAAATGAATTTGTGGCCAAACACTGGTATGTTCCAATATCCTGTTTTTTATGTGGGTTATTGATTGCCAAGCTGCCTCCAACCAACCTGTAGTGATAACTCATGGTAAGATCAATATCTGTGCCATTTTGCTTCCACCTTTGAGGGGAAAAAAATCAAATTATGCTTATAATTTACAGAGCCTATTCATATTTATCTTAAATAGTGTGCTGTAGCATACCTGTAATGATAAAAATGTAGTTAAATATCACAAAATTATATCATTTTTCACACGAGACTGCTTCTTATATCAATCTTAATGATATCAGTAATTCTGTCCTTTGAAAAATCTTTACTGCTTTTATGCTAGTCACTAGTGTTCATTCAAATGTCTACAAAAAGTAATTATAACTTATTCATACAAACTAAGTTATCCGTCCAATTGGGAGTATGGTATATACCTTGACTACAGCTACCTTATTTTTTATAATATAAATGGTACCTGAATGTACTTTACAGTCCTTGCAAATGATGTCATAAATCTGGTTACAAAAATGATTTGGAGATAAGATCAGCAAGGATTACACTTCAGAGGACAGATGAAAGCAGAGAGAGAAGTTTTTTACACAGCAAATTTGAGCCTGATAATTTAATGATGAGAATGCTGCTATTTTAAAACATGATTTGTCCGTTAGTCCACAAAGTAGAAAATGGATTGTGTCTGCAACATTACACAGCTATTTACAAATGTCAAAATCAAATTTATATTTCAAAGAAAACAAATATTATATGTTTTAAAGAACGGAAATTTTGTGGCTTTACCGTTAGTCACATAAGGGTTGAATTTTTATTGTCCGCATGAGGTCCAAAGGGAGAATAAAGGACCTCAGTCACTGATGCCTGCAAGCTTTGGGCTTGCTAATGCCACACTTTAGGTTGTCAGCAATCCTAAAACTACATAACCACATCTTTTCTTCTCCTAGTTTTATACCACAACTATTTCTCCAGCCTGTATCATTTCTGGTGACCTATGTGGGTGTGATGCCTACCCCTCCATAGCATGCGAAGACCGCAAAAGAGTTGCTAATGGCTCACTTTGGGTTTGCAGAAGGCTTTATGGTGGTCCTTGAAACAAGGGCAATTGTGTCCTTGTTGATTATCTGAAGGATCACAGCATAAAAAATTTCTGTTTCTTGTTATTTGCAGAGGTGAACTTACAGTGATGGTAGTTTCCAGTTAACAAATTGAAGCAAAGTTGCACCGTAACTATATTCCTGGAAGATTTGACCTGGATATACAGCACAATACTATACTTCCATCACCCACAGACCTTCCTCTACACGATCAGACTGCACAGGTAGTTGTTCTTTTGAGGAAGATTTTCAAACTGTGCTGTGAAATGCAATTCTGTGTTCCAACGGAAATCTTGACAAATATGTACAGAGGAAGCGAGGATCCTGACCTTTCGAGTGGGCACTTGTTGTTTTTAAAGATGAGTAATGACTGATTAAAATATGAAATCAATTGAATTCTGTGAACAAATTCTAGTAACATTAAATAATTTACCTGGGTCTGCCAACCACTGACTTAATCAACATTAAGAAATTTAGATGCAACAGTGGACCATCAGTAATTCTTCCTACCAATTGCAGCTGATTTTTGACCTTTCCATACCTCTGCTCTATTCCTTTTTTATGTTTTGCATTAGTTGGTCTAGGTTTTTGCTGCTGTTTTGGGGTATTTTGGGTGGGGGGTGGGGGTGGTGGGTGTTTTTGTTTTGTTTTGTTTTTGTTTGTTTGTTGGAGTTTTTTTTCCCAAAGATGAGCAAAATCTTAGCTGGTTCCCATCCGTGAGCCTGCTCTATGAAGCAGTAGTCTGTATCAATGTTAGGATTTTGCCATATTCATATGGTACATGCTGTCTAAACCTTTCAATTTTCTAATATAGGATATTCTGGTATTTAGTTTGCCAGTTCTCTTTAACTTTGGAATCAATCACTGAAATAACTGCTGTCATCATTACATGGCTCCCAATTAAGCTCTATAATTGTTTTTCAAAACAAATGCAAAGTTGTTGGCTTAGTTGCTGCAAATGAATTCTTCACAGTATCCCCATAATCATTCTAATCACCGTGGTACAATGATTATTAAACTTTGCATATAGATCAGGGGTTCATCTCCTGGTGTGGGCTTTTTCCTAATTAAAATGTTTACATCACTGAAGAAAGTGAATTAATGAATTCATATGATAGACAGTGATTTAATGACTTTGTTCTGCAGTATACTGTCTAATACACAGAAATCTTTGAAGGATTAGTTTAAGAAAATTTTAATGTAAGCCTGTTAAAGCAAGGATCACCTACATATTTTTGTGAACTTCTTCATGAAACCACTGGAAAATACTTTTCATTAATTATAGGGAAAGCATCCTGGACCAATTGTTTCAGAGCCTAAACTTTTAAAAAAATGCTATATTCTGATGCTTAATTCATTAGTTCCCTAGGAATGTAAGACTTCTCCAATCGTATTGATATGTCCAAACTTAAAAAAAAGACTGTGTTTTATGAACTCATAGAACAAATGATCATATTCTATTTGCTTCAAAATCTAACTTTTTATAGAACACCAGTTATAAAACATTCCCCACAAATTCTTAATTAAGTTAAAGACTTTCAGAACGTATATATGTGGGACCTCCCCCCTCTTCCCATCTTGATTTAAAGATCTCAAGCAAGAGGTAGTCTATTCTCTCTTGTTCTCTTTTCTTAAATTGTTGCTGATTTATCCTAACATTCAGATGTACCAATATACCAGTATTCTTCCAAGCCACTGGGTTACGTTAAATCTTTGATGCTGGGCTTAGTGGGAACTTCCTTCTAAAGTACAGTGCAGTCAAATCACTGATATAAGGGTAAACTTGTAATATATGGTGATTTCCTCTTATTTATATTACTTAATCAATACTTGTGATTTGCTATTCAAATAGTCTCCATCTCCAAACAAATAAAAATGAGGAGTAGTAGAATTTATTAATGGACATGAATATGTGAGTAATGTGTATTTACAATGCAACTGCAAATTATGCAATCTGTCTTTAGGGTAATATCTTATAAGAAAATTGTGGAAAAAATAATATAATTAATATCTATCATGTTTTCACACTGAAAAAAAATATTGATCTAACTAAAAATGTTCAAAGAAGACAGAAGAACAGAAAGCTTAGAAAAATGGTGAAATATTAGAGATCCTTGCAGAATACAAATATTCTTAGGACTTGTTTGAGAAATGTCAATGTTTCTTTATACTCAAGTTGACTGTTAAGCTGCATACCCACAGGTTTCTCTGGTGTTTACACTTCCCTTATCCTCTCTGAGCAGAATTTCTTCTGGGCCACGTACCCACTGACACGGCAACCCCGACACCTCTCCCTACGTGCCAACCCATGTGCAAGGAAATCCAGCAGAGCTGAGGAGATGGACTCCTCAGCCCAGAGCTGCCACTTTATAGGAAAAATACAAGTGCGAGGTATCTGACTTGCAATCCAAGACGCACACAGGCTCATAATGATCCTCAGAGGAGGAGTTGGTTTAGAATCATAGAATCATTTAGGTTGGAAAAGACCTTCAAGATCATCAAGTCCAACCATCAACCATGCCCACTAAACCATGTTCTGGAGTACCCCGTCTACTCGCTTTTTGAATATCTCCAGGGATGGTGACTCAACCACTTCCCTGAGCAGCCTATTCCAGTGTCTGACAACCCTCTCAGTAAAAAAATTTTTCCTAATATCTAACCTAAATCTCCCTTGCCTCAACTTGAGGCCATTTCCTCTCGTCCTATCTCCAGCCACCTGACAGAAGAGACCAACACCCACCTCAGTACAACCCCCTTTCAGGCAGTTGTAGAGAGCGATAATGTCTCCCCTCAGCCTCCTCTTTTCTAGACTAAACAGCCCCAGTTCCCTGAGCCGCTCCTCATAAGACTTGTGCTCCAGGCCCCTCAATGACTTGGTTGCCCTTCTCTGGACACACTCCAGCACCTCAGTGTCTTTCCTGTGGTGAGGGGCCCAAAACTGAACACAGAACTCGAGGTGCGGCCTCGCCAGCGCCGAGTACAGGGGAGCAACCACCTCCCTGCTCCTGCTGGCCACACTATTTCTGATACAGGCCAGGATGCCGTTGGCCTTCTGGGCCACCTGACCACACTGCTGGCTCATATTCAGCCGGCTGTCAACAAGCACCCCCAGGTCTTTCTCTGTCGGGCAGCTTTCCAGCCACTCTTCCCTAAGCCCGTAGCGCTGCCTGGGGTTGCCGTGACTGAAGTGCAGGACCCAGGACCCGGCACTCGGCCTCGTTGAACTTCATACAGTTGGCCTCAACCCATCGACCCAGCCTGTCCAGATCTCTCTGTAGAGCCTCCCTACCCTCAAGCAGATCGACCCTGCCTCCCAACTTGGTGTCGTCTGCAAACTTGCTGAGGGTGCACTCGATCCCCTCGTCCAAATCATCGATAAAGATATTAAAAAGAACGGGGCCCAACACCAAGCCCTGGGGAACACCACTTGTGACCTGCCGCCAACTGGATTTCACCTCATTCACCACTACCCTCTGGGCTTGGCCATCCAGCCAGTTCTTCACCCAGTGAAGGGTGCACTTATCCAGGCCACGAGATGCCAGGTTCTCAAGGAGTATGCCATGAGAGACAGTGTCAAAGGCCTTGCTGAAGTCGAGGCAGATAACATCCACAGCCTTTCCCTCATCCACTAGGTGGGTCGTCTGGTCATAGAAAGAGATCAGGTTGGTCAAGCAGGACCTGCCTTTCATAAACCCATGCTGACTGGGCCTGATCCCCTGCTTATCCTGGACTTGCCATGTGAGTGCTCTCAAGACAAACTGTTCCATAATCTTCCCTGGTACCGAGGTCAGGCTGACAGGCCTGTAGTTTGCCGGATCCTCCCTCCGACCCTTCTTATAAATGGGAGTCCCATTGGCAAGCCTCCAGTCCTCTGGGACCTCCCCTGTTGACCAGGATCGCTGACAGATGATGGAGAGTGGCTTGGCAAGGACCTCTGCCAGTTCCCTCAGTACTCTTGAATGGATCCCATGAGGTCCCGTAAGTTTCAAGGAGATAAAGCTGCTGTTTGGTCACCTACAATCCTTGATATTTTGGTAGGGAAAATTTTAACTTTTGAGACAAGATTATGGTTTCTGGTAAGTGGATATTTAACCAGGAAATTTCTGATCACATCTGTAAGGATACTGTACAGTGCTATGCAATGTCTAAGTAGCTATAACTAAATGAGTCCCATTTCTATGATTAATGAATCTGGAAAAGAGTATTGTTGCATAGAAACTATTTAGGAAAAGGAAACATTTTCTTTCAGAAGATGTGACTTTTTTCTGGAAATGAAATGTGAAGGTGTATCAATTTCAGTGAAACTATCAATGTATGAATCTTGAAGCAATTAAGGAATTAGTAAAAGACTCCACTTAGTCAATTTGCAAATATTTTGGATAAATTCAAATGCAATATTTCATTAATCTGTTTTGCTTGCCTTTAAAAAAAGATACATTTAGAGCTATTAGGATTTCCTGCTGAAAGAGCTTTTTCCAGCTCTACAAGTAAAATCCTGGAAGTTTTACAAAGCACGCATGGCTGCATCATGATTTTGTACCAAAGTTACCATAGCTAGAAGCTCTTACTTTTATATACATCTTTCCCTAATTTGAACTATTTTCTATGTGGATATATGCATACATGATTTAATGAATTATCTTTTCAGTGTACAGCTATAATAAAAGTACGTATTTTTTTTTTCTATTTTGTTCTATGTTTCTTAGTTTATTTGTATTCACACGGAAACATCCTTCCAAGTCACCTGAGATTTTCTTGTAACTGGGAAAAAAACCCTTGCAAAACCACCTAGTATGCAGTATTTCCATAGAGGAAGAAAATAGAAAGTTTGAAAACTATTGACAGTGTACAAGACAACAGAGATTGAAGGCAATTTTAATTCTACTCCACTTTTGAAGCAGAATCTGCAATGAGTCAAGGGACAGCATTTTAGTGAACAAGTATGCTACAGCAGGGTTGTCGTTTGTTTTTGCAGGGTGTAAGATAAATATATTTTGGGGGTTACTGGGAATCATTATACGATTTTATGCTATGATTATAAACATATTTTATGTCATTTGCAATCATTATAGACTTTGTACTTCTGTTCCCCCCACTTTTATTTGTCTGTTACAGCTATCTTCTGTGGTACTTTGATTTGGATTGAATTTGAATCTCTTGATCTTATTTTACTGCATCATTCTAAATTATGCTGAAATATTAAAATATTGTTATAATGAATAATGCTTATGCTGCCCTTGGATTTCTTATTTTTTCAATTGACTGCTCCCTGTGAAGGTTACTGAGGGAAAAAAAATCCTCAATTTCAAACTTGCATGAAAACGCTAGATTATGTGATTACTCTGGATACTGAATGTAAATTCAGAAAAAGAGCTAGAACTAAGCACCTGAGACCAAACAGGAAATGTCAACATACTGCAGAAAACACTTGCTTGGCAGGTCTAGGTGACTTCTTTCTGTCTGTTTGTTTGTTTGTTTGTTTCAGTGTTGTGGAAGGCTAGCTGTACTGAACGGAATGACTTAATGGAAGAAAACTGTGGAACTGTGGTACGTTCATGGATTGGCTGTAAGCAGAAAAAGAAGTAAAATTTGTTCCTTTAGTTGATGATAATCCCTCAATCAACTGTAACAGAAAAGCTTAAGTGCAAAAAATTGTAAATCTAATTTGAAAGGTTATGTTTATTTACCACCAACATCACACAGGGAAATAGTTGAAATAATGTACCTGATATTAAAAACAGTTTTGACTTTATAGAAAAAGGCATAATAGATAAAATGGTATTTATCAGGACACCTATATAGATTTCCTAACACGTCCTGATTTTAGGGATACTTCTATCCATATTTTTGTTTCCATTGTGATCAGATCTATGTTCTCTGTTACTTCCAACAGTGTCCAACAGGAAATCAATGTCTCTCATTTTTTATTACTTAGCCCTTATGCCTACTTTAATTCTAGAATTCTTGCATTGTGGTGGTTAGACACATGGGATTTTGAAATGAAGTTGCAAAAAGTTACTACTATATTTGACGTGTCTATGAGACTAATATAGTATATAATAAAATAAAACTTTTAGGAAATGCTAAGCATTGTTTCTTTAAAGAAAAGGTATTAATCAGCACATTTATTTACGTAAAATGGCAAATTAGCTTGTATATAACTTTATTCCTGTTGTACTGGTTCTGTATTTCTGAATCAAAGAAAAACCTTGCAGTAGTCCTTGCTGTTCTTTTCCATCAGTCAACAAAGGATACAATTAAAATTTCATACTGTGCTTGACTTGTCTAAAATTGTTGGAACTTTAAATATATGGGCTTAATCCTTATCTGACAAAACTGGTGTTAGTTCTAGTGAAATCAAAGAAAAGTGCTGAAGACTTCCCATTCCCTTCAAGTCATGGTGAAAAGCTCCCAAGTTGTAATAGCAGCAGTGATAGCCTGATAACTTCTAATTGACCTAGATGGTTCAGGATCAATCCCCAGATGTTGATCTCATCTTACTAGAGTAATGGAAGGTTTGCAAAATGTCCTTATAGTGCAAATTACATAATGACTCTAATTAATGGATGGGTGGGAAAAAAGTGAAAGAGAAAATAAGAATATCAGATATATGATTGGAGGAGACTTCATAGCTCTCCTACCTAATGAAACCTGCTGTCTCTACTATTTGTGCATGTGAGGACACCATGGTTGGAATACAAGTGTCAATAATTTTTATAGGTATCTGAGGAAGCTGCATGGATATGAAGCAGATGAATGGATGAACTGGAAAGACTTGAAATTCATGATGTGAACCAGTAGATATTCATGTTGAAAACATGAAGAACAAATGGAATGGGAAATAGGTGAGGATTTCTGCTGATAGGAAGAGAAGTTATACTGTGAAAAGGAGAAAAGTATTCCTTTACTAGCACAATATTTGGAAACAAATTAATACATGAAGTTACAAAAGCCAAGTTGATAACTAGTAGTAGTACTTTACAGAGGAAACTATTGTGTGAGCAATTAAAAGCTATTGAATAAGTACTGTCTAAGTATTTGGTAGGACATAATTTTCTTTCAAGTCTTGCATGAATGACTTCTTTTTTTTTTTTTCCTTTTCCCAGACCATTATTTTCCCCATTCTTTTCTGAATAAAGCACACTGTCATTTTTTTCCAGATTTCCAGCTTTTCCTCTTATTAGACTCGGGTTTCCAGATCCTTGGTGCAACAATCTATGTTTTAAAAGATGAGTCCATAGTTACTGAATAAACAAACAAGCCTATGTACCAAGGTTCTATTAAGTGAGTCTACAGAGTATTGTAAGCTAGGTATCAGAGCTGTGCCTTGCTGTTTCTCTAAATAAACACTATAACTATACACATGAAATGTTAGAATTAGAAATGGGCAAGGATGTTGCTTTTTTGCTTGCCAAGCATTTATTGATGTACAGAAAGTTTTATCAAATACAAATGTGCAGCATTTCCATTTTTCTATTTTTCACAGCTGTTCTCTTGATTCAGAAGTAATTTTGTATGTTTTAAAATACTTCGGGGACAATTTTCAATGATGTGCTTTCTTTTCCTATGTTAATTTTCTTAAGAGTAGACTAGCAAAAATGTTTTTCCTTCATTCCTCAAATTTACTATACCTATGTATATTCTCACTGTGAGTGCTCAACACATTTTGAGGAATGTATGACGGTGTACTACTGATTAAAACACAGTTAAAAGATTTAGAGTGAGACAATACTTTTCCAAAATTTACTTCACCTGTAGTATGGGAGTGGATATCCTTTAGCTGTACAGTTCAGTAGGATTTCTGGATTTTCTGAGCCCATGGAGTAAGTGATATCATATGGCTCTTGGATAAAAACAGGACCATGAAGGGTTTCTTCCCCTGTGAAAGACCAACAATAATTTAAGATTAGACATCTTTAGCGTGTCCTTACACATAAGAGTGTCCTTTGGTGTCCTTTGCTTTCGGTCAGAAGTTAAGGTCTGCTATTATATTCAGCAGAGAATCCACCTCCAGACATTTGGCTATTAAGGAGGAAATATTTCAAGCCTGATTGATAATAAAATCGCATATCCCAGGTGCTGGTGATTTATTTTGCAAGTGACAGTGAAGACTAGCTTCTTTGCATATTTCCTATGGAAGCTATATGGCCATTTATTAAATCTCTCCCATCTACCTCATACTTGTGCTTTAGATCACAGCTGGAAGCAGAAAAGGATGAGAATGTAGCTTTCTGTGTTTGGTGCTTCTACCTCCCTGCTCACCTGGTGAAGTGGATGCGTCAGCCTCACGTCACCCTTTGAAAGACAGGCAGCTCACTGACTGCGGCCAAACTCTGTCAAGGCAGACATTTCGCTATGGTCCATGAGAGTGCATACCGTGGGAGAGGAAGAGTGAGGACCTCAAGCAGACCTGCAGATAGCTTCTAGATTGAGAGGTACATCATGGTGGGGCAGTGGTCCTGGGCTTTCTTTTCGTCTGCCATTTGGCCTCTCTGGTGATGGGCTCCAGAAGGTCACATCACAGTCTAAGGGAACCAGTCATTTTCTTCTCTGCTAACCCTTCACATCCTTTGATATATTACTTTTGTAAACTTTAGCGGGCCTGGTTTCAGGGTTTTGTTTGTTTTTTTGTTTGTTTTGGGTTCCACCCCCCCACCCCCCCCATTTGGGCCCTTTTAAAACAGAAGTAGCATTAAACAAAGGTTATTTATTCATCATTTTAACTAGAATCTGTATCCTGTATCCTGTATCTGGTGACCGACAGAGTCTAATTACAGCATGTAAACACAAGGGGACAACAGACATGTGGGCTGGTGTGAGACCCATTTGCTTCCTCAACATCTCAGAGGTTCCTGCAAGGAGAACTTTCATGGACATTAAATGATTTTTTCAAAGCTATAACAGAATACTAGTGATAGAACAAATAAATGATCCCAGATCCTTGAATAAAGCTTAGCAGCTGGACCATTCTCCAGTTCTCAGATGTCTTACATGAGTCCAAGAAAGTTTGCAGTACAGTTGCACAGCTGGGAAGAAGAGGTATTAACCCCAAAACCTGGTTGCTCTACAGTTGTATTCTGGAAGCAACGTAAATGTGGGCAGTAATCATGTCTGATTTTATTCACTTATTTTATCTGCTTGTTGGTAACGAGAGAGGGAAGGTACAACCTATTTCCCAAAGGCTTCACCGCACCTTGTGTCATTGCTTCAGTCCCCCAGTTGCCAAGTGCAATCCTCTTGCTCTATAGCTCTGTAATTCCTTAGAGATTTTCTCAGCTGCTACAGATAGGTCTTCCTCTACTGACACCAGCAGAGTCTCCTCCTGCATCCCCAAAGACGATCTGCTGTCCTGACGCATTAACTCAGCATGCACCCCCAGGCAGTTCCCCAAGCTTCGTCCCAGCCAGGTCAGCCCCGGCTGCTGGCACCCTGTCAACCCAAGTGCCTTCTGCAGGGCTATAAGCAACCACACAGGGTGCATGTCAAAAATCAGATCATCTGTATCTGGTACCAGCTGTCTACATATTCATCTCCCTTCATACTTTTCAACCACTTCAGTCTGTTTCCTCTGAATGTTAAAAAAGCCAGATCAGCATTGTTGTCAGCTTTCATCTTTTTGTGACACTTGCTATTTTTCTGAGAGTCCTAATCCTGGAATTGTATGAATAATTTTTATCGGAAGTAATGACAAGATAATATTTAATTTTTTAAAATATCATTGATTTTTAATCTTTATTTTATATCTGAAATACTTTTAACTAAACCAGAAAAGTTAACAACCCCATCTTGCTAGGAGTAAAATTGTTTGGTACTGATGAATGTAGTCAGACTTTTCTACTTCAGTGGATCTAAAGCAAAGAACATCTGGCAAAACTCTAGAGAGCAATGAACAAATGAAAATGTTTTATACTTAAGCTTTTTTGACCAGAAGCCTTATTAAGGATGGCATCTGATAATCACAATGTTTTCTACATATCTTAATCAAGATGCCCATTCCTATGGGTCTGTTAGCCCGATTTACACTGTATATCCTTCAGAAACTGAGAAAGTCAGCCCAGCTGTGAGTGTGTTCATGAGCAGTACCTGTGAGAAATAGCCTTCAAGAGAATTGGAGTAAAATTCAAAGTAGCAGTCAAAAAAGATTGATTTGTTTTATACCACAATAGCTATTTGGGTAGACACATCTCATTTTAAGAATATCTCATGTTATAAAGGAGGTAGCGTGGGCATACTAGAAAGAAAAAATACATCCTCTCAGTTTAGGATATAAAGTAAGTCAGGCTAGTAAAACAGCTGAGATGAGCTAGTGGTTTGAAGACAAAATATTAAACTTGGCTGAACATTTTATGTGATGTTACAAGTGACATAACAGACCATAAAATGCAGTAAATCACATAAAACCTATCAATTTCCATAACTTTTTCATTCTGTTAAACTTTGCAGACTATAAGCGAACTTAGAGTAGACTCCAAATATTTCATGACTTATCCATAACTAGTGGACACAGGTGAAAATCTCAGAAATTATGAAGCAAACCCAATGAAAGAAGCTGTTGCTCAACTACATTCAAGACATGATAGGGCCTTGATGTTTGCTTTTGGTGGGGTTATTCAAATACCTAAAGATAAGCCTGCATTTCAGCCCTTACTTCTGCCTAGAGCTTAAATTAATTTATTTTTTTTATTCTTTATATTGTGGTTCTGCCAGGGTTCTTTAGTCATAGAGCAAGGTGCTGTAGGAAAAATGAGTAACTCATATCTTACAGTTCCACCTTTCTGATCAGAAAGGTTACACATCTCCCAATATTGACTGAAGACCCCAAATTATTTTTCCTTTATTTCATACTTTCAGAATCAAATGATTGTAAAGTAAACCAGAACTATTTCTATTTCTCATGGTAGTCTTTCTTGTTGTGGGGAGTAGGGGAGAAGACAGTTTGTTCAGCAAACCATGCAAGGCAAGACAGAATGTCTCTCAGAGATGGTGGCTGGATATAGTTAAATAATCTTTGTTTCTTTTCCTGCTACTCTTCTATTTTTAATCCCTTGACAAATTTTAAGACTTCTTTTTTCACTGTTTCTACAATTGATCCCTTGACTTGTCTTTTCTTTGGTAGGAATTTTCTTCCCTTCTGGGTTAATTTACTTAGCCTATTAGTCATTCTCGTTACCTTCCCAGAACTGCCAGTGAAAAGCTTTTCTAAAGCACCAAAATGACCTAGGGATCATTGCTCCATTTTTTAAATCAATGTAGCTGGGTGGGCCTGAAATTAACAGTGGTGAGCTACCTGATGTACATGAAAATCCCTGGGTTAGCTGATAAAAATGTAAATATTTTGGTAAATCTGGATTTAAATTCCCATGATGAGTTCTAAATGGAATTTAGACTCATTTGTCATTTGCAGACTTTTGAACATCTTAGTTCTTGTATCCCCTTTCAGTGTCCTTAATATAACAGACCCTTATCGTGGTGAATAAGGACACAATAGTTCACATGCATCTTAACAGCTCCTTTACAGTAGACACATTGCAGTCCCTATCACAAAAATATTGTTCATGAATTTTAGTAAAGGTGGTTTCCTGCTGTCATTTTGTTTTCTCTTTAATATCCTTTTCTTGCTGCCTGATCTGCAACAGAGAATAACACCAAATCTCTGAGAAATGATGTGCACTTTCAGAGCCAATGGTGTACTGTGAGTCCATCTCTTATTTATAGAAAAGGTCAGGCTGGTCACTTCTAATTTCCTGATGCATCCTTCTGCATTTCATATAGAGAATGGCCATATATTTCTCCCCCATTCTCCAGATTCAATCCCAGTCACCATGATTTCTCCAGAGATACATGAGACAAATGAATCTTTGTAGGACTCTTTACTTTTGTTAAGATTTAAATAATTAAGATTTTTTTAATCTATTGGAATATGAAGATTTGATTAAATGTATCATTTTCATACATGAAACTTGTGTGTGAATCCTCAGCATGGTGCTTGAAAGCAAATATAAACTCTTGTTATGAAATGTTTTATAAGAAGTTAAAATGTATTTCTTTATGATACCAAATCAGTTTGATCTCCATAAAGACCATAATTATGCTAGTCTGAATTAAAATCTAAAGTATGAAATGAATCAACATTCCTTTATTCGTTATGTGATACTGTCTTCAGCCAATATAGAGATTAACACAGTGCCAACGGAAGAGGAGGAAGCCTATTTTCTTCATAATTATGTATCAGCAGAGGATATCACAGTGCTTTCCTCTCATTGCTTTATGGGCAATGGTTACTTATATTGAGCTATGATTTTCATGTCAGATGTAGTCAAAGAGGTTTTGGTTAGTCACAATAAATATTTAAATGCTTATACACTGTCTCATCCAGACAAGGAGAACGAAACACAAATCTGGAGCCCACACTTAATCAACTTAATTTCCAGCCAAATCCTTCTCCCTCTTCTTTCCTGTTGTCTGACTCTGGCTGGCTTCATATTTAGCTCCTTATGAGGTATCTGCTCAACTGGAAATGCTAGGCAATACAGCCTGAGAGCAATTTAGGCTGGCCAAGTCATACAACCTGAGAGCAATTTAGGCTGGCCAAGACCCAGCCTATAGCATATGTATAGATAAATTAGTAGGCCAATATTGCAAACCAGCTGACTTTTTTTTTTTTTATCCCTTTCCTACCACAGATTTTCCTTTCTATTATGACTTTTTTTGCAAAGTGGAGTCATAATTACTGTTACTCAAAACAGATCAGTAATATCAGATAAATTCTGTCTGGTGAAACTGAAGGTGTCCTAGAAACATCATGCTCTGTTTGCAGAGAAAGACCACATAAGGCTTTATGTTTGCCTATGTGAATCAGCTCTGAGCAGGCAAACTCGAGAGGATTCATTGCTTGGGGACCAGAAATGTACAGTTCTGTTGGTCTGAGAGCTCCAGACTCTGCAGTATTTGCAGCTTCCTTGATTATTTCTGTTGCCACGATGTTTTGTGGAGCTGCTCAGAGATTAGGAGTCCTTCATGAAGCTGTAGAACAAGGAGCTAGAGGTCCTGCATTGAAGAATCCCAAATAAGTGATGGACTAGGGCAGTTCTTTCCTTGCTTGGACTCGGGCAGTAGGCATGGAGAGGTCACGCTGCTGCCAAGGCAGGTATGTATGTAGCCTATGTGTGTATCCTTACTGAAGATCATAAGAATAAAGAAGCCAGAATGATGGTAAAACCTATACTCTAAAAACCTTTTAAATGCAAAACTGCTATAATTCACATAAGCAAACCAGATAAGGAGGAATTTATCCAGGCTATTAAGTTCCAGGAAGGCTGTAAATTCCAGGGGTAGTAAGTTTCTAATGAATCTTTCTTAATGTGCCTTAGATGGAGCCTCATATCTGATCCAAAACATTAATATGACTTTATGGGCCAAAGATGACACCTGATTAAGAGGCCTCTTTTAAATCAGCTTGATAGTAAAACGCCTGTCAGTTCTAGCAAAAAAGATGGGACAGGTGAGTTAGAGACTTCCCCCTTGTAATGACAGCATGGGTAGAAAAAATAGGAAAAATCCCAAGTAACTTCAAAATCTGTTTAATTTTCTTCACAGCTGAAGACATTGGTAAGTTTTAATTGGAAGAGGGGGAATTTATAGGACCCACAGATTTTTAAATGTGGAGTCTTTCCCTGCAAATAACATTAGGGCTTTTGATTGAATCTTGTCAGGAGCAGAACGGAATGATTATTTTCCTCATCAAAAGCCTGGACCAGATAGCTCAAGGACTTTAAAAGGAGCATGACAGATGCAAAACGAGAGGTAAAGGATGAGACCCTGTTTGCTAACAGGAAAGCATAAAGTAACACACATCAGTTCAAGGAATCAGATATTAACGCTGAAAAGAGAAGATAGGAAAAGCAGAAGCAGGAAAGGGATATGAAAGCATTCTGTAAAAACAACTTGTCAGTAGTACAGGCAATGGGAGGCAGGCTTCCCTCCTCTCTGTCTCAATGACGTTCCCTTCTCAATCAGAGCATGAAGCAGGAGACGTATACAGAGAAAGGGAGATTAGAAGAGATGTTATAGGTTTGAGCAGGCAGAAGCAACCTAAAGCCTGTAGGATTTTCCCAAAGGGCCTTCAACTTTCATGTGTTTTCTCCCTTCAGACATTGATATACAGAACTCCAGAGACACAGGGCTCCTTTCAAGTTTCAGCTTCTATTGAAAAAGTCAAATTGGGAGTAGTGGTGGAATTCCACGTTGTCTCTGTCATCAGACACCAAAACCAGAAAGACACTTAGCTAACTGATGTAGGGAGAAAGGCAGGCATTGAGGAGGTGCGCAGGGTGAAGTCCTGGCCCTACTGAAGTCACAGAAACTCTCGGTAATGTATTGAAGCTTGGCACTCGAGCCCAAGTTTTATGTACGAAGCTGTCTCTAAAATGACAGTCAACAGTGCCAGGCGTCCCTTTCATGTGGGACACAGTAGGCTAGCAATGCCCCTTCCTTGCAGATTTAAAAAATAGCAAGGGTAAGCAGATGAAAGGAGGCCTAGCTGTGAACCTGCGATTTCCCAGCGGCGGGGGAAATCCCGTCATTTGCAGCCGTCACCCCAAGCGCCTGCCTCGCTTTGTCCCCTCTTCCCACGCGTGGTGCGTGGAGGTTGCCTACGGCTTACCCAGATTTGAGTTTGGAGACGTAACTTTCAAGACCAGAATAGTTAGGGCTCCTCCAGCCCTGGCAAATGGCACAGAAATGTTAATTGTCTTCAGTGAAAACAATTCTGTATCCCCTAAATTTTATTGCTGGAAAAATTATTCAAATATTCCAGTATTTTTCCTAATATTTAAACATAACCTGTATGGTGGTATAAGCAGGGTGATCTGAGGCTAATGTGGCAAGCAATGCACTCAGGTTGTATACTAACTGCACATTTTCCTGAAGTACTTGGGTGTGTAAACAAATAATAAAAGTATAAAATACGACTTTAATTACTAATATAACCAGCTGTCAGGATTGCCAGAATCTAGCGTATAAAATTAGAGTGTAATATATCACAAGTAATAATTAAGGGAATATTATGCAAAACCTACCATATTCTTGAATCGTGAGCCTTTTTCAATTAAATATATATATTGACAAAAGATTTTGTCAAAATGTGTTTTCAAACATTTTTAAACAGTTCTATTATGATAACCAGTATTGCTTCAACACTTTGAGCTAACTTTCTGTGAATATAATTGGGTATCAGTGAATTTATTACCTGTCTGCATTTTGGTCTAACAGATACACACATTCTAATTCCAAAATATTTAACGATAGATCTCAAAAAGCCAAAATGCGATATTTCTCATAATACCATACTGAGTAGAGCAATCAAACTCTTCCTTCAGATTTACGTGATACTAACTGCATTCAATACAAAAACAAAATATTCCCTAAAGATTCCAGACCAGAAGTTCAAGCTACAGTGAAGGAAAATTGCTCATAATTGATGCATTCTGGATAGCATTCAATGGAGCTTCACTAATTTACACTTTTGGCTACAGATGAACACAAGTTTATGAACAATTCATTGTGGAGATACGTGTAAAGGTACGATAGCCTGAATAGGTATAGGGGCTATAAATACACCAATGTGTGAACTGTATTAATAATGTAATATCTTATGAAAAATTAAAAAAATGTGTGAGTAACAATGCTAGAATTACTAACTGTGCATGACTTCATTGGCTTTATAGAAAGATATTCTGAAGACTTTTGTGCTATTGTGCAAGATGTAGGCAAGATAAAGGAAGCCTTTTCATTTGTGCAGGTGATTTGTTTTATGTCATGAACTTGGTCATGTCCTTCAGATACAGAACTATTGTGGAACAGACATCTAATTACGGAGACAAATATCCACAATGAAGTTAGAGGGATGTGTCTTTATGATGTATAGTAATCCTGACGTGCACTCTTCTCAATGAAATTTCATTAGTTTTTGTGTTACTAGGCAAGATGAATAAATAATAATGAACCTTTTCCAATCTACTGCACAAGCATTTTGTTCGCTGTAATTTCAGTTATAAGTGAGACCTAGATTCGATGACAGATACTGTTTGCTGCATTGTACTGTTGTAATATTCATTTGGCACTGTTGCCAAACTGACTGAAGGCTTAATTCAATAATTTACAATACAGGAAAAGATAACAGCTATATCATTTAATATCCTGCCAGTTAAATAAATCCAGCACTTTGTTTCCCTGTAACTTTTTTTTGTGCAAAACCTAACTGTGCTTTACTGTCTTAGGAGGATGATGATTAATTAAGCTCGGATAATTTTTGCCACTGCTAGTGTTGATCAGCTCTGGGGTTTTGGGTGATGACTCCAAAACTCCATTGCAACTATTGATAGATGCTCTGTAGAAGGGGGAGAGAGTGAAACACTAGATTGAATGAGCATATAACAATATGGCAAGCTATAGTTCTGCTTATACTCAAAATGAAAAAGAAAAAAAAAAAGAGGTCTGTGAAAATTTCTTCCAATCTTAAAACTCCATTTCAGACCCACTTCAGTCTTTTCATTAAACATCTTGCTTTGCAGCCCTGTACTCCCATCCAGTGACTCTGGAGACAGAGGGAGACAACAGGGAATTGCTCCATTGCCTCCTTCCTCTAGATCCTGAGCAAGCCTAGAGGGAGGAATAGTTCTGTCTCTCTTTTCTCTCTTTTTCTATCTTAGGATAAGCCTTGTGAGTGGTTTCAAGGAGTTAGACTGAAAAGCCTTACTCCTCTGCACCCCTGTTCTTAGCTAGCCTGAGGTATCTGGGATGATCAAGCCTTTTAATCCTCAAGTTCTTTTACACAAATCTTCATCAGTTTTCATGGCACCCTTCTTCTTGCCCCATGGTAGAAAGACTTGGGGAATCTGTTGGAAAAGTACTATCAAATACAACTGAATTTACTAGGACTTTTTTTTTTTTTTTTTTTAGTTTTAGTTTATTTCCCCAGTGCAACTGTAATTTCAGTATAGCAAATATGCAGCAGACTGATGAATGCTGAGTTTGGCTCATGTTTTTATGTTAGGCAATGGATCAACCCCTACTGAACAAAGTATAAGCAACTGATACTCCATTTTTTCTTAGTCTTCTCTGTGTGTGAAACACGGTACTATGTAACATATTTATCCTATACTTACTTGTGTATATAAATGTATAGTGCATATACATCCTCTCAAGCACTTACACAGACATGTACTCACACACACTCTATAGGGAAAGAGAGAAGAGATCTGCTAAGAATGTCTCTTTGCTCTTCTATTTATATTGACTGCATACTATCCAATAAATTATAATTGGTATATTAAATACTTTGGTGTTTGAAAACCGTACCAGTTCAGTGTACAATAGGTACTGGATACTGATGACAGCTGCATTATTTTTAGGCAGATAGTTAGTAGCAAAGATCCAGCCACATTGGAACGAAAAAGAAATTATGAAAAAGGCTAGTCTGCAAATACTTGGAATATACTAAAGCAAACAATGATTCCTCTTTTGTTTCCAGAGGGCACACTTCGTAATTCCCATTTATGTTCAACAGGAAACATGTTGTAATGTGAAATAATATTTTGGTTTTTGCAGTATTATGAGTCCCAGATCTTGTAGAAAGCTAGATACAATCACCATTATAGGGGACTTAAATTGCAGGTGGATGTTTAAGCTCTGTGTACATGTTATTTAAATTTTGCTTATTTACTTTGAATAACTGGAAGGAAATGGCTGCTTCATAGATGCTTGCTTTTCCCACTAGCGCTTAAATAACAGACATGAATAAAGCTAGTCAGGAACTAGCTGTAAGAATTTGACATCAGAAATGATTTTGTGTGTCGATAGAAAGGTTTATATTCTGGAATAACACTTAGAAATAATAGAGATCATGAAGATAATAGAAAAACATGTGGAGAGAATTTATTTTTGTAGTCCAAATTACTACCATGGCAAAAATCCTTAGGACACAGGAAGACCTGATATAGAAATTTCAGGCTGCCACCTACTTCTTGCTTTCAGATGATTGATAACTTGGGAATAAAATCTTGGAAAATAAATCATCTTAAGCAATTAAGGTAATGTCAAACCAGGCAAGATTAAAAAGGTCTTTATTTTCTTACATATAATTGAAGAGGAACGCAAGAGATATTTATAACATTTTAAACCTAAGGCAGATCCTGATTTAAATTAGATTAATCAAGCAGGATATTATCGAAATATTTATCGTATTGACTGACTGATTTACATATGCTTGTCGTCACAGTATTGACATCTATTTAGTAGATTGAAACTAAATTTGGAACTTGAAAAAATAGTCTTTCTTGACCAAAAATCAGGTACAGTCCATTGCAAAATTGACTATCGGCTAGTGAAGAAACTCAAGGGTCAAGCAGAAATGTCTCTTCATTTTCCCTCTTAGCCTTTTGTATTGCCATACAAATAGGGAACAGCTGCCTGGTGTGTGGTGTATGGCACACTTCTCTGCTCCCAAGGGATTTTGCTCGATTGTGTCCACTATCCTGACTGGAAAAATCATCCCAGTTCAGCTCTTCTTTGAGCAACATGCAATATAGAATTCAAGCTATGTGCTATCTCTGCTCTTACAGTCTTCTTTAGGTGTCTACTTTTGGCTGTCCGTCATGTCATCAGTCGAATGCACCTATAATTTGAGCCAGCATGGCTGTTTTGATGAGGTGTACTTCCTTGTGCAGCATCACCTGCAGATCTGCCTCACCCTTAGAATATTTATGTTTCATTATTATTTTGGCATCCTGGCAAAAACATTCATGACTATCATATGCAGCAGAAGGGAAATAGTGATTTAAACAGTCTGTATCTCAGAAAAATCTGGTTGGGATTTCATGGAACATAACTTTACCATTAGAAACCTACTGCATTTCAGAAACCTGCTGAAAACAGTGAGGTGCAATAGCGCCCCATGAAAGGTCATCATAATCCTCTATTGTGGAAAATATTAGGCAACCAAAATATAATTAACATTGTATATTTTGTTACTGTGTCAAGCACTGAAAGCTCCCAGGCACTTTTAAAATAAATAGAATAAACGGAGATAAATGAAACTGAACTCTGTTGAATATCATCAACTAAGATCTGCTTTATTACTGGCAATTAAACAGTGAAAGTCAAAACACAAGCTATCATTATTACTCATTGATTAAAAACCAGTTAGAACATTGCGTTTCGAACTAACCTACCGCTTTGCTCGTTATGCATTTCAGCATGAGCAACAGCACAATATTTCAGAAATAATTAGGAACACAGCATAAGCGATCAGTGCTAATGTTCTTGAATAAAATTGCCAAAGCAAATGATTATAGATCAGCCAAAAGGCACTATTTGAAGCCATCATCTTTTGTGACTATTTAATATCTTCATGATGATCTTTCTCTGAGCAAACACAAATGAAGTTAAAGTCTTTTCAGTAATGGCATCCTAAAATTCAGCAGAAGCCACAAACGTAACTTTGTAAATGCTCGTTTTTTGGAAAATAACTGCTAGCAATTGAGTTGCTCAGGCAATTTTTGTCTGTAGTCTCTGTTTTAAAGGAGCTAATATCAACATTTCTGATGTATGGCAAGCTGGGAATGTCTCACTGTCAAATTACTGTTCTTTTCTATTCAAGTAAAAAATGACCTTTATCCGATCTAGTCTCAAAAAAATGACAGCATAAATAGCAAAACAAAACCCAACTGAAAGGAGAAAAAAACCCCACAGGCTGGTAGGGCTGCACTGAAATTCTGCTTTGGAGCAGAGACCGAAAGGGAAGGGCTCAGCAGGCAGGGCTAACCTGACCAGGGCAGGGCTTGGAGCCAAGTCTACGTGAAATGGAAAGGTTGCTGGCCATATCAGCAGGCTGAAAAACCCGGGGAAAATTGGAAAAGTGGAGAGACCTACCGTTATACCTGTAAGGCAGTCCCTTTTTTCCTTCTGATGTCGATGTTTGACATAATTTCAAAGCTATACTGTTATAAACAGCAGTAGTCCAAAATAGAGTTTTCTTCAGGTGTCGCTGTGAATTTTTCCTGAGGCGCTCACTCCAGAGAAAAGCCTGTAGAGCATGGGATGATATGCCACCTGGGGAGATTTTGTGTGATTTGTCCTCCTGTGTCTCTTGTGCATATGTTTCCAGAGGGAAACCAGAACCAGAAACGCTTTTCATAAGCAGATATGAAAAATCCTGTATCTCTGGTTCCTGCTCAATCGCCAGCGCCAGTTTAGCTGGCTGATACCTCATTACCCTCTTCGCTGTTTGCTTTTATCTCTACTTTCATCATTTGTTGTAATCTGGCAATTTTAAGAAAAAGGAATGATTTATTAATAAAAAATACTTCTGTTTTCATCTAGATCTGAAAAGCTGTAATTTCAGATCAAGTCTTTGCCTACGTTATCATCAAATTGTTTTGCAAAACCACTTTTCCAGCTGGGATTTACACTGATCCCTCTAGGCTACTGTATTTAATGTTTCAGGCACACATTGGTTTCTACCCTTGCCCATTATTTCATTTAAACTCCTTGTTTTTTAAGAAGCTCACAAAACCTAATCTAAGCCTTATGCCTTCTCCCCATCTGGAAACCTTACAGAAAGGACAGTATGAGTGCCGTCAGAAGAAATAAGTCCAGGCTTAGGACCTCCTTATCCTTATCTCAGTCCATTGAATTCCCTGTAATTTTGTACAATTTCAGTGCTTGGGCTGGAAACAGAAATAGAGATCAGGCAATCTACATTTTGAATAGCTTGATGGAAGCTTTAGTGTGGGGACAATAATGAAATGCAGGGAAAACATTTCATATGTATTACTTTTCAGTAATTTTTCTCTAATCCCAAAATCACAAAAATGCTGTAATTCTGCAGAAATCTTGCATACTTGGATTCCATATTTTTCCTAGCTACAGTAGGAACTGATAACAGGCTGCTAAATTACTGCTTAATAAACCACTAAATGAGTGCCATCTAAGATAACGGGGCATTAAATGACGACTATTCAGGGAAAAAGTAGAAGCGCAGAAAGAACTGCAAGAGGACTCTCTGCATAGAGGGAAATTGGATTAGTCATCTCATCTATGCTAGTGGTGAAATTCAAACTGAAGCAGATTTGAAAAAAAGGAAGGAGGCTTGATGTGCCAAAGGAAGAAGTACACTCAATGTAGGAGCTACTTCTCATCACGGTGAACTTGAGCTGGGGCAGAGAGTATTCCAATTATGGGGATAATGTGAGGAGTAAAATGTAATAAATGCAAAGACATAATACAATAAACTGCAAAGGCAAAATCCAAAAAGCATTAGATACATAAAGATGATATTAGAAATAAAAATAAATCAAAAGAGATAGAGGTGGTGGAGAATTTCAGGTTGTAAAGACAAAAGGCCAGGTGTTACTTGAATTCAGGCTCTTGATCCCCTGATTTCAATGGGGTTTAGGTATTTAAGTACCTGTCCTTCCCATAAGGGTTAGGGGCCTGGTCAAAACTAGTGGAAAGGCACCACAAAGGTCTAGGAGAGACTGCTTTGTTTCAGTCCATACATCACAGTCTGGTGTCATCCATCTACAGGAAAGGTTGTCCCAGAAGGCTGAGAACATATTTGCTTGACTTGTAGTAGTTGGAAAATTGCATCATCTTGACTGATACTTAATGTGCCTGCTGTGTAGTATCACCAGTAGAGTTATGACAAACCGTCTGAAGGCCATATTTCTGGGGAATGACATAATCAATGATAGATACTGCTCTAATTTAGGTAGGTTTAGTGTGCAGAGTTTTAAAGGAAAGAAAGTAGGGTATTGCATGTTTCCTCTCCTCTAGAATTGTATCCGACTGAATTTACAACATGTCTTGTTTTAACGCATGTATTTTCTGCTTGCTAGTATTTTCACGTCTCTATTATCTTGAAAACTATATGGACATTTTAGTAAAATGTCAGTGCGATATAACATATTGTTGTTTTATTATTTTGACTTGCAGTGAACATCTAGCTTTGGGCTGACAAAAGTGTTCTTTTCTCAACTTCTCTCTATAAATTAGTTATGCATAGGCACAGTGCAGTACTTTACACATATCAGACTGTGACATAAAATCTTGAATCAGGTTAGGTTTCCTTAAAATAGATATGAATTTCTGTTGATTTTTCAAATCATGTGGTTTAGATTTTTAGTCAAAACTGTAAACCCAAGCTATTTTAAGGCATAAAACGTGAATGGGGCTGGATTCTGTTCGTAGGATTTCATTCTTTTACATACAAATGTTAGGTGCTTACCTTTCAGGTCAGTCTTGATCTATAAAACACAGTAACATTTAAAAAAATTTCAGGACCTGGGCATTTAACCTGTGAAAGAATTAAATTCAAATCTTTAAAACTTTTGATCTGCAGCTATCTGTCCCTGGAGGTGTTCAAAACTTGTAGACATGCGGGTTGTTTACATGAAAGCTTACCCAGCTCCTAAAGTTGTACTTCTGTACATCTCCAGAAATTATAAATTTAAACATTATGTCATAGAAAGTCTTGAAAATAGATGTGGAATCAAAAATTAACCTGTAATCCAAATAAATTTCATGTGGTTTCACATTTAATAAGGGGTGCCTATTTATGATTTGTTATAAAAGGAGACTTCCGAGTGCAATAATAAAACCAGGTTTGTTGTTTGCTTTCTCTAATTTGAAATGTGTTTCAATAATATGGAGGTATTCCTGTTCTCTAGATCTCACTGCGTGCCTTTAGCATTACATGATTCTTCTTAGACTCTCTAAAGAGAAGACACTGTTGTTACCGGTCAGTAAGCCTTGCAAGCCAGTGGCATCTTTGAGAATAAAACCTGTTTCAATTTGTAACCAGATTGATATGATATTAAAGAGATGTTCCTTTTCTTTTGTGGAGTACATATGCACCACCATTTTAATTGCAACACCACACACAGTTGGGTATACTGTCAACTTATCTTCAGGAGAGGCTGGGGTTAATTTAGTGAAAAAAATAAATTAGAAGATGACATGTTATAGCTGATAAGGTCACTTGTCAGGCAAATATGAATTCGATATCTATTGCATAAATGACTACATTTTCTCTGGCCTAGAGCAAACTCTTTGTGTTTTGCAAAACCACAAATGTTTACAAGAAAGACGCAGAGAAAACTCTTTTATTTCTACTACGTTCAGTGTAAAGCAGAATAAATCTAATTAGAAGCAGTATTTGGAGCTATAATGTTATATTCTGATTTAAGTTGCATTATATCATCAGTGATTTCAGTAGCTTTAGACTAATATGACTGAAATATGAATCTGATTAATGCTCAACAAGATGTTACTAGAGATTAACCCCTGCAGTTTTTTTCACATTGCCTGTACCAGTATACATTTTTTTGTAAGCTGTAGGAAAAGTAATCAATCATCAAAAACTATTTGGCATAAGTGTATGAAGTGAGACAATATTAGAGGATGAAGAAATTGCATTCCATAAATCACTTTCATGTTGGTGGGGAGGCCATCGAAGCACGTGAGTCAAAGTTTGGATAGATTTTACTCTAAACTACAAAGTCATTTTCCAGGGTGAGTTCAGGGCACAGTCAATGAGATGGAGTCTGTACTGTGGTTTGGGAGGAGTGGCAGCCTGGATATCTGTTGGGGCAATGAAACAATATAAACAAAAATCTGTCCAAGAGCACACAGCAATTCAGCAAAGGGGAAACCGATTCCAAAGGACAGTGTTCTCTGCTTTTATAACATGCTTCTATTTTCCAAGGCAATTCTCCCAAATGATAATGAGCTTTGCATCTGCTTTTAAGGAAATCCAGTGGCAAACAATATACCCATACACGAGATCAATGCATACAAATAACCTACCGTGCAACAAAGCTCGGTAATGATGCCGAAGAGCCTGAGCCCCTGCCTGTCTGAGAGAGCCTTCCTCCATCAGATACATGGCAGCTGAATAGAGCTGGGAGAGGACAGGAAAGACAACGTCTCCCATGTGGGTTGGAAAAAAGGAAGGTGAAGCTGGGCAGGCAAGGCCAGCAACGCGAGGGGCTCTGGGTGGCATTTGCAGGAGGTGAGCTGTGACTGCGGACCAGTCTGTGTACGCCTGTAACACCACTGGTGACTGCAGCTTTCTTGGTATTGTCTGCCTCGGTCCCAAATGCAAATGAACTAATGAAGATGCAGAAATCAAATTTTACCTAACTATGGCACTGGTGTGCACATGTAAAGTATGTGTGTGCACACGCATGTGCGCAGAACGGCTCCAGCATAACAATTTCAGTACAAATATCTGCTACCTTTTTACACACCAGTAAAATGATTACAGGATGAATTGCACAGAAGTAAACAGTGTTTCTGATTTTCCTGGATCTGTATAACATGTTTGCAATATACAGTGTGTCAGATGTCCTATCACTAAAAAAGAATCATACTTACTCCAGACATATATCAATATGCCCCCGAAGCCATTAACGCGAGTTTTCACTCATGACTTAAGAATGACCTTTTTGTGTCTTCTGGTTTTTTGGGAGCAAAAGTGAATAATGTTCCCACACAAATAATGAAGTGATGTTGCTTATTCAGAGAAAATGTTATCCCAAGAAATAGTATGATAGATCTGATCTTATAGACAATCATTCTGTGAGGAGAAGATATTTTAAAGCTATGGTGACTTTCCTTGCTGATATCTTGAATACTTGGATCACTTCAGTAATCTTTCACTTTTTGCTGCAAACCCTCCTTCTTCTTCTGTACCCACTTTGGAACCATCAAGTACAATTATTCTATCTCTAAGGACTTCCAGGCCGGCAGTGAAAGGCGCATTTGTCATTACAAAAATATCTTTGTCCATGAGAACTTTTCATTCCTACCAACAGCAGCTCACACCACGGCAAAGCTCACAGGAGCCTTGATTAAAAGACCTGACTTACGTTAAGTAGAAATGAATGACTTACAGGTAATTATAGTGGGCTGAAAAGCAGGAGCATGATGTTTGGAGCTAAACAATGTCACAGATAGTGCCTTAATTAGCAGCAAAAGTGATTTAGCAGAGTAATATTCTAATACCAATTCAATTGCTACAAATTATTAATAACAATAAGCACAGAATAACCAAGATCCACTAACAATGAGATGCAATATCTGTCAGAGGAAAACATAGTGCCCCTTTAATAATGAGATTGTAATTAGAATAGAACAATAAAGCATATATTAATATTGAACAAAGGACAAAATACCATGTTATTATGCTATGCAGGAGGAAAAAAAAATCCTCTTGCCAAAATTCTAAAAGCATCTAAAAATCAAATATGTAAAAGTAAAGGCATAGAGATTAGGATTAAAGTCTGTAAATTTACCTCTTGCTGCAAGCCTGGTAGGACTTTAGACAGCTTTCTCTTTAGGCTGCCCTACTAGGACAAGGATTGTCACCTCCAGGTGGACCTTGCACAGAGAGAGGGAAGCAGAGAGACCCAGAGAAGTGGGGACTGCAGGTCTCCTGTGTGTCTGAAGTCTACCTCCACATTCAGATGTGGCCTTCTTACTTGCTCCCCTCTCAGCTCCTGCAGAAGAAGCCCTAGAGAGCCTTATCTCTGTTTGGATACTAATTATGATAACGATGCCGTCAGCTAAAGCAATTACTAACATAAATCCTGAAATGGTAGGTGTAGGTTTTTTCTCCAGTTCCTGAAACTGTCTAATTCCATCAGAATTAAACATTGCTTTTAACTCTTTTTTTTTTTTTAGAGTTTAACCCTAAAGTTCAATGAAAGAATATAGAAAATGGGAGTTCTGGAGGATGAAGAACAAATGCAAGGTAAATAAAAAGAATCTATTTGCATTATTATTTGATGGTTCAGGACTATAATCTAGTCTTATGGAAAACGTGTACTTGGCCTGTGATTTTGACTGTGTTTGGAGCTGAGAGTGCCAAAACTAGGAAAACTATAGGATCTGAATGTAATAAGACCAATGAGAGGACTGTTTTACAGATGGTACAGATGTAATAGCTTCAGTGAAAGAATGGTTCATCACTATCTCAGATATTTTCATTCATCCAGCCCCTACACATGGCCCTGCTAGACTAATCCATCCATATTTTTCTCAAATTACAGATCAGCATGTCTCAGAGCTGGCTTCCCAGACACACACCAGCAAGCAATTTTAGTGGTAATCACAAAAGTTTCTCTTCCAGATAGTCATGAAAAAATGCCTCACATTCCTAAGAGGTTTATTTTTGTAATGTAGGCATGATAACCACAGCCTAAATAATACTGTGTGGTTTGAAATTACTCTGTGAGCTCAGACTCTGTGACAACCACATTTTCTGTCCCAGGCAAGTGCCAATGGTAATAATAATAAAAAAAAAGATTTTGTATATAAATCTTTTTTTGCTGCCAAGAGATTGGAGGAGAAACAGATTTTTGAAAACCCCAGTTACAACGATTGTGGTAGCAAGCTTTCCCCAGGAATGTCAAGTAGGTATGAATGCAGTGAATTCCAAGAAGTTTTCAATGTTAATTTCTGCTCAACAAGAAACACACACACATAAACAGCGATCAATAGTCGCTAAATGAAAAAGAAGTAGCAAATCGATAACTAGAGACGTTTTATTTTCAAGCTTCTGCAAACAATGGAAGGGATGATCAGTCTGTGATTACGTGGAAGTAGCAGATACTGTTTCAGCTCTTAAAAGTTAGTGGGCAAGGTCTTCACCCATGTCAGTGTGTGCAGATCTGCTGGATGGGAATATTAAACCGCATGGAAATTTGATCTGGGTTCCCATTTCTAAGTAAAGCAGATTTAATAATTTTTTGCATTTCCAATGTCCATTTTCTGAAAACAAATTAAATTCTTCTCATTCTTACTATCCACTTACATCACTTTTCTGCTAGTGGAAAGTTACAGACTACAGCTGGGTTTCTCTTCATTTCATGTAGGACATGTCTATCATTCTCACCATAATAAAATCTCAGGTTTCACATGCCAGTGCTTTAATTGAGGCATTGCTTGTGAAGATAAAAAGAGAACGGATTTGACTATTAAACCTCAAGGGAATCCCTGTTGGTAACTATTTGATCACCACAACAGTATGTCAGATCAAGATGCAGCAGCTGCAACTCTGAAATGGAGGATCTCAAAATCCAGCCCTCTGGTTTTAGTTTAACATTCATAAACAAAGTACCCTGCTGTACTAGTGACCTCCCTCTGCAAAACGATGTCTTAAAAGTTAGCTTAAAGGTTAGCTTGTTATAGAAGTGAGAGATCAAACATAGGCTGTGGGCTTCTTTCTGAAGGTCTCTAGGTGTGAACAAAATCAATGAAGGACACTAGGGTCAGGGAAAAGTCCTGTGCAATGTGGGAGGCTACAACAGATGACCGGTTTCAGCTTGTTTTGTGCTCACATGTAACTGATCTGGAGTTTTGGCAGCAGGCTCCCCAGCAAATATTTATATTAACTGGAAGAATTGTGTTCAATTACATTTTACTTAAAAACAATAGTGTGCTTTAGTAAACTATTTCAGTGATATATTATTGTGTAGTCTTAAGTTTAATTTTTTTATACTTAAATTTTCTATTACTGGCAATAGAAAATGCTCAAAATATTTTAAGTGCTTAATCACCTGCTAATTTCAGCTTCTTGGCAGTGATAATAAAGTGCAATTGAATTTTCTCTGAAGCTGTTGCAAACAAAAAATGAAAAAAATCTGAATTACTTCTAAAGTACAGGGATGTTATTTTACAGTTAATAAGCCTTTCATACAGAGAGATGAAATTACTTGATATGCAACAGAGAGAAACCATGTAAAATTCACAGTATAGAAAAAATCCTTTTTTTAAATGTAAAGTAACTAATTGAAGAGATGAGGAAGTAGTAATTATTTAAACCACTATAAAAATGGGTTAGGCCTTTCAGACTATAGAAAAGACTTATACACTAGAGCCATATAGAAAACATAAAAATCTAGTAATGACTTCCATGAATTCTAGTATGCTCCATTTCAGGAACTGTAAATAACATCTTTCTGACAGCTAAATCAATGCAACCTAAAATTTGAAAGTGCACCCTCAAAGAAGCCTCTGAGCTCTAACCTCTTTTTCACCGTATGTCTGTGCACTCGAGGGAATTCAAAAAGACAATTTTCCTGGAAATTAAGTGTAATAAGGACGAGTCTTCTATAATGTGAGTCTAGCCCATGTTATACAATATTAAATGATTATCATTCCCTGTATCCAGCAGGCCAGTGCGATGTGGCATGGTATACTTGGGAAGCGTGACAGCGATACACTCTCTTGCCTGCTCAGAATAAAGACTGCTTAGGAAGTGGGTTTATGTCTGTTTAGTGAAAAGCTGCAAGACCCCTTACATTCACTAAATATAATAGTTGAGGCTTTCAGAAATGCAGAGCTTTGCCCTAGTTCTTCCCTTTTCAAAGCAAGTGATAAGGCTGCCATTGCAATTTGTGGAGGCATAAAAACACCAGTGCCGAGTCCTCACGGTCACACTGGCTAATTGCTACTAATGTAGGTTGTCACTTCTTCATTGAAGTTATTATCATTGCTGCATTGTCATCTCTTTCTTCATGTGCTTCATGATCGTAGCAGCTGAAGCCACAAACTGGTGTGAATATATCCCTCTTTGAATTGAGTATTGAAGGAAACAGTTAACTTAAACTCCATGGTGCTTTGTAACATCCTCCAGTTCAAGTGACTGGCAAGTGGTAGAGCCAGAAATTGCTCACAGGCTTCCTGAGCACCGGTCCCCTCTGTCACGAGAGGATTCGTCCTTTATGTTGCCTTGCACTGAGGACAGAGATTCACGTTTCTCACATACTGGCTTATTCTGTCTGGGTTTTGCCCTCGAGTTAGAAACAGTTTGTGGTTCTGATAAGAGACAGGAAGTGGAAGTAGTGAAATTGCTCATTCTCCTTCTTAAAATTAAATACAGAGCAACCAGAGCTGTGTAAGCCCTTCCAGAAATGAACAGGGGCAGAGCAGCACACTCGCTGCTACTCGCCCACTCTCCAGTCCAAGACAATATTTGGGATAATATTTTCCAAAAACGATGTCTGCAAAACTGGGTGGTGGATTAGAAAAATACCTTATTTTCCCTTCCTACTTGTGATGTTTTTCCTCTATCTTGCCCATGTTCTCATGTCTTTTTTCATAATAGTATTTTTCCTGCTAAAACAAAAAGTATCAGGTCCTGGTTTTGTATCTGAGCATATGTGTGGCAGTTCCTGGAGTGCTAGCTTTTAGCTGGGATGTCACTGGCCCATGTCAGACCCAGAGAATTGATCCATTACATGTAAGGGGAAAACAAATGAGGTACCAGAGGAAGAGGAGAGTGAAGGTCACACCTGAGAGACCTTCTCTCCCATCTCTCACTGCTCCCATTAGCCTGTGCCAGGGCCTCCAGGTGGTGGAGAAGGAGACTGTTCCATTAGGAAAACACCTCCCTGAGACAGTGTCTTCCTTCAGCAGTCAAAGCAGGATGCCCCGGAGCACCCCAGTTGGGTATGAAGGAGAATGAAGCTGTGGTGCAATTAGCAAAATCTTTAGGAAGTCTTTCTAAGAACAGAAATCAGGTAAAACCTGTTAACATCAGACCAAAGTAACTAAATAATTTCATAGCCCAGCCTCTCTGTGGCTCTCACCACCACTCTTTCAGCCACCCCAGCACTGCATCTTCAGGGCATTAGGCTCTCTCTTTTGCTGGCTTTGTTGTACCAGAGTACGTTTGTTGTTTGCTGATGTTGGGAAACGAGCTGAACCACGTGGCACCCCATAAAATGGAAAGAAAGGTTTTTCTTTAAATGTCACTCTTCACTCTCCAGAGAAGGTCATTGTGTTACCAGTCATCCTCTCCTGCCAGATGCTTGGAAGTCATTTTACAGAAATACCGCTTTCAGGGTCACTGTTTCCCAAAGTCGTGAAAACTTCCATGTTATCCAAGGCAGACCTAATTATTATCATTCTCTGACTCATCAGTGGGTCTCCAAATGCCTCTGGTTGTTCAGAGAAGCCTTAACATTTCCAGGCTGGACTAGTTCATCTCCACAGTTCGCTGTTAGAAATAGCAAAGATGTCACTTGTCTTAAAATATATGGTCTGCTGTTCCATTCCTAAAGGTGCTGTTATGCTAACAATAAATCTGCAAGAGACTGCAGGCAGAGTGTGGGATGTGATGTATTCAATATTCATCATGCTGTGACCCAAAGGAGTATCAGGACACTTTACATCATGAAATTTCTCTCTCTAATTTAGCAGTTTCAAAATGACGGCCCAAAATACAGCCCGGGAGGTTGCAGTTGCGTCTTCAATTGAATTTAAGCCAATAAGCCAAAGGACTGTGTAAAAATACAGTCACTGCCTCATTTCCAAAACAAAGGTTCAGACTAGCTGGTTTGGCTTTAAATATTTATATTGTCTATAGCTAATTTTAAGAGCCTGATAGCTTTTACTGACATTTTCCTTTTTCCTCATCTTTAACCCTGAAAAACCCATTTACTTCTGTGATGGGGTCAAGACCATCAGCAGAGCAAAGGACAGTTGCAAAGGCCATCTCTGTATGGAAGACTGCATGTATTTATTTGAAGGGCAGAAGCCACCAGGAATCAGATAAAAGAGGGGTCATGACAGCCCTTAGGAATGGGAGGGACACAGAAAATTTGGATAAGCTGTCCAGGAGGAAGACAGAAACTGCAGCAATAATGAGAAGATAACTGTCCTCCTCTTCCTGAACAGTAAAGAGCCCCAGAGAACTGGAAGAAGGAAGCAGGGAAGCTCAGATATTTGCAGTGAAACTGGTGCCAAAGTAGGACTGTACATACCGTGCTGTGTAGGGAGCTACCAACAGCCTTGTTTGTTCCCCCAGTATCATATACTTAGGTCAGCCATTGCAAAAATCAAGCTGCACCTGTTTCTCTTCTCACCTAAGATCTGCAACTTGTATTTATCCTGTATTCCTAAACTGGATAGTAGAAAAAGGTGGGAGAATGGCTTTTGCAATGTATTTATGATCAAATTATTCTTCGTATTGCAGCATTGGACAGAATCCATAAATCCTTATTGACAGAGGAGGGAATGGAGGGATGAGAGAGTCAGATAGATGTGGCACTTGTTGTTGCATGGGCAACCTGCTGCAGAACCAGGCCTGGCACCCATTTCCAAATAGCCATCTAAGGTCCATCTGATGGATGCTGAAGACAGCTTCGTCTCTCAATATGATATTGCTGGCAGCCAGCCTTGCACAACAGCTCCAGAGGAAGGAGCATGAGCTAGGAGCAGCCATAGGAGGAAAACTTGAGACAGTTTTGGTGTGAAGAAACAATTATTTTATTTCCTGAGCACTTTGGATACTTAATGTTCATATCAGCTTCTCAAAATTCTGTCTAGATCTTTAATCCAGATAGTGAGTGCTCTTTCTTAGCATATTAATATCAAGCAATGTTTAAATTTCAACAATAGTGTAAGGAGATGGTTATCATGCATCCTTATAACAAGTACACAGAATTTAAAGTAATGATCTCTGAGTTTATCTTCAACACCTTTCTTGCCTCTGGTGCTCTGCTTAGATCAGATTATCTCATTTAAATAGCAATGGGTTATAAAAAAAGTCTAATCTGTTCCCTCACTGTGTCACTGTGCGTGCATACATTACTTTATTTTATTTTATCCCCTAAGGCACTTGCAAG
Organism: Haliaeetus albicilla; assembly: GCF_947461875.1. Classification (NCBI taxonomy): domain Eukaryota; kingdom Metazoa; phylum Chordata; class Aves; order Accipitriformes; family Accipitridae; genus Haliaeetus; species Haliaeetus albicilla. The sequence continues at coordinate 3,604,319 of NC_091506.1, forward strand.
AAAACCCCAAAGACCCTTGTTGAGTTATATAAAAAAGCTCTGCTGGAAAATAAGAGTTGGAGGGAATATTACTCTTTCCATGATCTTTCCATATAGAGAGAATGTAGAGAGTAGTTTCATTTTTGAGTAAATGAATTACCATTTGGGGGGTGTGGGGGTGGTAATAATATTTAGCTCTGCTGTACAGCATATTTAATCCTTAGATTTAAACTTCATTTATAGGTCAATATAATTTTAATTCTACATGCCTGTAGAAATGAGGTAGAAACAAGGAAGAAATGACTGACCAATGTCATCTAACCACCTGAATTTCCTTTCAAGCCCCAGCCCACAAGACTGCTCTGCTCAGCATCGTGACTAGTTCCTAATTTTCCCACTCAGTTGTATTACTCCTAAAGTGATGCCAACCATCCATATAATAAATCAAAGAAGTTTTGCCCATAACTGCAGGTTTGACTATTACCATCAAGCATATTTCAGGATGCCATGTAGTGAAAATCAGTAACAGCTCTACCAAAATCAACGGAGTTAATTTATACCAAGTATAAATTAACTTATCCCAGTGAAGTCAGTAGGAGCTTTTGCTATTCCTTTAATTGACTGTAGGATCAGGACAAAGGTGCCGTTGTGATCTGCTCTTGGTGCCTGGGAATATGGAACATTTAAATTTTTATCTTTTGTTAAGTCTTCAAAAAACTGAACTTGTTAATGTAAAAGTGAACTCCTAGTATCTTTTAACTCAGTTGGCCCAGGATACTGGTCTCATTAAAAGATGATCCTCCAGCAAGAAAGATGAAGATGACAAAAAGTTTGAAAAATGAAAGCTTTGTGGAAAGAAGTGAAGGAAAAGGCTATATTTGGAAATACAAAACAAGGGTGTAAAAATATCTTGTCCATCACCAGGCTCCTCCAATGATTCATATTCCAGGATCACCATCTATTTCACAACTGCTAAAAGCAATCAAGAAATTATAGAGGAATCCTGTACTCTAAAAGATTGGTACAAGTCCTTTACTTAGACTAGTAAAGAAGGAAATGATCTGTGAGAAGTAGCCAAGAGGGCTGATAGATGCCGTGTCAGTGCAGTGGGCAATTAAAGGGAAGACTGGGGTCCTAAACAGGTTGTTGTTGTGTGTAGTTCAGTATATCTGGGCCTAAACGAGTGATTGCTTGCTTGAAACCTCTACAAATATTTTAATATGAAGTCCTTAACTTGTTGGCTGTTTGTTACTGAAATAGGCACATAGTATTGATTTAACAGAAAGTCTGATCCTGAGATTTACATTTTTACCTGGAATCTATTAGATAAAATATTATCTAGATTAATTTAAATTGTATTTTAAAATACTACTGAAGTCTGCACTCTGCTTCTCTTTCTTCATTTCAAACAGCTGCTGATTCATGCACTACATAATTAATTTAAGTATCATTTGAGGTTACTTTAATACAATTTCCTCGTAAGTACATGAGTAACATCTCAGCTATTTAGAGTTCAATACATTAATTGTAGACAAAAGGCAGTTGTCATGGTTTCTATCACAGACAAGTGTGAAGGGTCAGTTCATCCCCAAATTCATTATAACCTCAAAGAGTTCAGTTACCATTTTGTGTCTGTTTTTAGACGAGTCTATAATGAGTCACATGAGTTAATCCCATTTGTATGGTTTTATGAAGCAGGATTGTCAAGTTATATGCTTTCAATTAGAAGAAAGGTTCAAAAAAGGAATGAACTCAGAATACCAAACCCTCACTGTGAACAATGCCCAGCCAGGCAGAAAAGAACATTTTATCTTACAATATGTTAGTGACCTGTTGATATTTTAATTAAGCACAAGGGATATTCAAGAAGGAGAATGGAGGAAAGCAGTCCTGCTTCCTCCAACCACGCTTTGTCCTCTGAATACAAGCTGAGGACTGATAGGATACCCAGCATCATGAGGGTCGGGTGAGGGTCTATCATCATGCCAAATGGAGGCAAAGAAGGAACATTTGCATTTGCTTTGGGCATTAAGCAAGATTTTCTTTCATTTTTGGTGTTTATGTTTGGTAGTCCTTATGATTCTTACCTATTCATAAATGAATGCTTTTATTTGCCTTTAAGTTAAATGTGGTTTAAAGACACTTTACTAGTATGGAGGCATGTGAAGGGTATGATACTAAGTGTGGAATTGAAACCATCCATGCAACACCCCCATACACCTCACTAAACTGTTCTGGTTTTTAATTGAGCTCCGTTGCTGGCTTGGGGGTTAGTTATGCTGCAGCTAAGAAATGTCTTTCATGTGCATGTTGTTAGCCAAGTAACAATTGTACTTTTTTCTCAGTGTTACAGTTTAGAATATTTTTAAAAGCTATTACCTGGAGTGCAGCTTTCTTATGATCTTGAAACGTGTTTTCCTGGTTCAAAGGCAGCACCTTGTGTTGCTTAAAATTAAAGCATGTCCTAATGAAAAGCTCCTTAGTCACTTGTTCATGCGAATAAGTAGTTAGTTTTGGCAATTGCTTCTCCTTTCTAGAAGAATTATGATACTGATGCAGATTTATCAATCACAAACACTAATAGTGGAACATTTTACCTGTGCTGCAGCTCATGAATGGCAGCAGACTTATTAGTTTCCATAGCAACACCATCTCCACTTTCCAAGGTCAAAAATTCCTCCCATCCAATCAGTGGAAAGTAAAGTGTGTCTTCCTGTGACTACCTTGATATTCTGTAAAAACAGGAAGAGATATTGGGTAATTAAAGTACAGATTCAAAATAAATACCTCAATTTTCCCTGTGTAAAATCATGTTCTGCTGCACTATTGGAAGACTCAGACACTAAAAATGCAATAAACAGTCTAGTTAGGATCATCCCAGCACAAAAATAATTCCCAAATGACACAAAGCTGGAAACGAGATCAATGAAAAGCATACATAATGTTTGAGAACCATCCATCCACTCCATATGGCACAGAGATCACTTGCATGGGAGTGAGTTTCTCCAAGTAAGAAAACAAAATCTGCCTGTGGTCCATTCGCCAAACGGTGCTGGCTTAGAACAAACTCAAGAGTCTTCTTGACTCCTAAATGTTCATCACACTTTATGATGTTTCTTGCCCTATAGTGGTCTGCCTTCTGATCCCAGAAAGGATCCTTTGGTGAATGTATTGCAACACAAGCTGTTACTGATCAAAATGGTAGATCTCATATGGGAGGAGAGGACAATACAATGTCATACATACGCTACGTAAAAAAACAAAACAAAACACACCAAACTTTTTTGTGTTAAGGTTTATTCTTCAGAAATGAAACATTCACCTGTAAGGATTTACATAACAATTTGCTTTAATTTCCTTTGACATTTCAGTCAACATAGGATGAATTAAACAAGGAAAAAAGTATCTGTTTGGCCTATACTCCCAAAAGACAAACTAGTAATTTACTGTTGGGAATCAGTTCATAAAGCATCTGAAACCAGAAAACACTTAATAAAATACGTTTACAAAATCATAAAATCATTCTAAACCTTTTAAGTGCTAAAAATTTTCCAACAAGAAATTACATTCATGATCCACACTTACAGATCCATATTCTCTTCTCACTTGTCTCATTTTTCACACCAGTGTGAAAAGATATCATACAGGGTTGCCTTGAAACTTATTGCTGATATGAGTGAGAGAGGTGTTTTTTAGAAAAGTAAGAAATTCAACTCTTGTGGAAGTCATCCCACTTCTATGAGGGACCTAATTCTGTTCATAGCTTTTTATAAACTTCACCTAAAAATTGTAGGTGGTCTCAGGGGAAACACATATAAACCTGGTGCACCACTGCTAGTTGCCATTTCAGGTGGGGAATGATCAAACCTTGGCAAGCTTCTAAGTTTTGAAAAAAAGGATGGAAAAAACAGAGTTTCTTTTAATCTTTTGTGAGGTCCTACTTCAGACACATCTGAGGTCTACCAAAGCACTTCTGCGTCATTTAAAAGTATAAAAGGCTTGAGCTGTTTAAAATAATGGAAATTGAAGATTGGATAATTCTGTCAAAGTAGAAACAGAAGAAGGAGCTGGATGGTACCTTTATATATCAGTCCTGCCCCAAGCAACAGTAACTGCACCTAAAATATCCTCAATAAATATTTGCCTATCATGCTTCAAAGACCTGTGGCAATTTAAGTCATTCCGTAACTTCCTCAGGAAACCTTGACAATGTTGTTAGTTTAAAAGTTATTCCCAACATTGGCTATAAATGCCTTTATTTGTCTACTATCAATGGACAGGGACATTTCTCTCTATACCTTTTGCATGTTTGAAGAATATTAGTATGTTTCATACTAGAGGATGCCTTTTTTGTTTTTCCTAAGTCATTGTTGTATCATCTCTTCTCATTTTTGTCTCCTCTGGATTATTTCAGCGTAGCTGGCGTTTTTCTACAAGCACGCTGCCCAGCGATGGGCACAGTCCTCCAGCTGAGGGAGAGCGATGATGAAAAGCCATTTGCTATTTACACATTCCTAAATGAGGTTTTTTGTTTTTTTTTTTAATACTTGCATTCAGCTCAGGTTCCACTCTAACCCCTTTTTAAACTGCCTGCCTATGCTGAAGGTAGGCATTGATTATTTCTACTTAAGTGTGAAACCTTGTACTTTTCTGTATTGAATTGCGTCATATTTATTTCACACCCTTTCTCTTGTTTGTCAATATTTGTCTTGAAGCTGGTGTACACATCTCTGATATTTAAGACAAAGAAAAAACAACTTACCTTTTTTCCCTTGTCCTTCCTAAACAGAATGTATCCTTTCAGATCAAAAAGTAAGTTAGAATTTTAATTATTTACTAAGATTTCATATTAATTCCTCCTATATTAATCTTGTGACTCTGACTCCCTGCCTTCCCCTGTGGCCCAGTTTTACCTTGTTTTCTAAGTCGAGGTTAGCAGGAGGGATCTGTTGCCTGCAGGAAGATTCCCTTAACAATCACAACCTGCGTGTCCAGCAATGCCACTGGGTGAGGAGGCTCCAATTGCCCTTTTACTGACAACCAATATTTGTCTAGGGTTTATCCTCTTTTGGTGTAGTTATTGCAATGAATTTTGCACATTCCCATGTGTTTTCTTGGCATTTCTATTTGCATTCACCTCCTGTGCTGGGCATTTTTCTGCAGTTATTTTTCTTGACATGGAGAGAGCATTTCCCAGCGCTGCCTACTCTGGTCCCACCCAACTCCTTTCCCTCGAGATCTCTCAAGCACATCCTCTTTCTGGTCATTACACATTCAGTGTGTGAGTTATTTTGTGCAGATCACCCAAAATCCTTTTTAAAGGTGCGAGAGTTGCCAAAGGCACTTATGTCTCAAAAGAAAAAGGACTTAAACCCTCCAAAGTTACTCATGTGCTTCCCAGGGGGAATATTCTGAACAACAAAAAATCACCAATAAAAGCCAATTAACTGACCAGATCCTTCCTTTTCCAAGATACTTGCCCTTTCTTGCAAGGACAGATCCTTCTGAAAAACTCCCTGCTTTCTATTCTCCTCTCGTTGGATTACACGAGTCTTTTGAAACCAAGAAGCAAGTACCTGCTGCTGCCAATATCCAAAATATATACCCAAGCCTCTTTGTATTCATATAAGGTATTGATCAATCCTCAGAACTGTAATTCTCCTGCTTCTAAGATCACAAATTATGGGGCATTATTGTAAATATATATATATACACACACACACATTTCCTTTAAGTAACCCAACTGTTTTACTTATTTCACTCTGACAAACACAAGGACCTAACTGGCAAGCAGGCACTTAATAATTTTTACAACGTCTTTCCAACAGCAGCTTCCATGGGATTATTTACTGTCAAACTAAATCAAGAATAAATGAAAAAACTGAAATATTTATAGCATAAGAAAAATCTGGTTCAGACTAGAAATCCCAGACTGGCATTAAATCAAGAAATGTAACAAGATAAATTGTGCCATCATACTCTTTGTTTTCTGGATGTACCGCTATCACTTATTCTAATTGTTATGCCACAGTTTGAACAGTCGGTCTAGATAGATAGATGGAAAACAAAGTATGTTAAATATGATCATGGGGGAAACATTACATTTTCCCCTAAAAATACTGATTGCATGCCCATTTGTCAACAGTATGTAATTTATACAAATATGTTTGTTACAGAAGTAGTCAGCATCATTTTTTGTTGTTTTCCCATTAGAGAAAACAAGTCCGTAGGAAAGGGCTCAATCCTCAAATATTTTTTAGCTGTCACTTTTTCTTCTTATTTGGGGGAAAGGAAAGATATCTGTTCCTGAGACACCCAAATGCGACACGTGGGACATACAGGAGTAGACATGAGGTGAATAGATAGAAATACCGTGGTGGAAAAAGGTGGTTGAAATAAGTCTGGGGGAAATACGCTGCTCAGGTACGGCTCTGCCCGCAGCACAGAGCCAGGCTGCTGCCTGGGTGGGCTGTGCAGCATCTGCTTCTCATTGCAAATACTCTGGGTAATATTATTGGAAAGAAAGTGCACAAAAGTATTGCTTTTATCAAACATTTCTTTCTGGATATCTGGAATATTGAAAATTTCAGTCCAAACATGGGATTTGAGTAGATGTATTGACTTAGTGGCATTGTACTTAGCACATAGAAGGAAAGGGTTTTTTTGTCACGTGTCTGAAGGTTGCAGTTATATTGCTGTTTTCGCTTGGCAATGGAATTTAGAAGGAGATACGTTATAGATTCCTTTATGAATTAAAATGGGCTGACATATTTAGTGCATTAACATAAGTGCCAATATTTTGTTCTATATTGAGCTTAGGCTCAACCTGGTGCCCAGGCTTTAGGTTTCAAGACCTGTACTTTCTTCAACTGCTTATTTTTTGAGCAACAAAACACTTACAAGATCAAGTCTGCGACAAAGGAGAAAATGCACTTCTGGTGTCATCTGAGTTTTCATAAAAATATGCAACATTTCACATTTCTGCCACAATGTCTGTTAGTTTTGAAAAAGCAAGACGGAGTCGGTTCAGGTGGCGAACTGACATCTTTCTGAGGTAAAAGTTGTCAGGCGGTGGGAATGATGAGATTTTGCTCTTAGCTAAATTCAAGCAACTTGACATTTTTACCCATGGCAAAATGTAGCTATGTTTGCAGAAATAGCAACTTTTTGACCTGGTGAAAGAAACAGTGTTTAACAACAGGGATTTGGGGCTAAATTCCACAGTGGTGCTGGCAGAGGATCTTCACTCCAGGGCTGGTATATTGGTGTAACTACTTATAGAAAGAGATCTGTTGAATGCATATAGGAGGAAAGGAATAAAAATGTGAAGATAAGAGGCTATAATCCAGGGAGTGCATGCACAGCCTTTTTATTCTGCAGCCTCAGCTTTCCCTCCCACCAGCTACCACACATCTATATTATCTTTTGAATTTGGCCTTACATACTTTTGTATTCTTCATCTGCCAGGAAATAAGCTGAGTCTGTCCCAGCTAGGCTTGCATTCTTGGCACACCATTGCTCCTGATCTCTATATTGTCTCCTGAGCACCTGATTTGAAGGCATCTAATGTGAATTTTCTCATGAATGCCAATGATATACAGCTACATTTTTCTTTTCAAACTTTTTATCCCTGAGGCACTTTCTGCACTCAAACTATTTTCCAGATATCCATAACAGACTGAATAGCAAATACTTGTAACTACCAGAGCAGAAGCAGAAGCGACCAGTTTTATGGTCTCCAGCAAGATTTACCTATGCTGTTGCAGTACTTACTGCTTATTTAAAATTATTGAACCATATTTTGGAGGAAAGTACCCCGTGTTATTTAACTAAGGTTTCCGATACTGATCACTCCTATTTTTCTTTTTTCACAAAAGGACTTAGATTTTCATTTGTTTTTCACTCCTGACTGCTATTGCTTACTTTTCCTAGGGAAACAGAAAATATTGTAGCTTATTTGCAATTCAAATTCAGTACATAAAGCCTTCAGGGAGGGTTTAAATCTTGTGTTTTCAAAACATTTTCCTAAATCCTAACAGCTCATTGTGTTTCAGGTGACACTGGGACTCATATATGGTGTGACACTATAGATGCTTTTGTTTCTTAAAGTCCCCGCATTAAGGCACGTTCCTAGCATACGAGGAGTAATGGGCTGGACTCTGCTTTGGTGTCTATGATGGGGCCTCACTCAGCTCCCCAGGTAGATTCACTGGTATTGAAATAAGGAGATCTGAAGGCCATAGCTGGCTTACTAAATAATAATGGCACTCTGGTGGACCTGTGACATCTAGGGACGAGGCAAAACGCTTGGGTTGAGCAACCTACCGAACAAACGGGATCCACCATCCCCGCATCAGATGAACTTACTCATCTTCCCATGATGAAGGATCCTTCTGAGGATTCACACCTTCTTCTAATGCTCAAGTACAAGACACAACAGGATTTCCATATCTTAAAAATAATGTTGATTTTTCACATGATTTTATTTTCGTAGACAGCAACAATTAGAGAGCTTAAACTGAAACAGAAACACTCCTCTCCCATCAATGCGCTGCAGAACATACCCCTGTGCTTTGTGAGCAGCCAGCATCCCGCTAGCATTGCTGTTGCAATGCCCTGGGAAGGTATTAGTGAGTGACACACTTACACCAGGATGTTATGAATATATGCACTGGTTTAATGCAACAGCACAAACATTTGTGTGGGCATTCAGAGCTGTAAGTAACTGTGTCTCAATAGGAAAGAGGCAATGAGAGAATTTGCTGTATTTAACCCAAACATAAAGACTGAAAGTTATAAACCCCAGTGTGTTGCGTTGTTGACAAATCAGCATAAAAACATCTTTCAACAATAAACTGCTTAAGTCATAAGGAATATAACTGTTGTAATACAATCACAGCCCTTGTGCTTAACCAAGCCTTAGGAAAGCACAGTTAGAAAGGTACAGTTATCTCATATGAACCATGTCGTTTGGAGCTTATTTACTAGTACTCTGATATTGTTTTTCTCAGTTTATACACAGTATGCAATGCCAGTAATCATACTGAAAGGGCTGTCTCATGGGCGATACAAAATTTTGCTTCACATACTCACATTGCTCACGTACCAACATTGCTGGTAGTGTTTCCTTGTAACTTAGGAGATGTAGACATATTAGCTTTTTATATATGTATGTGTCTATATGCATATATGTATGTGAGTGCGTATATACATGTAGTACAAACAAAGGTATAATTTCAATCTCAACTGTTGTCTTTTTTTTTTTTGTCATATAAAGTTAGGGTGCTATTTCTGCTCTTTGTGGTGATATGTATGATAAATAAAGACAGAAATATCTCATTGTGGTGTACTGGGATGAAACTGGCACAGAAGCTGGTTTAATTTGAAGAGTGGTGAAGTCTTTTCTATTCATTATAATACCTGGCTGGTCTATTGGTCTCTTACTCTGGGACACGTGGAATAAGGATATTATTCTCTGTGGGAAATGTTAGGGTGCCCTTGCACAGCTGATATACTGTGCTTCAGGGTATGTCTTCACACCTGCAGCTTTTCAAGAACAGTGCCGGGCTGTGCCAAGGATTGGCTTCAGTCCAGTCCCATCAACAAGTCCCTTGCAGGGAAATGATAAAGCTAAAATATGCTACCAATTCATGTTGACACTGCCCAGAATGGTAAATGGCATCCAAGTAAACTGCTTATCCCATTACCAGAGCCATGGGCCCTGAATGCATTATAAATAAAGTCCCAATAATTGCATTCCTCTTTATAACACCTTTTCCATGGTTTCTGTGTCCACTTACCATGCCTGGCTTTGTATATAAGCACGTTGTGACTCAAGCCAATTGAAGACAACATATAGTTACAAAGGGAACATACTCGTTTGTAGTAATTTCTATTCTGTAGTCTTTATCACATGGAGGATTATCTTTCAGAACATCATTTATATGTAAGACTGTCCAAATTCAGGCTAGTACAAAATATTTGTCACTTAATTAAGTGAGGCACATCATTGCATGTCTCTTAAAATATTCAGTGAATTATTGTTTTTTGTCATTTAGTCACCCCATTTTACCCTATGTAATGTAAAAAGCAATTGTATCAGTTTAAGTAGTTTAGAAATGTCATGAACATTAGTATTCATTACTGATATTCCTGGAGGCAGCAGTGAGGATCAGCATCCATTTACAGTGAGCAAGCTCCTCATCTTTAAGATCCTGCAATGTGATATCAAGAAACACAAGGTCTCATACACTACTACAGTTGTGCTTCAGTTTCAGCTCTATGTGTCTCAGTGCTGTGTTCTCTGTTCCTAGGAGAAATTATCGCTTCTGATTTCAGGAAAACGTCTCTTCTACATTAAATTTGTAGCTGGGATAAGCATAGGTGCCTTCAACAGTGGATTTCTAGCCTGCAACTCTTTTCATAAACTAAACAGAAGTGAGGCAGAAGTAGAGTGAGGCAAAGTAGAGTAATAATTTATCTTATGTTGTTTGATAGAAAGAAAAATGTCAGCCACAAAAGCTTCCTGGGGCAAAATGGATAACCTTAAAGAAAAGATTTGCAGCAGTGATAGTAGCATTTAGCAATGACTGCCGTGTTGCCAGCAACTGAGGCAAGGCAAAACTAATTCAAGCTTAGGAGTTTCTGTAGGCGGTATGTACAGTGGTTCGCCAAAAGATTATGTGCTGTTGACCTGCCATCTCTTTACATTTGCAGATGCACAGATCCTGGAGGCGTGCTGGAAGAATTAAACTCATATGCAATTTTCCATTTCACTTCCCTTTTTGTTTGCAGTTTAAGTCTTCCATTGTATAATATGGGGTATGTGTGAAGACAGAAAAAGCAAAATTTATTACATATGTTACTTGACTTGAGAATATGTTGAGTCGTTGGCCTAGCTGTGTAACCCAGTCACAGCCTAACTCCAGATGGAGTCAAGATCCAGGTATTCCCCAACCTTTCACAGAGGGTTTTCACTGGAAGGAGAGCTGGGAGCTTGGACTGACCTACACATGCTCCAGTCATTGCCCCTTCTGGACATGACCTTCCTCACGATGGCAGGAACAAGATCTAATGCTACCTTAGTTCCAACACAATGCTTAGTTTATCTAAGCCTTTTCCCCTCTTATCAGGGCAGAGGTGACAGACCTCTCACTCTTTTAGTTTCATCACTTTCTGTGCCTCTGTACCAGCGCTAGCAGTATCACCTGCCATCAAAATGGTTGTAGAGGAAAACTAGAAACAATCACAGTTATTAAACATTTAAATAATGTTGTATATGCTAAAGAAGTATTCTTTATCAGAACTGCCTAAAGTCCAAATTGTCATGTAGAACCTGCTAATCAGAATACTTATTTAAACACATGGCAGAAAGATGTTGACATCTGCTACAATGTCATGGCAACTTCAGCCATGCACTAGTTTTGTATAAGGGCTTGGGTTATGACTTCAGTACTCCTGAGTCATTCCACTTAGTCATCCTGGTGTAGGACTTTCCAGCTCTTTGTCAAGTAACTGATAGGACTGCAAGGGCCAAATACAAGAGCTTTACACATTCTTTGGCTAAAATATTGCTGCTCTCATTTAATCTCTTCATATGTGGGAATGGACATTTAAACATCCTTATGAAATCTGTCCTGTAAGTTTTGATGAGATGAAAACTTCAGCCTAGTCTTCAGAGATTTCTGTGAACTGCAGAAGAGAATATTTTCCATGTGAATTAAAGTTTAGAAGTTTTCATCATGTAATTAATTTCCAACAACTAGAAGATTCTTTACTAATCACTCAATACAGTCCACAGTAATTACTAGACAAACATTGAGATAGAAAGGTCTGACAAAAAGGCATGAAAAGTTTGGCTGAAGTGTAAGCGTGGATCAATTTCCAATTCAATGCATGATGAAATACATTTTCTGAAGAGATCTGAAAGTGTTAAATTTGCCAAACCTGACAATATAACCTGTAAATTAATTATCACATTTCTTTTAATGTGTTCACAAATGCTAAAGCTAAATGTCTAGATGGTACCCAGATACTGAGACTGAAGAGCATGCATTATTATTCACAGATGAAAAGTTTAATATCTACTTCATATCTATGAATAAAAGCTTAAGAACTGTAGAAAACAGCCTTCAAAATATTATCAGTGTAATAATGATAAAAAAATGTATTCTATCCCAACAGAAGTTAGTAGCAAAATTCCCATTTCTTCAGTAAAATAGGATCAAAATTAGAATGTCATCAAAAGATACTGTGCAGGTTTCTTCAAGAATAAGGATGTTAATAAAGGAACTGCTGATAAACCTTTACAATGATATCTTGAAGACTTCACCTCTTTCAAGATCTCATGCAGCAGTTGTTTCAATATGAGCCTTATATCACAGGAACGCTTTAATTTGTGCCACCGTAAAGGCCGCTATTCACTGTTTTCGTTTTCATCTTTTTTGCTTGCTTCATATTTAATATCCCAGATCTTTTTATTAAAATCCATATTAAAGGTATTGTGATATCTTTATGGTGCTCTCCTTTCAAACAAAATAATGTCCTTAGTAACAAAGCTTTTACTTCAGCGTTTCTTACACATCCATACCTCCAGCTGGTGGCCACGGTGGGAATCACGGTGCGCGGAGGGATGGATGCAGTCTCAGGCCACTGTGCTCAGTACCTTCCACTCCACCCAACCTGCTGTTTCTCAGAAGCCTAATCACAAGCCTCTGTACTTCTCAGCAAGAGACACCCAACTGATGCCTTTACTTGGCACCCATTCATCGAGCTAATGACCGAGGGGATTTCCCTGCAATGGCTCACAAATCTCATTTGATCAGTATGCAGCAGGAATTTGCCATTTACTGAGAGAGACCCTCTTTTTATTGTTCTTGGCTTGTTGATGTATTATATATTTACTGGCATAGAATCTCATTTGCGGTTTATTGCTCTAACATCTGAAATGATCTCTCTCTTTCTCATTTCACTGTTGCTCATTGTTTGTTATTCCTCCCAATTACAGCCAGCCGGCTTCAAATGCTGGGCTCCCAAACCCGGCACGGGCACCAGTTGCTCATCATCACACCTGGCTAGCAGCTTCTCCTAGTTAAAAAAAGTACTGTTATGGCCAGTTTACTAAGAAACTATTCATTGTAATATCCTCTCTTCTGGATGAGAAAGAGGAGGAAAGATGTGTTTTGCACGCAAAGCGTGTCAGGCACGAGGTACGAAAGAAAGTAGGACATAACACGTGCTGTGAGGGGTATTGAGTGGGTATTAAACACGACACTGGAATTATGTGGTGCATCAGAAGTCCCCGTCTGCTTCTCGGACTCCCTTACAGGGCAACAAGTTGTCTTGGGACTCGCTTTCAGGAAAAAAAAGCAGGAGGTTTTCTCAGCTGAACAAGGTACCGCACTGAAGCTGTAGGGAAAGGAAAGACTTTCTAGACTTCGGCGAAATATGTTCAAGTCCTTTTTTCTCCTTTGTTGAAAATGTGCTAATGAATTGCTTCTAATCTTCTCTCAACTTGGGCAAGTGGTACACTCTCCTTCTCCCAGGAAGGAGAAGCTTAAAGATACGCCAGCGGTATGGGGGCAGGGAGTTTCTAAGAGCTTTCAACAGGCTTTCCTGAAGAACTTCAGTGAGACAAGATGTCCACACTGACTCGTTTTGGGTTGCAAATGACATCTAAAGTCACCTGAAATACTTTCAGCCAGTAGCAGAGGCAGCAAGACACTCACTAGCACCAGGTTTGGTCCTTTGAACTACATTTTCTTTTTTTTTTTTATGTATGCCTGAAAAAACCTACCCCAGAAAAGAAACGTTTGATTTACTGACAATGCACTTCCTAGTTGCTGTTGAGAACGATGGGCATCTTGTGCCCACTAGGATCTTACCGCAGGATATAACACGGTGGCTATGCTGTAAAAATCAAATCCCAAACCAAAGAGGAACTCCCTCCTCCCATCAGACTGCAACTTTACCTCGGCAGCATATAACCCCCCCAGGAGCAATAGCAGCTGTGTGCCATGAGAAAAGCAGATGTGACCCAAAGACCAAATGCAGACTGGGGTTTGTGGATACCCATTTTGGGGTGCGCACCCATGGGGGTTCCCAGTGGCCAACGCAATATGGTTGCACACGGCAGCAGAGACATCCACCAATCCACCAAACTTTCTTCCCAAAGTGAACGTGCAGTTGAGGAAAACATCGGCGGAGTTCAGTTTTGAAGAGTTGGAGAAATGCTCTTTTGAACCAGGGGCTTGGAGAAACGCCTTCAGAAGGGGACTGGGCAGTCCACCTGCCACTCCTGCCTCAGAAATTCATGGATCAGAGTTAATATTTGTAAATAAACCAAAAAGTGAAACCAAAGCTAATTTTAGACAAGAACCTGGAAATCCACCAAATTATTAACAACTGGTCTTCAGCCTGGCAGAAAGTATTAACAGTACCATGAATGTAAATTATTAACTTTAGATTTCCCTAGAGAGCTGTCAGGAAATACTTAGATTCTGTAATAGCCATACATTGCTGTGCAGCAATAAATAAGGAGGTTAGGACTAGTTCTGTGCTGACCTAGGTGGAACAAATGCTTATAGGTTAGATGAATTTAACCAGCTGGCAATGAGACTAAGTTGAATACTAAATAATATGAATAGGAACAAGGCAGGACTCTAATGCCAGGGTGACTTTAAGATTAGCTGAACCATACATGGCCATTATTTTTGCCTAAGATGAAGTCTCTAATCATTTTATTTGCACGCATATGTGCATGCATGTGTGTCAGGAGGGAAAGTTAATTTCAGGGCTTATTGTTTAACAAGTAAATGATTCAGCATGAAATGATGATCCTTACCACTGCCTTCCTCCTTGGTGATGCTATTTCTGTTTATTGCTATCATTTAGAATCTCCTTGATAATGAGGAAAGAAGAAAATAATCAGTTAGTTTCTAGAAGAAATTGGATTTAATTCAGCATAATCTATGTATTTTAAGATAGGGGATATATCCAAGTAGAATACACAGTGCAGCTAACAGATTGTTTTAATGTCTAGACAGGGTTCAAGATGATCTGGAGATGGCAACAGGCGTACAAATTATTTACCTCTTCTGCTTGAACAATATACTGGATGCTGGTGGAATCCAGAAATAATAAAAAAAAGGAGAAAGAAGTCCTTTAAAGAAAAGCCAAGGAGAAAAGTGCTGGAGTTTCTAATGGCTTCGCCACACTGAGTACCTTTTCTAGAGAAGGTTTTTGGGTGCTACAAGAAGAGAAAGGAGCAGAGGGCTCTCGGGCTGGCTCAACAATAATGAAATTAATAACCAAGGCAAAGCTACCTCACATGAAGGTCTGTCATTAAAACACCGTTTTGTCCTCTACCAGCCCATTGATATTGGCCATATCCCTGTGCTATTCCCTTGTATTTATATATCGCTAATATTTTGGTCTCTCTTTACACATTCAGTAGCATAGCCAATGCCTTTCTTCCTTGGCAGCTTCTTGGCTCTGACACTTTGGCATTGCTGTTGTGAATGGAAAAGCTATAGACATGGCTGCAGACTCTGATGACAATGGGAGTGACATTGGATGGCCAGAGTGTCACACAAACTGTCTCACCGCAAGCCAGAAGACCTAAACCCTGAGTAATCTGCAAACAGCACAGTGGCAAGAAGAGCTTAGAGTCCTAAGCCTTTGCCCAGTGAACTGATAGCACAGGTCTTGTATTTCAGCTATGCTCTTGGTTTGAATATGAAAAATCGGACTGATTTGTCCTCGTCTGCATATTCAGTCCTGAAAAAATGATCTATGCCAGCTCTTCCCATGCAAACTGTACCTAGTCTTTCCAAAGGCTGACCATGAAAGCTGTCGGGAAACAACCACTGGGTATTTTCTCCTTCCAGGGCAAGGCAGAGAGGGAAGAAGCCCGCAGCCTTGTCCTCACCCGCAGCACCCGCACATGGCCCGGTCTGAGCAGCAGTGCCAGAGCGAGCTGCTTGAAACGACTTTGTCTTCACACCTGTGAGACAGAAGGTCTGCTATTCTCAAGTAAGGCTCTGAAGATAAATGATTTATTAGTGTTTAATAAATCTAAGTAGCCATGTCTTTCTTTAACAACTTGCCACACATCAGACATTAAGCACTGTTTTGATTTTTAGAAGTTGATCATGTTTCAAATCATAGTATAGCTTACAGACTTCTTTTTTTCTATTTAAAGTGGTAATTTGAGAAGAAAACTTGATTATGAGCTGTGTATTTGAATATATACAGAGAAGCACATGTTAACCCGATCTAAATATAAGCACAAGTTTAGAGATTCCTTTTATTACAGAGAATGTTTTGGCACATTTAAAACAAGACTAATCTATTTTCCTTTTTCCTACAATTAAATGTGTCTTTGCTAAGAATTCCATAGACATATCTAAGTTCCTTCAAAGTCACTTCAAAGTCAGTTCACATAACATATACTAATCGTATCAAGTTGCTTGAAAAGTGTGATGTCATTCTAGGCCTAAGATTAATTGATTTTTGTTTGTTTATTAATGAATTTCTTCTACAATTCATGCTGTTTTCTAGGATTCATATATGAGCTGTTTGCTCATTCAGAAGGCAGACCTTATCAAGTGTCACCAAGTGGGTAAAAGAAAGAGATAGAGAGAAACATTAATACATTTTATTACATTAATTGCTACTGGACTCCTGCTTTGCACATGGCAGATGATTTGTTAGAAATTGATTCTATTTCTTGATAATTATACCGCACTCCAAACAAGTCACGCATGCAAGTACCAATACATTTACATCTGCTGGATATGCAGCAGACAATTTATATAGATTCGGAATATGTTAGAAAAGCAAAATGTTAGCTTGAATAGTAATCAGTATTTATGAATGTTTTCTCTTCCTGGATACACTAAGGAGATTTGAACTTGAACTTACTATTCTGGAAGTGTTCTAGGTTTTTGACAGGTAAACAGGGTTGGATACTCCAGTGGTGTAAATAGGAATAGCTTTGAAGTTTATGGAGAAATGCTAATTTACACCAGGTAGGAATCAGGACCAAAGATACTTGGAAGAAAAAGCCTTTAAATTTATCTATTGTAAGATAAGAATAATGATTTTACTTAGGGTTTCCTGATATGGAAACAGATAATATTTAAGATGCACTTATTTATGTATACACTTTTAAAAAATATATCAATTCTAAAAGTCTAAAATGTGAAGGTCCATGAAAACTATTTGCATCAAACCTGGCCATGACTGGATATAAATATTTAGCAAGAGATTTTTACTGCTATTGCTTTTTTTTCCTAGAGGCAGAACTTCCTTTTCATTTCTGCTTTGTTTTCTCGTCCATTAGACAGTACATTGAAAGCTAATAGGACTTTAACCTGTTTTCTTGTAACATCAATGCTCTGAGAAGCCTCTTTTATACCCTTCTATTCAGTACTTTCATTTAGACTCTCTTTATGCACCAAAATATGTTGTTGGAATCACAGAGAATAATCGAGAGGAAATTGCACAATGCCAAATGATCTGTTATAATACAAAAAAGAAATAGTAGTGAATTAAACACACTGCTATCTTACTCAAGGCCATTTTGAGGAGCACTTATTTTGCAAAGCACTTATGCAAATGATTCTGCTGATTAAGTACCCCAAAATATAACTAGGTGCTGGGGAACTATGCACATCCCTCAACACAACATACTCTCAAGCATCAAGGTAAGCTGCACTGCACTCACAAATTAACAAGAGAAATTACCATAATGAGAAATCCTGAAGTTTTGAATATTACTGTTGTGTCAGTTAAAGGAAGATGGTGAAAATTCACCTGCATGATTAGTGGTTATTCATTTCCTTTTCATTCTTCTGTTCTGTGTTTTCTATTCTAAGCATTTCTGTGTCATGCAAGGAGAATGGAGTACTGCAGTCAGAATCCTCCATGTAGATCTAAGACCAGACTTACTTTTTTAACTGCTAAAGAACAGAGTAAAAATACAGTCTATCATGAATTAATTCATAAGGATCTAGGGAAACAGATTCTCATTTTTATCTTGTTTGCTGTACTGCTCTTAGGTGACTGCATGATCCCTCTCTCTTTGTCTTGGTCCAATTTCACGATGGCAGATTGCAGGGCTGCTGCCCAGCGCTTCGTACAGCTCCTACTTGCCGGCTGCTCTCAGAAGTAGCTGAATATACCTATAACCGTACAATAGAGACTTGTAGCGTCTCCGAATAACATTCACAACTGGGTCAAGAACACATCCTTGCCAAACAAAACCCTTAGTACTGGTGTCTGCACACACATGCTAATCACATTTTAGTCCTCAACAATGTGGAGAAGCATTTTCTGTAGTATAAACTAACCTGTAGTACTAGAGTAGTGGGAACAATTGAAAATGCTCCAAAATCCTCTCCTGAATGTCAGAATGATCCAACCTGCATATAATAACACTCACGCAGTCCTTCAAGCCCCTCACAACCATATACAGTTCTATAGGATATTAAACCTAGAAGCAATCTTTGCCTTTTGAAAATGATATAAAAGGGACTTACTTTCTCTGGTTTCATACCTGCATCACACTGTTTGTTGTAAACCGTTACAATTGTTGGTTTAGCAGGCTTTAATATCAAAATCAGTCTTTTCATAGTAAGGGGGATATTTCCTTATCCCCTTATCATTTCTTTATCCCTTATCAAAAGCCAATTTTGCTTTTTGGAGTCACTATTGATACGTGTGATTTCCCCAAACCTCTTAGAAAGGTTGTCCTTTGTTTTAAGCCAAAACAACTGCAAATAGATTTAGAACATGAAAAAATGTTCTGTCACAATAAATCCGTGAGTGCATTCCTTAATAAGGAATCACATTTACATTTTCCACATCAATAAAAATAATACAAGTCAACAACCAAAATTTTCCCTACATTTTGTAAAGTTGCCTAAGGCAAATTATCTTCAAAAGTGGAGGCTGGCTATTTAACATTGCTAAGATTTCTAGCCAGAGGACATCAAGAGGAACATAAGGACTTGTTAAAGGAAAATGCTGAATTTAAAGGGTCTTTAGACCATAGTCTCTCTGCTTTGGCATCTGTCTAATGCCAAGTTTGTAGAACGGTTTGTCCTTAGCAGCAGAAGTTACTAATGAACATATTTTCAGGTGCTCCTGCTTGTTCTTTGCTATAGTTGTAGGCTCACCCTCACATTAAATGCAAAATACATATATAGGTGTTCTGCTGAATTGGGACTACATATTAGAAGATTCTTTCCTTTGCAAGAGTAGTTTGATTGGTAAACCTGAACAGTCAAAATGAAGTTTCCATTTGAAGTCTTTCTGTATCCTTTTCCTAAGGCTCAGGAGATTGTACTCATTATGCCACATTTAAGAAAGGTTCTGACCAGTTCAGCTTGCATACCAACATTGGTACCAGTAAGAGCCTACCTTTGGAGCTAGTTATGTCTTTGCCATTTGAAGCTATAGACGAATGTATAAAAGCGTGTACTATAAATGAGCCGGAAGAACCCCAATCTGATGCTTTTCTAGGACTATCAAACCCATCCCAAAGACTGCAGAAAAATTAATGTACAAGTGTCATTTTCAGTTTTGCATACCTGCAAAGCTGCTCTATCAATAATTTTCTACACATTTCCTTGGAACTGCATTTGTAAAGCCTCAAAATAGAGTTCAATCTCTAATGGACTTAAATGCGCTTCCTGTTTTGAAGAAGAGACATTGAGGAGGATCTTGAAGTGAAGCGTCTGCAGTTTTGTATGCTAATCATACTTTCACTGGAGTTATGTTCTTAATAATGCAGATTGTTTCCTGGGATACTGCAGCTCTTCCCCAACTTCTTGTCATCCGCATGTTTGATTGCACTCATAAATTGCATGTGGGCACTAATAACTTGTGCTGATGTTACACTGCATGTCACTCTGATCGTTGACTCAGCCTCTCTTGCAGTCCAGGATTTTCTCTAGCAGTGTATGTTATAGGTTCAGCAAGAGTTTAGGAGATTGAATAGAGATGATAAGAAGAAGATGATGGACCTGCATTTTATTCTTGAAAACATCCATTTACTTGGTGTTGATCTAAATAATGGACTATTTTTTTTTTTCCTTGACATATGAAACAATGTAGTTACTACATAGTCACACAAATCAAGTTTTTTACCAGTTCTAGGCTGAGAGCAACAAATAGATTGATTATATTCCTCTCTTGGTCTGCTCCTCTTAGAAAAATCTATCATCTGTTAGGGGAAATAGCAAGTACTAGCTCTGAAGGGATCCACTATCTTTAGCTTTTATTTCCTTAATAAGCAAATCAGTCCTCATCAGTGTGCAAGATCATCAACACGTATTTCAATTTCTGTACACATCAGAATATATCAACCACAATTACATTATGTGGAGGGTAAATCACGGAGTAATTAATGATGCTAATAAGCAGCATACAAGGTCTGATTCAGTCTTATGAAAGTCAGGGAAAGATATCCCACTGACTTCAGTAAGATTTGGATCAACTTTCTAAAGATTTGGATCTTCACTTAGCTTATGATACAATCACATGTTGCAGTAAATAGGCTTATACTCTCTGTGTGCATCTGTAGGTCAGTGGACTCATACTTCAGGCAGAACCTACTGAGTAAAAGCTTCTTTAATGCTTGTGTGTCCAGCTCAAAAAAAAAAAGAAAAAAAGAAAAAAAAGTTGCATTTACTCCAAAGTATTGCTCCTTTTCTCTGAAACTACACTGGCAAAAATAATGTTGTGTGCAGGCCAATGTATACCGCAAAGAGAAATGTTATATTAGAAAAAGAACATCTTAGTAGTAAGCACAATACATTACAGTGTATTTCACAAGTATGGTAGGTATCATCCTTTCTGAAAGGTTTTCCAACCCTCTTGATCCAAATGACAAAAGCCATGATAATCTGTATTTGAGTACCCCTAAGGCTGTTGTTTGGATGTGCAGGAGAAATGAAGGCTTCCTTCCCTTCCTTGTATTAGTCGCATCCAGCAGAAAGTTAATACCAGAAAATAAACATAAAGTATGCAACTCTCCTATACATCTCTTCTACACTCACATCCTGTGATATGTGATTCAAGGGTGAAAAAGTCCCTCTCACAAGCTTTATAGCCTCATAAGTTTTCTTCAGTGATTGCTCAGAGCATCTGATGCTATCCGCTGTAAAATCCATGTGGCCAACCTGTGAAGCTACAAGCAAAAGATTGTGCTGATATAAATAAAAGTTGTGCCTTCAAGAAAATTTCAGGCAGTTTGTTTCTGTTTATTTTGGTCTCATTAGGCTGCCACTACATGATAAATGATTTAGGTTAAGGGTAATTTAGTTTATGGCACAACAGGTATGAAAGGTTATTCCTTCTTATGCCCTTCTCACATAAAATTTACCTTAAAAAAAGTAAAGTCTTTATGTCTCAATAAACAGAAGCCACATAGATATTGTGTAACAAATTACATATTGGATAACAATCTATAAAATTTTATTGGCTTATGAGGTTTGCATTGATTTGAATTTTACCCAAAAGCAAAGCATTACTGTTTCTCCAAAACACTGAAATAAAAGGAAAACAGAAATCTTCATTACAGTTTTTTTAAAAGTGTTAGCCACCAGAAACGTCTCTGAACAATGCAATCAAGTTCCTGGAAATAGCCTAGAGTTCACCTTGTCTCTTCCCTGCGCACGATTGAAAAAACCTTGCAAATCAGCTCCAGCAAGAAGCTTAGCACTGAGGTTCACCACAAAGCCAAGAAACAGCTTCTGACACTGGGCTGTAATTGCAAGATGATTCTGTAAAGCTCCTTTGTTGCCACATTCCCACTGTGAGATGTTAGTGGTTTACTGTTTGTATGACTGATAGCGCTGCCTGGAACTGTGGGTGAAAAATCAAGAGTTTGCGCTGCTCATTTTGCACAATCATCTGCTTTCTGAAATGCAGAGTTTGCAGAGTTTTGTGGGGGAGAAAGTCAATGCGAATCATGGTGAGCTGCAAAGCCATCTTCATTTGACCTTTTGCACTCCAGAATCCACAGGGAGATATCAACGAGACAGCACTT
Organism: Haliaeetus albicilla; assembly: GCF_947461875.1. Classification (NCBI taxonomy): domain Eukaryota; kingdom Metazoa; phylum Chordata; class Aves; order Accipitriformes; family Accipitridae; genus Haliaeetus; species Haliaeetus albicilla. The sequence goes on from NC_091506.1 coordinate 3,626,355, forward strand.
GAAAACGAATAACTTTCAGTGCTCGACGGGAACAAAGAAGGAACAAGGAGGCTATGATTTTAACCTCACGAACAGATATTTTTCTTATGCATGCAGACTGTGTTTCACCAAGGCCAATATACTAGTTCCTATGGTGGCCAACAACTGATACTCTAGACTTGGACAGCAATCGGACGTACACGCGCAATTACAAAGTAAAAGCTGCAGACAAAAAATGCAAGGTATATCACTGCAACATCAGAAACAAAACTGGCAGAGATGGTGACTTGCCCCTTCCAGTGACCTTCCCTGCCCCTGTATAAAGCCTTATGTTATAGGAATTACATTGATCTCTCAGAAGTTATACTAGTTTCATGACATATCTTCCAAAATGACCTATTCAGGACTGGCCTTTTTCTGTGCTTCCCCCTGATCTATGGAGATATTTACAAGCCTAGGTAGTGCCATCATGGTTTGCGGGGGGGGGGTGTGTGTTTGGTTTTTTTTTTAATTCAGGAGAATATGGGTGAAAAACTACACAGCAGGAAGGCTTTGTCCAGAGAAAGGCCATTGATTGGATTCATAGTAATGCTTTGTATTTGGCTGAACTTTGAGAGATATATATATCCTGAAAGGAGAAGGACTTTATATATATAAAATAGGACTGCAGACATACGTATTCTTTAGAGAGACATGCAATAAAAACTACTGATCCTTAAAGCAGGGAGGTGAGGCACAAACAAGGCTGTTACTACCGGTATTAATTACTCTTAGTCTATCCAGAAGAGGGCAATGGTAGCTGTACATTTGGACCAGTATTGTTTTACACACCTGTTGGTGGATGAGACTGAGGCACCAATATTTTACAAGCCATATTCCAGTGATTTATGTTGCATGGCAGAATGCAACCTATCAACGGCAAACACCTTCACTGCAATCACATTCATTGTATTTGATCCTGTCTGTTGGACTACGCCTTGCCTGGAGTTGATCACCAGGCCACAGCCCGTGCAATTACCCACTTCAATAATCAGTGTCTGATTCTGATGAATTATAGCATAGGCTGCTGTATTGTTCAGAATAAATGAGATGGTATAAATGGTATGACAGGTAACAATGCATTTGTGATAGTGTATACAGCCATTAAGCTTAATGCAAAAAAACAGGCCAGTAAAATATGTACAAAAATAGACAGAAATAAAGTTAAAACTATATTTAAGGCCATGGATGTTGACCAGGCATGAGAGGCTGAAAAATACCCTCACTCTAAATAAATGTGTGAGGATTTCAGGCAGGACACGCTATGTGGCCTTGCTCAGGTCAGCTCTCAGATCATTCACAGTCCACCGTATTTAAGTTTCTCGGCCATTTGAAGTGAGTGACGTGGTTGTTTTTCCCGTGACGGTGTAAATGTTGGCTACTGCCTTGACTGCTATACCCCACGCTGCTAACACTGCCTATGGTGGTAATGGACAGTCAACAAAAAGTTGCAAGAGATGGCCCCAGGATGGTCTCATGTGATGTTACTGGAGGAGACTGGCCACTTCTTACAATAAAAATAAGCTGCATCTTTACAGTCCATGCAGAGGAGCTTTCAGCCCCGCAGGGAGAGGAGAGGTGCGTGGAAGAGCATAACCTCGAGGAGCCCCTTCCTCCTCCCCAGCCCCAGGGTGCAGGTTGTTTTCTACAGCATTCCCACACACTGGAAAAAAAATCTGGAATTGAGATTATTCACAGGGTTTTATTAAAATTGTCTTTTCTGGATGCATTTTTTTAATAATTTTTCTATTTTCAACATTCAGATTTGGCCAATATGTTTTTGAAATATGAGCTCCCATAAGGAAAGTTAAGAAAAAAGATCTCACCTGGTTTTACTTCAGTGGCACTTGTACTTACATTTCCTTACTACTTTTAACTCATTCAGAGGTCACAGAGATCACCCAGGCATTCATGGTATATAGCACTGTTTCATGTTTGATTTTGCCCTGTTTATAAACAAAAAAGTTTGCAATATTTGTTGATAGAACCTTCTGCAGACCAGTCTAGAAAATCGCCAGTGACTGATACCTTTGTGATTCAGCTTTATTGTATCTCATGATCAGTTTCTAACTTGTTTTTTTTTCCTCTCAAAATACTCCTTTTGTGTCTGTGGGTATGAGTGAGAGGTTTGTATGAGTTACTCATACTTCACTGCACTTAACAGGGCCCCCTGGTTAGTCAGGGCTTGGGCTTTATTTTTGGGTATGGCTGCTGGTTGCTCTGGCTGCTCGAACGACCCCCTCAGCATTGTCAAACAAAGTGGTTTCCTGCTAATTCCTTTCAGGGCTTAGATGGATTTTGAATCAATCTTGCTGAGAAAGTGAGCCAGACAAAGAGGTAAAATCGTGACATGGTTAGTCATTTATATTTTACCTGAATCAGTGAGGAAGGTACTTTTTGTCAGTTCTTACACTTCATACATAACTTTTATTCTACCATTTTCTGACAGAAGTTTGAGTTTGGATATCTTGCCTATGTCTTACAAATCAATCCTCTGAATCCCTAACCCAAAGTTTAATATCATCCATTATTCAACACCTTCAATAAGACTAACTTTAAAACTAGTAATCTCTCAGTAAAGCTGTGCAATTAATGCTGAAAGACCTCAAGTATGGAATAATACCAAATTGCACTCCCCATAGCCTTCCTCAGAGCATCCCAAAATACCAATAGCCTTCCCTGAAGTCTCTAGTTATCAGATATTCTTTAAGATTTAGGAGTAGATCCTGGCTGACCTAAATGAGCACTTTGCATTAAAATGCAAAATATTTTTCCTGCAAATTTAACAGTGAACTCTGCATGAGCTCGCAGTGCACCCATTTTATGCCAGATTTGAATGAGCAAAATGTACCCCCAATGCTGCTTGTTGCACTAATGAGCTTTGCCCGCATTACTTCGTTCTATCATTTTTATCACTCTTTAATTTGTCCTCTAAATTATGGAGTGTTTTCTGTAAGTGCTGCTGCCCTGTAGCACCCAGCCTGACCCAGTCAGGAGGGGTGATGGGGAGCACCCATCCTGGTGGCCCCAGCACCAACCACAGCCCCCACCCATGCCCCCTCACCCCCACTCTGGAAAGGGTCTTTAACATACTGGAGTTTTCCTTTTCCTTGAGGTATTAGGCTATGGCATGCCTTTGGACAAAGCTTTTGCTTTGGATGCCTTTACAGTCTTCATAGTTGCGGTAGCATATATTTTATTTGAAAACATTGCATTTACTACAATATAAAGAGGCCATTATTGTTTAGCTGTGTTCACCAGTGTTCTTCCTTCCCTGCCCTCTCTTTCCAACTGCTTTCCCAATGTCTTCCTAGAGTTATCCAGTATATACTAGGCTCACTTATTCCTCTTCGCACTAGATACAGCACAGTTATGTTTCTTCCCCCAAGCTCAGTGTCCTCAGAGGAGTATTTAGGTTAAGAGCAGTTTATTCCTGGCTGGAACTGCAGCAATTGTGCACGGGTTCATAAGGCAGGATTCTCCTTTGCTTCAGGCAGCTACTAAAAGCCAAGGTGATGTCTCAGATGGAGATGAAAGCGGAGAGGTGCAGCAGTGGGGTACGAAGCATCCCTGCCGCTGCGGCAAGGACGATCCCAGCAGCACAGACTGGTGTTTGGGGCATGGTGGCAGCACAGGGGGTGAATGATCCTATTAACAGACAGAAACACATCTGGAAAAGTGGCCAAACGGTGCGAGAAACTTATAGCCCTCTGCTCAGCTGCCCCCACCAAACGTGGAAAGGAAAGGCTTATGTGACAGCTGAGGCTGCCGGAGCCGGGAGCCTTCACTGAGCGGTGGAAAGCAAGAGTACACTCAGGGTACGCCATGAACTCAGTCACGGCTCTGTTACTTACTTTTTGGGCAGCCAGACATGAGTGAGGTGCATTTCTCACCATGCCTCCATTTCTCACCATGCCTCTGTTTCTCACCATACCTCCGTTTCTCACCATAACTCCGTTTCTCACCATACCACACCACACCATACCATACCATACCATACCAACCATACCATACCATACCATACCCTACCTCCTGCCTGGGTCAGGGGTATTTCATGGGAAATGTTTGCACAGGTACCAGCCTGACCTTATCCTGGTCAGAGTTGCTTGGTGCTTAAACAGCAATGACAACAAATATTTAGAGTACATTTAGTCCTACAGGAATTCTCTCCTTGAAGAATGAGTCTTTTTGTTTACTTTTTAGGCAAGGTTTTTGCAAAGAAATGCATTAATAACTGTTTCTATTTCAATTGTGTAGGAAATGAATATTTTCCTTGCAAGTAGAAGAGGATCCCTCTGACAAGTCTTTTTGCTGTGGCTATGTCCTCACCAAACAGACGGCTATGAAGCTGGCTGGGCATTACACAGTTATATAGTTAGTAAATATTGTTATTTAGTATGGATCTTTGGGTGGGAAAAGTGAGTCAGGACCGAAAATACAGACCTAAGTCATGAATACAGTGGAATAGAGGGACCAGAGAGGGTTTTGGCAGTGAAATTAGACCTGCAACTCCAGTGGCTTCAAAGTGAGTAATACTGGAAAGGAGAGGGTTAAAAATATATATGGCTTTTAGCTTTGTTTGATAGCTCCAGAAAGGACTGGGTCACCTCTGTGGAGAGGCTTCAGCAATATGTCATAGCTAATGATGTCAGTGCTGAGAAAAAGGTGGCAGTTTAAGTGAGTATAATAGGGGTAAAACCTCTAACCTGCTGTGCAGCCTAAGTGCTCTTGCTAAACCAGCAGACAAAACAATTTCTGGGAGAGAAATTTCCTCAGTGCCCAGATCTGCCGGTGATTGCAGAGCTTCCCTGCTATTATCAACCTAAGAAAAACAAAACCATTTTGGGCTAAGTGCCTGAATAAAGGAAATTAGTAGAATGTCATCAGTTTGAGGAGAGCTTAAATGCTGCAGTACCAGAGACCAGCTACAATACGATATGCAAAACAACACAGTACACAGCAGTCACCAGCCAGGGCTTATCCAACTCTAAAGCAAGCATCAGAAATAGTTGTAATAGCGATGGCTACCAGACGTGCCAACAAAGTGCAATCGAGGCACGAAGGATGATCGGCAACTGCACTGGAGCTCAGCCTGGATGCACAGCATGGTTCCCCAAAGTCTGCCTGCGCTTTCTCTGCAGAGAACAGTCCCACGGTGCAAATAAGATGCTTGGTTTTCTTTTCTTGGCTCAAGGACAGGCTCCTTGGAAGCTGTAAGACACTGGGAAAGGCAGGGATGGAGCAGAGGTCACTGCAGACAAGCCCAAAATCTGTCTACCAAGACGACTGAGAGTTTTCAGCTGAGGGATGGGAAACTGAGTCCATGCAGGGTGCTGGATAGTCCATGGGGCACAGCTGTCTAATTTGGGTGATAAACATCTACATTTTATCTGGATTCCTTTACAAATGGAGGAAGCACAATTTATAGTGAGGTTTGCTCTGGTCCCGCTGGTTTTGTAATTTCTTGGTAGGATTATCAGAAACTGCTTGAAGAGATGAAGTTGCAGAAACTTCAGTGCTTTTAATCCCCATTTCTCTCACCAAAGGTACCACATATATGCTGTATATGCCAAACTCAGCGTATGAGCTACTTGAGAGGGATGTCTGGGAGAAATGGATTTAAACTGGTAAAGTATACAGTGCACCAGGGTTTCAGAAACAGTGACAAATATTTTGTGGTCCAGCCAGACCTAGTTTTGGTGGACTGACCTCACAACGGACAAGGCAGTGGGACAGGATGAAGCCTAAAATGCACAAAAGCAAAAGATGCGTTTGAAGGGGAAATAATCACTAAACGTCTGAAAATTCATTCATTTGACTCTAGGAAACTTGGTGCAGAGCTTCAGCCCAAACAGCTTGTCTATTCCCAGTGTTAATCACAGGGACGTGAAGAAAAAAAGGCTCTGGTGAAAGGTAGTTTTCTTCTCACACTTACTGACAACCCAGCCTAGCATGTCCTTTACCCAGAATAGAGAGCATTTTCCTCATTAATCTTCTAAAATCCTCTAAAATCTTCCTCTCCCCAAGTCTATTTATTAGCAGTGGAGTCAGCACTGTGAGAAGATGAACACACACGGTCCATAGGGCGGTGTGATAGCAACAGCTCTCATGCTCAGTACTCAGCAAGATGCCTTCTCATCAAAGCCCAACCTCTTCAGAAGTACACCAGCTCTGACAAAATTTTCTGTGGGAAGATTTCTCAAATATATGGGAAAACTACTGGAGCGAGCTTCCAGAATAGCCAGGAGTTTAGGCACAAGTTTATGAGCAGCGATGAAATTTCTGCTCTACCTAAATAGTGATCTCCTGTACCCCTGGAGAGTATCCTAATCCCAGACTGCTGGCTGCTGTGGGCAGACCTACTCCAGGTTTTCATCCTTTTGACCCTGGAAAAACCCTCATGACCCTGGAAAAACCCTCATGAGAAAGGTTCAGCCAGAATGGCAGAGGGTAATCTACCCAATCCAGAGTAGCAAATTAACCACTAATTTTTATTATTTTTTTTTTTTGCATATTGAAAGATTGCAGACATGAGATGATAGCCCTGACCCCAGACCACCAGCTCCTCTGAGACAGGCTACTTCAGCCCCTTCCAAGCCAGAACAGAAATGAATAAAATTACACCAGTTTCGATAGCAGAGAATCCTTGTTTTCCAGCCAGCCTTCTCCTATGGCACAAGTTTAATAAGAGATTCCTTGAAGGCATTACCATAGATAGGGGCATGGGATCCTTGTGCTTTGGTTACGGCCATGGGAGAGCTTAATTCATTACCAACTATTAAACAGTTCTCATGTTTTTTTCTGAGAAATCTCATATGTAAAATGGATCCTATTGGTAATTACATCAGGGTGTCCGGAACAAAAATGAGTACTTAGTTTAGAAAAATTAAGTAGCATCTTTTTTATTTGTTTGAGGTGCCTCTGGTGGGAACTATGATGAGAGCCCGGAGTGGGTTATTGCATACCTGGGCAGCTGGGTCACTTGTGTTTGTATATGGCTAATAAAAACAGTTATCTGGAAGCCAATTATATCAGATTCCATATTATTATGTTGTGTAAAAAGCAAGGATGTAACACTGTTTCTCTCATCTTTCTGCTGTTTTCCATCTCTTTTAACAAGAGCATTACAGCAGATGCTGTCAAGAATTTTAATAAAACAAACTGCCTTTCTGACCATCTTTATCCATTTCTTCTTCTCTTTATAGGCTAGAAACATATTAGAGGGTCTAAGTGAGGGAAATTACTCTTCTCTCCCCCTCCCTCCTCCCTGTCCCTCTCTCTCCGTCGTTCTCCTGAGCACTGCATGCTGTGGAGTTTTTCCTCTTGCAGGAAACCCAAAAAAGAAAGAAGAACTCCCCAATAAAACCTCACGGGACATACGTGGCTGCCTGGATACTTAGTCACGCTGACTGTTAGTCAGTGCCCATCGCTCCCTCCTGCACGGAGCTCCAAAAGGGCCTGAGGTCACGGCAGAGCCCGTCCCCAGAGCCCTTTGGATGCTGACGAGAGGGTGAACACGAGCGGTGGCAGCCGTTCCACTGGGCTTCTGCCCGCAGCTGCGGTAAGCGAGGTGGTATGGCTAAAGAACATCCTTAGCGTGGGTACAGCCATGCTCCACCGCTGTCCTGAAAACAGGTTGGCCAAATCACAGCGTCACCCCAAGGGGTGATAATATAGGAGGTTTGTAATACTGAGTCACTGAGGACCAAAAAAAAAAAAAAAAAAAGAAAGAAAAAAAAAAGGCAAACCAGGAAGTATGCCAATAACATGTAACCTGATTAAATGTTGCACAGCTGCTGCTAGCAGTACAGAAGAGACATCATCTGTCTCCCGTCCTCAAACAGAGCATGGAGACTGCTGTACTCATGAAAATCCAATCATGTACAATACAAGTAGGAGAGTTATTCCTCTCTGTGTGCGCCAGTGATTCACTGTTTTGTCCTTTTCCCTCTTCAGGTGACTCGAGGCAGATCCTATCTCATGACCTTTTGGACCTTGCACACATGCAAACCTCTGTCTGGCTTTAGAGGGGTTGTGAGGAAGGAGGAAAGCGTGGAGCAAGTCCGGCTGGAAGCTGCCCGCTCAACAGGGAGAGCTCAGACCAGATCACTTTAAGCCAGGTGTTTCTCCTACTGTACCCTTCCCACAATTTCTGAAGCGGATCAAATTGCCTGGGAACAAATCTTAGAAGATTTCAGTACCCAGCTCTGCCAAAATGCTCGCGTGGGCAAGTGTCAGTACTCAGAGACGGCTGTAACTACAGGTGAGAGTCTGGTACAGGGACACCCTCACTTTAGGCTTGGGCAGAGGTGAGTTACCTGAGTGAACTCAGCAGCAAAGTCACAGAGCTAGTGAGACCTACTGAAAAAAACTCAAAAAAGCAAGTTTGTAAGGCCAATTACTAAAAATGGAGTCACCTGTTTGGAGTCTTTAGTTACCTCTTTGCTTAAGATGGGACAATTAACTTCCCAGCCCCTGAACAAATGGTGGGAACACCTTTTGTCCTGAAGAGTAAAAGCAGAAGAAGGTGTTGATCAGCAGCACCTGACCCACCAGGCAGAGCCAGAGCTGGAGGGGCTGCAGCTCCTCCAGGGAGTGCGGATGGAGCTGAGAGAAGAAAAGTATGGCAAAACTCAGGTATTTCCTCTCTAACTCAGCCTGGAGATCTTAAAACCTTTGAAACTGGTGTGTGCGAGTCTTCATGTTTGGTTTTGTGCAAAAATATCTTGCTAACGCTTCACTCCGTGCTGACCTGGTCTGTTTAGCAGCTTCCTGGCGTTAAGGTAGGGTTTGCCATATCTCTGGTGCTTTGTTTCACACTAGTTGTGTGTAGTTGTTTTCTCAGCAAGATGGAGGAGTGTAAGTACAATGTCCTGTTCTATTTTACTAGGGGTTGTTTTTATTTTCCATGATTAAGCTACTCAAGGATACTCGGTTCTCTTTTTTATGGTGTGGTATTTTTTCTTGCATATTCTGCATAGAAAGACTTTGTGTAAGTGAGAGAGATTTGCAGAAGTGTGCTAGTTTGTGAATGGAAATAAGGTCACCTAATCATCTAAATAGTGGCGTGTTCCTACAAAGTAGGTTTTTTAGTGTCCCAGAGACGCTAACTGCCAGCACAGGTAGTTGTAGTTGTAAAACTGTGCCTGAAGTTCTTTGTGCCTTCACTTCTCAAAGGGAGCTTGCCTCTTACCTGGAAGACTAGGCTATAAATTTGCTCATGTACCTAGTTATAATCAACTTTGGAGTGCAGCCTGTGGTAAGAAGGAATAAAGGACTCTTTGAGCCAGACTTTCTGGTGTCGGTCCTCCGTAAGAGCGTTCCCTGTAAGTCTGCTCCTCCACAGCGGGTCAGAAGGGCTCGGCTGCACCCAGGGGCAGGGCAGAATTAAGATGGTTTTTGTGTCTCAGTCTTCCTGAGCAGCATCTAGCTGACCTCAGGGCAGGGGTTAGTAGAAGGCAATCTGTGGCAATCTTCTGGAATAAACTCAGCCACGATTTTAAACAAAAGGAATGTTGTCTTGTAGTAACAACCAGCTAATACGGTTTCTTGAGGGAAAAGAAAAATTTGAATGTCATTTTGAAGAGCTGATATATTTTCGTATACTCACAAGACAGAGACAAACATCCTTCTAATGAAAATTTTCTGTTCAAATACAAATAGTGCTTCATGCCCACACAGTGCAAACACACAACTTTGTGTTTCAAGTCCCCTTGGGGATGCTGGCACCTTGTTCTGTGATGGAAATATTTGCTTCAACTGCAAGAAATTAATTTTAGGGTAGCTCATTATGCACCACAAACCTTTTTAATACTGATCATAAAGCTGGAAGAAAAGGACAAGAGACATGTCTCCTATTTGATTTGAAGCACTTAAGTTCTTATATATTATTTATAATTTTATCCTCAGCATGGAAGGTAACACTTGTAATACATGGTGATCAGTACCTCACCAGCATTTGAAAACTATAGCTGCATACATTGTCTCTTATTTTTCTTTTTTACACAATAAAATGTGATATACAGTAGTTGCTAACTTCATATAGGTACTGATTTGGGACTTTTTAGTGTCATAAAACCTCTGAAGCAGGGACTCATGGAATGTGAAACACTGACATAGTGCCTCTGGAGCACCAAAGCAAAAGCTGGCTGATGAAGATGGGTTATTTGTGGTGATGTGGTGCCTGGAATTACAAACACTGCAGGGTTTAGTTGCACACACACAAAAACTCCCTGAACTTGCAGAACTTTCTAAATGCTGGATGTGGGAGTAGTCTGACAATTCCCCTCTCCTTGAGGGGGGAGAAAATAAAAGGAGGGGAGGAGGAAATGCTACTCCATAGAAGTAAATAGTCTGATTTTTAACTTGTAATGTTGATCTGAAAATGGTTCCGGTGTTGACAAAAGGACAACGAACTGTTATTTGAATAGGCTGCAGAGTGTTTGCATCTTGTTTGATCATTCAGATACATAAGTGCTGCAGTAAATTGTTAGCATTGAGCCTGACTGTGCAAAAGCTGTTGGAGGAGACCCTTTACACATGCAACAACTGTCCGAATCAAAGTATTCACCCAAAAAGCACTACGGGAATATACAATTTAACATAAAGAACTAGTGAAGCAGTAGCTTGCTTCTGGAACCACAGACTTCCAAAACTTTTTATGAAGTATTACATTTCCTTTAAAGCTGTGTCATACAGTGTAAATAAATGACAACATCAAAACTGAAACTCTTGCAAATCTTTGGATGCAAACCCCAAAGTTCAATATATGTTGTGATCTTTATTGTCTTTTTTTTTTTAATCATTAAAATGAGCAACAGGGAGAAGTTTCTTTTTAGGACTTAAATTTTCCTGAAGATTTATGTTTATTGCTTTTACACTTTCAGCTGGTAGAAATTAGATTAGGCTCTCATTACCCACTTCATCTTTTAATATGCTATAGAAAGTCATATGAAAGTGCCAAAATTAGCACTGTCATCCTCTGTGTTGTCTGTTTTACTGCAGCACAGAGCTGTGGTATACTCAAATAATATACCTGTGGTGTCTGTTACTAGCACAGTCTCCTGTTCTGTTTGACTCAGACCTCACATGCATACAAATTCATTATATACATTTTTCTCTTCCAAGAATGCATACATTTGGAGCATCAGCCATTTACAGACACATAGCATAAATAAAGCAGTGAATTTTTCTTCATTCTCTACCCCTTATGCTAATGAAAATTACTGAGGAAGGAAAAAAGCCCACAGAAAATGCAGTTCCCCCAGCATTATTCACATTGCAGTAGACAGCACAATTCTGTACTTACAGATCTTAACAGTGAAATGTCTCAGGATCTTTACAATTTTCTGCAGAACTGTTTCAAGCTCTCAGCAAGCCACAGTGTTCATCGAGGCAGAACGGAGCCGTATGGAAGGTCTATGCAGCTGGGAGATAATGGAACTGTTTTCCCAGCTGGGACTACAAGCCTTTTATCCACTGAGCATTGCGTGTCTCTTCACTGGTATTAACCGTGAAATACACTGCTTTCCCGTTGTACTCGTGCTAGGACTCACACAATTAGTGCTGGAATCGGCTAAAGAGCTGCTACAGTTTTTGCATATTCCTATCTGGAGATCTTGAACGTATAAAAATTAGCTCTGCGTTGATCATCCTTCAAGAAAGCTGAGAGAGCGAAAGCGCAGCTGTCATACTAGTAGCATAAAAGATTAAATGTGCTCTTGCTATTCTTTTCGTACAAATATGAGCTCCTGTCAGGTAATTGGAAGCCTCTCTTCTTGAAAACTGGGTCAGTACTCGGTATTAGGTTTAGAACAGGAATGGAAATAATTTTGTTTAGTCCTGGGTCCCACAATTGCTTCCTGAGCTCCATAAGATTAAGCTCATAGGATGTGAGTTGACACTCAGACTACATCCCAGCACTGACTGTCCTCTTGAAACATTTAACTACCCCTTCATATTTTACATTTTTTTTTTTTTTAAAAGGAAGACTTGCTTGTCTAAAGTAGCACAGACATAAATCCTGATTACATGTAAACTTCAAACCTTCTTAGATTACCATTTTTCCTCTTGGGACTGCTTCAGGAGAGATCAAATGCAAAGCTCAGAGAGGGGAATGCCTTTCTGTTAGTAAGCAAAAGTTATTTGTATTCACAGGGGATAGAAGTGGAAACAGCAGTTTTCAGAATGTTTCTGCCAAGAAAAGTGCAATTGTGTCACAGGCATTGCTTCACAACATTTTAATGTAATCTCAGTGTAAATCCATTGGTTTGTAATGAGATTAATTGCCTGCCTGTCTGAGCAATGGCAAGCGGAGAGGATGTGGAAGTCGGGTGGCAAAAGCACTCAGCGGCACGTGGATGCCTTTAGTAGACCAAAACAATTCAATCAACAAAAGAGGAGGAGTGTGCATTTTTTTTTTCAGTTTGAATTTTTCCCACCTATAAACTGGGAGTGCATTCGTGCATCCCCTTATTTTCCAACACAACAGCTGATGGCGGAGAACTTGCACTGGGAGTTTGGTGGCGTCTCCTCAACGGCTCTGCCACGCTACTGATCGTTTGAGCGGCAATGATGAGATTGCTTTTACTTGAGGTGGCTGTTGAGTTGAGGCACCCTTGAAGAAAGCTGAAGTAACAGCAGCAGGAGAGAAGGTGAAGGTGATGTCCTTCCTAAGAGGAGAGGAGGGGGTTTCTAGCGTCCATCGGCAGAGGATGGCTCGCTGGACCCGATTGAAGCGATCTGGGTTCAACCCAACCTCCTTGGAGGACTTCTCTTATGACCTTGGAAGCACCTCAGCTGTCCTGGTCTGCTCTTTGTAAAACGGGGACAACGGGACTATGGGAACTCATGGGATGTGCACATAAGTGCCAAGCATCCTATGACAGCCCCATGGGACTGGTATGGTGAGTGCTCCCCTCCCATTTCAGAGCTCTTGTAGCCATCCTCCTGATTAACATAAACAATTTTACGCTTCCATCGTGTGAGCTTCTCAAATGAGCTTTACCGACAATTAATTAAGCCTTGAAGCACCTTCTAAAGTAGGCAGGCATTATAATTAGCAGTTCTATTTTTAATTAGGAATAAAATTTGAAATGGAATTTTAGGTATTTCCTCATTAAAATTTTCTTTTTAAGTAATGTCAATGCTTTTTTAAAGTTGTATCAAGGGTAAATAGACAAGAATTGTTTCAACAGACTAACCCAAGCTTCTCATTGCCAATTTTAAAAGTTTATTAAAAATCTAATCTTTTCTATGTCAAAACAAACGATTTTGCTTATGCATTGGTTGTCTAACAAGACTGTCTGGGAACAGATTCTCAGTTGCTGAGGAAATAAATGCTGTTAAAACTTTCCCATTTCCAACTGGGAATGGAAACAGTTTGGAAATGTCCCCTCTAAAGGTAGATAATTCATTTCAGGATCTCATGTTTCCATTCAGGAAAGACTGTAACACTTAAACGTCTGAATTTTGAACTTCTGAATCTCTGAACTGTCTTTTTATTAAAACTTGTGAAGTTCTGATATAGATTTTCTGAACTATATTATACCCCATTAAAGATTATGCCTATACCTTTTAGAAATGACACAGGAAGTGATGATAAAATTGAATATCAAAACAGTCTGTTCCTGAAGGTCAAGATAAAACATTCAAATGTTACCAAAATGTTGTGGGTTTGCCCAATTTTCTTTCAAAACAAAATTTCATTGATGTTCATTTCTTTGTCAAAGGTTTTGCTTTTGAAAATTGCCATATTCTGGCAGAAAAAGCTGTCTAACAGTTGTTTGTTTTTTTAAAAAACCAAAGCACCCTACTTAACATAGGTAACCTTATTGTATTTCCAGCAGGCAAAAGCCTCTTAAACAAACCTTTTCAACCATTAAGCCTTCTTGCTACTCCTGTTTGGGTTTTGACGGTGTCAGAGCATGGGCAATTGCTGCTGTGTTATAAAGCAATCTGGGGTGAGGCTTGAGCACCACCACCAGTCTAGGATGGGGCTCCAGTCACCCCAAAAGCTGGCCCTGGATTATAGAGTGGCAAAAGTTTCCCTAGCTCAGAATGAACCGCACAAAGTCCTTGCGTACCTTTCAGGACATTATTGTAGGCTAAAAATAACTTGAAGATAGGATCTGGTCTATAAACTAGACAGCGGATAGAGCCTCGAGCATAAGCTGGAAGACAGAAGTGAATTAGCAGGAGTTGGGCCAAGGTGTTTTTTGCAAAAACTCTGCTGACGAAAGGCCTGGAAGATACTTACTCCTCCGTTTCCTCTGTAAAAATTGGAGATGCCTTCAAATGATACATGCGGGTTTTTGTAAGAGCTGTCACTATGCCTTCAAAAGGAGATAGAGCTTTCCAGCTTACTGCTGACTTCTTGTGGCTGTGTCAGTTTTTCTATCTCTCCTTTAGAGCAGATAAATCCAAGATGTCTTTAGCAACATTTTAAAGTGAATTAGATCAAGGACTGATATGATCTAGACTCTTTCCGCTGCGCTCAAACGGCAACTTGTCCTTGAGCTAGTTCCTACGATCACAAAGGCAAAATTTAAGGCCCGAGATGAAACTCCTTTGAACAAAGGAATGTGATTGCATCCCACGAGGTGCTTTATTCAGGCAGTGCCACCTACTGCTTCAAAACTCATCTGTTAAGCAACCTAAATTGCTATTTGGCATTTACGCTGTGTACAGGGTTTTGGTTACTCTCAAATCTTCGATCATCTTTATGAATCCATAGGCACTGCTCAAGTAAGATTGAAAGGGAATTTTGTAGGGCTTAGTCAGTAATTGTTCCAGAGGCAAAACTCCTGGGCCTGAGTTACAAACTAAATAGGTCTGGGTGCAACAAGTGGCTCTACCACAGTCATCCTGTGTGATGTTGCAGAAAGTCCCTACCTCGAGCTATTGCTCACGGCTTTTGTAAAACTTCACAGCATTTCTGTGTACTGCCGGCAGGTAATTACTTTTCAAATTGTTGGCTGAGTTTCCTCTCAATCCTGTTAGATGTATTCTAAAATAAATTGCAACACACAGTAATTGCTAACTAAATGCTAAATGAATGCACCTTTGCAATTTTTTTGATATGGAAGTAAGCTATGTAATTATAAATTCATTCACCTTTGTCTTGTGGAATTCCTGAAAGTCTTGTCAGAGACAGACATTGGAAAACATGGACGATGGAAACCTGAGAGCGAAAATTCATAATAATTCACTTGCATTATAGTAAAAATTAAAATGTATTGTGAAGTTAATTGAGTTACTGGACAAGGTGGGTAGTTGAACAGTGCACAGGGCAGGTGTTGGTGAGTGATCTGATTTTGCATAAAAAAGGCCTTGAAATCATGTAGAAATGATTGCCTCATATCTCAAGGAAATACTAATATACATGTGGCCTTATGGGGTTATTTCTGCAGTCCTCTGGAAAGAGGAAAGGAATTTGCTCTGGAAACAATGTTCACTTTTTCTTTTTTTTTTTTGTTAAAAGAGGTTTTGTATTATTTTTAAATGTTTATTATGCTCTTACCATGCAACTGGAGAGAGCACATAGTCTCAACAGCATGTCTTCTCTGTGTGTTTTAGCACTGCGGGTTATGTGGAACAATGTTAATGCAGAAAAACTAATGTAATCTATAAGAAATACACCTTAATATAGAATAGCTATTTCTTCTGTAGTCTTTGTAGATTTTTTTTTTACCTTGCAGGGAGAAGAAACTAAGAAAAAAGGGATCTGCAGGTTTAACATAATCTGTTTGAAGAGGGTGTACATTTAGCTGTATTTCTGCTGAGTGTAGAAAGACGCAATTAAAAGTATTGAGCTTATTGGTCTTTTTCACACTAGATCCATTGAATTAGACTGTTTCAGCCCTTGTTTGTATTCCACAAAACTCTTTCCTCTGTCTGAACTTCAGTCTTTGTCGCCTTTATCTAGTTCCTTTAGGTCTCAATTTTATAGTGACTGAACAGAGTTATGGACAACCCCAGTCTTAGACTCTGGACTTGGTAATGCTTTGATAACACGGGGAGTAATTAGTTTCCACATGCACGCAAGCACTCATGCACGCACATACACACAAATAAACTAGAAAACAAGCCCACTGAACTCCTGAGACTCTACCCGCCACAAAGAGGACGAGAGAGGAAAAACGTTCAGCGATACCGTTAGTCCTCGTGTTAGAGCACATTGATCTCCGTCTCTAGAATAAATGCGAAGGTTTAGTGGGTGTTAATCCTTGCAAAATGCGCTGCTTATTAATGATCACTCTAGCAAAGGTGACCTCTGGAGCCGTGAATAATGCTCCGAGTAGAGCCAAAATGGTTCCTATGCTTTCATCTGATCTGCGTTATTCTCTGATGCCTTTTCGCTTTTGCCATGTGGCAATGGATTTGAAAACTTTTTGTCCTCTACAGACACCTGGTTCTGACTGGGAGTGGGAAATGCTCAAATCAATACCTTTAAGCTTATCTATAATGGAACTGGAAGCTCTTTAACCCCAGGACTGAAATGTCAGCCCCGATTGGAGATAATTGGACAAGGAAATTTTAAAAGTATAAGCAAAAATAAATATGAAGGCTTTTATTAAAGTTATTTTTGATACAGCTGATAGTGTTATTGAACGTGGTTTCTGTCTTGAAAGCGGAGTCAAGCGCAACCACTGTTGAACAGCCTTCACGATCAAGCCAATTACAGTATTCTTAGTGATACTTTTTAATGCCCTCAGAATGGCTTTGTGGCTAACTCTAGCATGATTTTCTATTCATAGCAATTTGGGGGGCTTGCATATCTTTTTGTTTTCTTCAGGGTTTTGTCTGGGGTGTGGTTTTTTGGTTTGGGGTTAGTTTGGGGTTTTTTTTGTGTTTTGTTTTGTGGCTTTTTTTTTGTTGTTGTTTTTTTATAAAAAAAGAAAACAGCCATCTGAGAAAATGCCAGTTGTGTGTTTCCAGATTTTTAGGGTTGTATTTGTGGTTGTGCCTTCCTGGATGTGAAATATCAGATAAGTGGGTCACTTTTCACATTGATTTTCCTTAAGGGAGAGAAAACTAGAAGAATGGAGTCTGGGAATTACAATGAACTTTCATTACTGCACCTCACAATTCTGCTAAATGGTCAGTGGATCAATGTCCACTGTCTGTGCTATGTGGAGAAGACTACAAAGACATCACTGGCTATAAGTATAGGGTACTAGATGTCACATAATGGGTATCAGCTGGAAGTAGTCATTCAGCTGTGAGAGAGCGAGCTTGGAAAACTAGACTAAAATAGAATAATTCACAAAACCTCTCAATTTACAGAACTTAGTGTAGCTACACACCAAGTTGCTCCTTTCAAGCATGGCTTTCTTTTATCTAATACTTGGCATGCTGTTCGGAGGTCACATTTTGCAAAAGTGCTTGCAGTTGCTACCTATTCCCTCTGCAGATGCATCTCTTTGGACTGACATCTCCTGGTGGCACTGCCAGTCTTTGTGACCCGTGTTTCCCATCATTTTCATGAAGTTGCTGCAGCTTCTGTAACACCAGCTAATGCCAATTGTTTTCAATGCACTTGTTTTCCCTTGTGTGTTCATGCTTCTACAAGTCCCCTGTGACTCTGGCATCATTACTTTTATTTTTGTAGGGAAAGCATAGTTTTTCCAAGATCTTTGGGAAGACAAAAAGTCAGTAGGTAACACTCCATGCTATTCAACAGACTCATAAAAATCTCTTCTGGTACTTCTTGTAGACCTTCTTAAGTTTTCTTCATCATACGTTTTACGTTTTCTATATTACATGTCATTATCACAATGTTTGTAAGAAATTTCTGTTCTAATATTGAGTGCTACTCCTTGAACTAATAAAGCAGGGGGAAGGATGGACAATTCCTGCCAACCTGCATTAGGGCACCCTGCTCCATTTCTTCCTCAGCAGTAGTTCTGCAATCCTATTCCCCTTCTGCTTCGGATTGCATGGGCGTTTCTTACATCAGGCAACAACATCTATTATGCGTTTTTGCCAGACATTCTTCCCATATGTTCTGTTTTGTACCAATTTTACATTTGAAAAAACGCCACCCCTTTCTGGGGGGCTGAGAACAGCTGGGAGAAGGAAGCTATTTCTGACACCATTTGGCCTTCAATTTTTCCGTTTTTTGGTAAAATTGCCATTCTAGTGCACAGTACTACTATAATTTAGTTCATGTGTAATGCTGTCAGCCCTGTCTACCTAACCTGAGACACCTAGCTGGGCTTTCTATGTCAAAACACTAGTGGCCCCCTCTACATCAAAATTAACAAATGCAAAAAAGTGTGGGGGGAAAAAAAAAAAATATGCCTGCAGAAGCTGAGAAGTGTTGGCTGTGGAGTTTTTCTGCTGACTTCATAGGGACTCAGATCAAGTCTAGAATCCTTAACTTTCCCTGAGAAAAATAAAATGTTGCTGTGTGAGATGAGAATTACCTTTGAATAACTTGAAAATCCATTATTTTATCTTGGTTTTTAATGTGTTGGGGGGGTGACTAATGCTTAGAGTAAAAAAATTAAAGTCAAAAGTGCAAATATTAAAGCTAGTGAAAATAGTAAATTATTTTAAGCCTTGGCACCTATACTTGAATATCTAAATAACGAGGGCTTAATATCCATACAGAACAACCCACAGCTGTGCTGGAGAAGACTCTGAGCCACAATCTCAGCTTCTCTCTAAGGACCTGTCAATCTCCTTTTCTCAAACCATAGGGGTCTGACCAGCCCATTTAGTGCAAATAAGCATGAAAAAGAGAAAAGTGCTCAGAAATCTGCTGCGATGGGGTGGCACTCTGTGGATCTTCTTCTCTGCCAGGGGCACTGATGGGCTTCAGGGGCTTTAAACAGAGGGTGATGCAGGGACAACTGTGAAGTCTGTGCCTGCACGGGTGGGCACAAAATTAAAAGGAGATTTTGTTGGCAGCTTGAGCAGGTTGCTTATTCAAGTTCTGCGGTAAAGCTATATACCTATAATACCCATTTATAGATGTTGTTGCATCTCCTCTTATTTTTATTTTTATAGACAGCAGTATCGTGGAGTTATTACCTTTGTAATTCTCTAACTTGCTCAAATATCTTGAGTATAACAAGGTGAGCAGTAGGTGAAAAAACAGTATGCTGGCTTGGATGCAAGTATGCGTCTGTAGTAGCCTTGTCTAGAGCTGGTTTCAGAGAAAGCTTTCAACTGTTGCCAGTCTTGAAACCTGAGTGGATCTGTCTTCTTGTGACTTGATGAATACAACCGACACTTTGCCTGTCCCTCAGAAGTTCTGGCAATTAAGCCCTTATCCTAGAGATAGAAAACGAAATTGCATAGGAGTCTTCTATGTTACTTTTAATGCTAGTGTGTCCTACCTGTCAGTGAACCCAGTTCTGTTGTCTAGATATATCCAGCATGTGGCTTCCCATGTGTTTCTGTATTTGCTTCACTACAGGTTACCCACCCCCCAAAAAAAACCCCACAAACAAACAAAAACCCTCACCAATGATGATATTGTTAATTGACATTAGGAACCTGAAGGATGGTAATAATGCTTCGATTTCCAGGCTTTACAGACTAAAGTTTGCTGAAGAAGTGAAAATGATCTGTAACGATATGCATGAGTCGCAGCAAGGAAGGATCCATCACCACTAAGATATTCATCCAAGCATCTGCTTACCTGCTCTCCATCTGGAGCATGAGTGCGAGGAAGCAGATAATTGTTGATTACGGAGACACAGGTTGGAGAATGTTAGAAATGAATCAAACAGGGAAAATAATGTAGATTCATTTGACCAGGTAAATGACTTAGTATTATAGTTAATATTAAGGTATTAGGAATTAAAATCTATATATCCTGCATCATAATCACAGTTCCCACAGAAGCAGAGGTAGATAAAAAGTGGATTAAAATCAGAAATTTTATTTGCTTTTTCTACATCATTTTTGGATCCTTTAAAGAGTTTAGTCTCCCTTCTCAGCACATTTCAGCACTGGAGGAAAATGCTAGGTGTAAGCTTTAAAAATGTCTCCATCTTCTTCCAAAAGAAGAAAAGAAACTTCTTTTTATAAAGATGTATATTGTGGCAGTTCATATAAACTACCGACAGATTAGACTGCACTGTGTTTACTGTTAGAAAAATACACCAAAAAGCCTTCAAGTACTATTGCTCCTTGTGCTACCTCCTTATTAGTCTGGTTCCTTCGTTTTAAGCTTGGCGTTGATGTCAGTGGTATTAGATCAGTGTAAAGGAATAATTTAACCAGGTCTATATGTTTATCCAGGCAGCCAGTTTCCCCAGGGCTCACCAGGCCAATGTTTGAGCATCTCTAGCTTTAACACCATTTGATCTAATTGGAAATATAAACAGTAGAGAGTCCGTGCTAGAACACTTGCTGTTATATTAGGTCTTCCTTTAGGTAACTAGTATATAAACCCCACTTATTACAAATGTGTATGTGAGAATAGTGGATGGAATTTTATAGATCTGGTTTTACTGCAGAAAATGTAGTTATTTGGGGATCTCAAAAGCTGTAAACTTGTACCTAGGTTTTTACAGTCCTGAGTAAGCTTAGATGAATTAAAGCATAACATTTTTCTGCATCCTTCTTTGGATTATGTTTGAAGACATTTTTCATTTGGATTATTATTTTTTTAATTTCAAATGACAAACAGAAAATATTCCTCTTTCTAGTTGTAGATAAAATTAATGAGAGGAATGTAATATTCAGACAGGGATTGTTTATATAAAGTCACTTGCTAGATGATTTGTATAGAAATATCCTCGTGTTTTGACACACTGATTTCTTGTTTTCTGACAGTGGTATAATTTGCTTTAAGAATTGTTTCAGTCGATTCCAAAATACTACTTATGCAGCATTGGATAAAAATAATTGAATTTTGTAAAGTTATACCAACTTTTATTATAAGGAAAAAGAGATCTCTTTATGTAATCCCATCAACTTCCCCCTCAAAGATCAGCTTAATTAAAACTACACTCTCTTAAAACAGACCATCGCTTATGATTATTATGAAGATGTGCAGGTTAGTTTTTGTGTCACACACGATGATTTCTTATTGCTGTTGCCTTGTAGAATTGTAATAAGAGGTACTGTAATCACGAATCAGTCTGGCTTTCCATTTTAAACCCCTAATATATTTCAGGGATGCCTATAAGCCTGCAAGGATAAATCTTGCAAAGGCGAGAGCTTAGTGAAAGGCAAAGCTCAGCTCAGGAAGGGTTTTATTTGCTCCGAGTCTTCCCAATATGGTAGGGAAAACCTATAGGAAGTTTGCTATGGATGTCAACCGGCACCGTGTTTGTTCTCCTGTTTAGAGATGTTTACAGACTCAGCAGGGTTGATACAAATAGATAACAAACGTTACAAAGAACAGTACATGGTGAGACAGTTTTTGCTTTACTGGACTCGGATACTATCATATTTTTAGAAAGTTCTTGTACAATCTGATTTTTGTGGACTCCTTAAAACAACAGTGTTTAGCCCATTCTCAAAATATGCTCATATTCAAATGGTTCCCAGCAGTTTAACGCTCCATCACTCTTCCCATAACACAGTCATTTGTGTAAATCTTTGTATGGATAGTCCTTTCCACTATCCAAATCTTTATGCATCTTTCAACTGTGCAATGGATTTTATCAGACTATTAAAAATAAATTATGCAGGCTTCGTGCCATACAATCAAATCTCTGCTTGTTAAGCATTTAGTGCCAGTGATCAAACCCCTTAAATGTCAGAAAGGTGATAGCCTAGCTGTGTTACCTGCATGAAATAAGAGCTTGTCCTGTGGGCAGCTGTGCATTTTCACATACAGAACTGTTCTGAATAAAACAATTAGGTGAAACGTTCACTCAAATTGTGGTGCTTCTTCCATAAAACTGCAGTTGCAACTATTGCGCAAAATGCGTGTGAGGAAACGAGGGGCATTTGGTCCTCTTATAGGTTATTTTCTATTCCCTGGCTTGATTCTAGACCCTTCCTTTTGGTTTCAACATTGAGCACTGAAACCCAAAGAGATTCACATCCTTGAATTGTTTGCCTTCAGCCTATGTCACTGTTATTTGAAAATGTTTTTCCTCAGATTTCTACATGATTTCATGAAATTTTACAATTCGAGCAAGTCAGCCCTGCACCTGGTCTACTAAATAAATGTTGCAACTTCAGTATGAAATGACACAAAGCAGTATCACCCACTCTTAAACACAATGTTGATTTAACTTATACCAATGCAACTAAACCTTGACAAAATCTCCCAGCTCCCCAGTCTACTTCTACAAGAAAAGACAAGAATGATTTACCAAGATCACTTTCCACATAAAGACCTATATATTATGTTTAGTTGTACCCATTCCCTTAATGCCATTTGTTTCAACTTGCTTATGGCAATTGTTGCACCATTTTTTTTCTCATCTTGGTGCATAAACTGTATTGAAAAAGCAAACATCTCAAATTAACTTCCCAGTAGCTCATTTTAATTTTGCCTTGTGCTGTGAGAAGGCTGATAACCTAAATCAGCCTGATTACTATTTCAGCTGGTAAACAGCATATATTATCCTCTACATATTGCTGTTAATAGCTTGTGCATAACCCTTGAGGCTATGGGTATTCTTCTAAAATTAATTTATTAATACTACCCCTGTTGAAGCAACAGGAGATGTCTAAAGGTACCAGGAAGAGGTAGAACAAGAGTGGGCACTGTACAGCCCATCTACCAAAATCCCTCACTGAGAACACATCAGACTCCTATAATTTTACTCAGGGCAGTGGGGGAAAAGATCACTCAGGCTATCATTGGGTAGATTGCCTTAGTTAAACTCTTTATTTGCACTTTCTGATGTCTTGTGAAGAATGAAATGAAGAAGTATAAGAGTAAAATTATCTCAGGAAAGAGTGTGGTGGTTGTGACCTTTCACTAGCAAATTGGTGTTTAAACAAAGAGACTAGTAGCACGGTTTTGGGCATGGTATGGGAAGGGCAAAGATATATTAGTAGTAGTAGCAGTGGTTGCACATGCAGAAGGAGGAACAAAGCTTTCCAAAGGTGCAGATAAGAAAAGCCCTTGGAGGTCACAAATCTCCAAGGCTGCCCTGGCTGCAATAGCGAACTGGTGCAATCCCCAGCAGCAACTCCCTCACCCAGTTTGTCCTGTTCTGCCTTGCTCCAGCAATACTTCTGTAAATCACTGGCAGAGGATGTGCCAGATCCCTTTACAGAGACTTGTGTGCATAAAAGATAAACCATCTATTATTACCACCAGTAATGGATTTACTCCTTTATCTCTAGTAATAAATTTCTGTAATTTGGATCTGTGGTTGAAACCTTGTTCTGGAAAAGGTCAGTATTGTGGAGGTCATTGCTGTCACAACAAAGGGAGTCCTGGTGTGGAGTCTTTAGCTAGTATTGATGAGTGTGTCTTCTATTGCCTTGATGAGTGCAAGGGAATTGCCACAGATTTGCACCAAAACAGCGTGCCCTTTCGTTCACTGGAAGCGGTATGTCTCTCGGCTACTCAAACTTCCTCTGACACTGGTAGAAAATTAGAACCAAATAAATGAAAGTGGAATTTAATCTATTATTTTCAACACTGCTGAGGACAGAAATGTCATTGCTGCTGTTCAGTGTTGGGGAGAAAAAAAGGCAAAGTTAAAAACCCAGTTTGACTGACAGTAATGATGGGCTAGAGAACAATCAGTTGTTTGCAAGAACTGGTAATACTGGTGTAGAAGATGTTGGGCTATTCACAACAACCTGGAATATGAATTGACAAAAGGAGGGAGGAAATGTGTGCCTGTATTATTGCTGTGTTCATGGAATTAGACTCATTATCCTCCTCTGGTTTCTGAGGAACAAGTCTGTTTAAACATCAGACCTGTGTCCAGGTCAGCGATTAGCACCAGGCAGGACTAAAGACTGTAAAGCAGCTCATTAAGGATGCGCGATGGAGTCTTTTGTGAGTACAGTGTGCGACAGATCTGCAGCTGCAGCTAAACAAAGAGGATGTTTACATACGGAGTCACATTGTTCATGAAGTGCTTGTCATGAATAGGTTTTATCAGTCTCAATCCCACAGGAGAAAAAAGCCCCCAAATGTGTCTATTGCCTCTGGTGTGAAAAGCGTGTTGTTTGAAATCAAATTCATCTGGCTTGATTTCCAACCAGCTGAGTTACGTCTGCCACAGGACTTGAC
Organism: Haliaeetus albicilla; assembly: GCF_947461875.1. Classification (NCBI taxonomy): domain Eukaryota; kingdom Metazoa; phylum Chordata; class Aves; order Accipitriformes; family Accipitridae; genus Haliaeetus; species Haliaeetus albicilla. Next base: position 3,650,551 of record NC_091506.1, read on the forward strand.
AAGGATGGCTTTTCCTCTTTCATGAGCTCCAGATCTCAGGTTGTCAGGAGCTGGCCTAGTCCCCAGAATAAAATATGCCACTCGAGGTAGTTTGCTTTAGGTCAAGCTGTCTGCAGGTTTTATGGAGTAATCCAGCTGTAGGACGTCGAATGCATTGGGAGCCTGGCAGTGCTTGCTTTCTTCTGCCACGAACACCAGAGGGATGCTGGGTGAAGAGCAATGGTTGTCAGCTGCGATGGAAAACCCCTTGGTGACCAGGTCTGCTGGCCTTGGGGACCGTCCCGCTGCCAGCTGGGCCATTTGCATCCTGGTGACTTATTGGGAAAATGAAACGAGACTGCCGGGGGGTCCCCGGATGCACAGGACCTGACCTTACTTATGTCACTGACAAGTCTGATGAATCGAAAGGTTTCAAGGTCAAAATACTGAATAAAAATCCTAACTGTATGACTCATACCACCTACGTTTTTCAAATCTCAGATCAGTGCCTTTCAGGCTCATTGATAATGCTGTGGTCTTAGAGAGGTCAAGACTACTTGTGAAACGTTGAGTAATAAGTTGATTAGTTGCCTGATTAGATGTGAGGTTTAGATGTAGATTATATTTAAGTATCAGCAGTAGTTAAGAGAAATTTATAGCACATACTAAGTATCTCAGTCATAGTATCTAATGATATTTCAGCAATAAAACCTTCCTTTCAGGTGATCGTCCTCACCATTATAACAAAAGTTTAATCAAAGGATTAAAGACTCTTTCTTTTTGGTTTACAATCTTCAATTCTTTTCCCTCTGGAAAGCTTAAAAAGAACTGCAAGAAGTATAAATCTTAGGAAAGGAAATTAAGCTCCAGTTTTAATTCCAATAAAATTACTGAAAGCATTCCACAGACTTTATACATAAGCGCATCAAAACACCTTGTAAGTGTATTTATCTTCATAACACGCCTATGAAATAGGGAACTGCTGCAGTATCAGTTTTACAGCAGAAACCTGGCCCACAGAGTGGCCAGGGGCTGGTTTCACAGAAAGACTCTGACGTGTCTCTTCTCCTCTGCCCAGAACTGTTATGCTTCCCACCACCACCAGATCCTGACATCGCTCAAAGTCCATGGGTAGCTCAGAGATTAGTGTTAAAATTTTCCTATGCCTACAGGTCTGCTTATACCTCCGAAAATTAAGACTTAATCAGCGTGCAGGTTATAGGTGTCCATCTGCCTGTCCTGCCTGCGTGGTCGAACAAAGTGCACAAAACAAGAGGAAAGGATTTGGAGCAATTAAAGCTACTCTTTAATAATGTTCAGAGAAACTAAGCCATGTTCCTTTCCATACAAACCTTCTGACAGCTACTTGAAACTAGTGCACCATAGCACTAGTCAGGCATCTGGAAATCCTGGGCAAAAGTAGAATAGCGCAAGTTCTGCCCAGAAAAATAGGTTGTTTCCTGATTGCTGGACACCTGTAACGTCGGCCAAGCTTGTAAAAGAGTTCTGTGGGAAAAGCAAAACATAAATTTGAATCTTCTGCAGAATGGCTTGTTCCTTAATCTCTGAGCTGTCCTTCCTTTCCAATCAAACCCAAAGTGTGCTTTAAACTCAAGCATTCCTAACCAGAGCCACTGCCCTGGAGAAGACCACTTATAAAGTCAGGGGATGTATTGCTTGGGGAAAGACCCTGGGTCCAGGTCTTTAGGAGGTTGGGTTTGGTTTTTTTTTTTTTTCCCCTAAAATGAGAAGGGCAAAGTGTAACCAGGCAAGGAACCACCAACATTCAACCACCCGTTGAATGTTTTCCCACAGTGGTTTGGGAGAGCTACGGTCACAATATGTAATTCATGTGTCTGCTGTGAGCCCAGTGATTATTTCCTCCTACATAAAGACTAGGAGTTGCTTAAAGTGCTTGACGAATAGTGAAGAAAATACAGAGTGAAAGTTATAAGAGGTTACCAGTAAACAAATTCCTATAGACGTTCAAGAGTTGATTTAGGTACAATCTTGTTTTTAGTCTGGCTAAGCATCATTTCCCTCTCAATAACGTTAAATAATGTATATGCACATCAAAATGTCTATTGCAATGTGGAATACCCATCTTGTTAGTGTAAATGGTGCACAGTGCTGATTTTTGAGGACCCTGGTAGATGAAAATCCATTTCAATTCTTTTACTGCAGATCTAAATTTCCCTTTTTATTATTGTTGTATCATATAACTTCGTCACTTACAACTAAGTGCTATGGTACACAATAGGAGATGCATTCTTCCGTACCTGAAATTATAAATGCCACCTATAGTTGGGTGGGGTTTTTATTTTATTTCTGCTGCAGGTTTTTTTCTATATACATAAATCATAGCTTCAAATATAGTCACTGAAAATTTTTGCAATAGCATTTAATCCCTTCTATATCTTGAAGGAGATGTTTGATCTTTAGAAGGATTTGTTTCTTGAGACGTCTACAGCAGTATTTAATTATTTCTGTTTAAAATCAAGCAAACTTCATAGACAACATTTTTTGTTAACCTCAGTGGATTTGCTTTTAATAGCATAAAAGAAGTGTGGCTCATGATAAGACTCTAAAATTCTTCTATTTTAATCCTTTTCTGACCTGCTTGTTTTCTGTAATCTTTGGTAAACTGTACAAAAAAAACCCCAAAATGCTTCCTCAGTTTCTTTATCTGTAATATAGTAAAAAAATACTTTCTACCCAGATTACAGTGATTTTTGATCCATATCCTCCCAGTTATCTATGTTTCTGATTGCCATTCATGTCAGTATTAACAAGAAATACTTAAATGTTTGAAGATCCAACCTGTTTTGTGTTAGATTAAAGGCAATATATTATGCAGACCACAGTTTATCCATCACTTACTATGTGCAATTATAATTTTAAAATATCCAAATTCATCAAACAATTTATGCATGAATTAAGGATGAGAATATGCTGATTTCTGCTGTCATAATTGAACACCCACCCTGGAAAATGAGGAGTTCATTGACTCCTTTCAGTGAAATCCCAGCTCCGTTGACACTGTAGGCAAATTTTCTCCCTGTGTATATTTAGGTGGAAATTGTCTCTTTGTGGTGGAACACCCCCCCCCCTCACTTATTGATGGTTGTAGAATCACAACGACACCAATTATCTTAAAAATCTTGCCTCTTGCCTTTTTAAAATAAGTAATAAATACCAATGTAGTGATCGTAGATGCCATTACCAGTTAAGTGCATGTGAGAACAAAACCAGAATAATGTGACTTGGGGTTGGTTCATTATAATCTTTCCTTTGTAACATTTTGTTTGATTCTTTTTTATATTATTCCTAGTAATTAGAATATAAACAGGTACAAAACATTCCAAAAATCCAATTTTTGAGGACCTCAAAAGCAGCTTCTTTCTCCCTGCTTATTCATTTCTCTTCAATAAACCTTCCAAAAAAAGTATTCAAACAGACCAAAAAATCAGTAGCATTTTATTTCAAACAAAGGAAGAAAACAAAACCAGGCTGAAAGTGCGGATTTCCTTCTGTTTCCCTTCTTCCTTTGTTTTGCTTTAGCTCTTTAAATGCACCTTTTCCCGGGGTGGGGGGGGGGGATCTATATTGTCCAATTATCTTTCCATTAAAATCTGCAACAAACTCCTACAGCTTTATAGTGGAGCAAGATCAAGGTAGGAATATTTGTTCATGTATTGATCACTCCTGCAGGATATCATGCGTTTTCTCGGGGTTGATAACCTACCATCGCCTTCTGATCTGGCGATTTCTACTCCCTGAACGTTGTATGGCAGCAGGAGATTGCTGCTTTTTGTCTATGTAATTGCTTTGAAGATTTAGGTCTAGATTTTAATCTCAGAAGGGCAATATATCTTAGTGAATCTCAGAAGAAGAAAAAAATGTTGCTAATGGGTATGCGGGCAGCATTGCAGCAGCATTTTCCATGTAACAAACAATGCACGACACGTACCTGAGATTAGGATCTGGCAGTTGTGAAATTTAGAGGGAAAACCCCTCAGCGAGCTCATATGAATTTCACTGCCATTGGTCATAATCTGCCATATAGTAATCTCAATAATTCTTAATCTACTCAGGGGTCTATAAGCCCTTTCACATCTAAGTCCAGGTTTTACACTTGAAAGAACACATATCTTTCTTCCTCCCCCAAAGAACTGCAGAATTATTATCCTTTCCTTAAACTGCAACACATTAATCACAGAGCCCATATCTGAAGTTTTAATCCCAGCTTTTTTTTTTTTTTTTTTTTGCCATTTACTTAGATTTAGCCATGGTCAGAAGTCAACATTACTTGGCCCTGAGTGCATCAGTGAGAGCTTGTCCTGCTATGTTTATTTACTGGGAATGTATGTACAGTCCTTACACACAGCTTCGCTCATAGGGATTTATTTTTTTTTTTTACTATTTGTATTGTAGCAGTGCCCAAAGACAGTAAACAAAAGCAGGGCTGCATTGAGCAAGGCACGATATGACGTACACATACACAGCAAAGAGCAGCTCCTACCTTCGTGAGTTTAAACCCCCAGGAGCTGAGAAAAGCCAGACGTGAGAGGTGCCAGTGATATCCCACATCGCAGCAGAACTGAGGCACGAAGATCACGTGCAAAGATGCACTTGAGGAGTCTGAGGGGAAATGGCACTAGTAGGGAAAAGCCCTTAAAATGACAATTATGACTCCTCAGAAGCAGGATATCTGCCTTCCCCCCCAAGTTTAGATAGTGTAATAACTTTGAAGTCACCAGCAAGATTTGTGAGCCTGCATTTGAATTCAGTTTCAGGTCAGAATTTTTTTGCTCTTACAGTCATTACACAGAAAACTACTTTTCTCGGAGTGCTTATTAATACCATGATCTGTCAACTAAATCCACTCCCTTGTCTTTTCTATTGATTACTGATTCAATCCATTTCATGTGTTCTGGGCAATATGCTCCTAATGACCTGCTGGGGCTGAGGTGAAATCCCTTGGGGACTCTCAGGGTTGTGGTTCTTGATTGCAACATAGCACAATTTGTTCTGTGCCACCCCTCACCCCCCCAAAAAAATGATATTGCTTATAGATAGGTGTAATTTCAACTGGAATTTCAGCGCTAGCTTTGGCATGTTGAAGAGAGAGAGATGTTGCATAGGTAATGGATGTTATTGCTTTCCTGTCATGTTTGGGTTTCTTCTGTCTTGCCTTATTTGGCTCTGTATCCATATATAATATAATTATCACCAATATGGTTAAAGCAGATAGCACAGCTAAAGTTGAGGCCCTTTTTGCCAGCTTTCACATATTTCAGTCATCCTGATAAGAACACCAAATATTCCACCTCTGTGGCTGTGCTTCATGTGGAAGGATGCACCAACAGCATTACCACAGTCTTCAAGATGAGCAAACCTCTTAGCTGTGTTTGGTCCTGTGACCAAATTCTCCCATGATATCATATTGCGTATAAAATTGGGAACCTAATGAAAAAACTAGGTTTCATGCAGCCCACAATGTTAACAAGCCTGAAGAAATTTGATAAAATTTTTGGATGCTTTGTACAAATACTAAAGGGCTGGGTTTTTTTTCCCAATTGTTGCTGCTGAAGACAGAGCATGTTTGAAGATCTGAAACTTTTCATTTGAAGGAAAAGTTGCCTTCTTGTTCTTTTCCTCATGCTGTGTTGACATGTTTTCATCAGCTACATCATGTTACCTCTTCTACATTAAAGGCTAATCACAGACTTGGAGTCTGCAGTTACCAGCTACAAATAGAAAGATTTCTCCCTGTGAGACCACAGCATTCCTCAAGCAATTTTCCACCTTTATGCAGGGTTTTTTGTTTTGTTTCATCAGGGTTTTTTTTGTTTCTTACCATCTGCCTTGCAATTAAGTTATTTAAAAGCACCCACATCAAAGAAGTGTTCTGGTTCTCTACAAATAGACCTCACTACTGCACTGCAGAAGTGACAAAAATAATCTACCCAGTTCCATAGCTTGTAATGATGAAATAAATATTTTTCCCTGGTATTATTTTATTGACTGTTACAAAACCAAATCACAAAAAAGGCGTATTTTCTAAATGTGTTTAAATAAATCAATTTTTCACTGAAGAAAACCTAGTTAGACAATGAAAATCTAACCAGCAGCATCTATATTCTTTGTAAGTCTTTTTATGCATACATAAATGATATAAAATTCATTGGTAATTTTTATTTTTCTTGTGTTTTTCCAACTTTTTGTTGTATTCATTGCCTCTATTAAAACCACGATGATATGATCCTATGCCTATATTACATTCATATTTATTTTTTATGGAAAAAGGTATGTGTGGGTTTAATGTTATTTCTAGTCTTCAGGTTTTATGGAGTGTGGAGAACAGGTAAATTTGAAGAAAGGGATGGAAGATTAAGGTTGAAGAGCAAACTTAAGAATGCTGAGACAGCTAGTACTTCACATTAATTGTTACTGTAAGTGTGTTGTAGGGATGAGCTCTTCAAAGGATACAGTATTTAAACAACAAGGTTATACTGAATGTAAAAACAAAGCGGGGAAAAAAGCATGGATTAGAGAAGCTGTTTTAAATAAATGGCAGCTCTGGCATTTTCCCCACTTCATAGAATCATAGAATGGTTTGGGTTGGAAGGGACCTTAAAGCTCCAACCCCCCTGCCATGGGCAGGGGCACCTTCCACTGGACCAGGTTGCTCAAAGCCCCATCCAGCCTGGCCTTGAACACTGCCAGGGATGGGGCAGCCACAGCTTCTCTGGGCAACCCGTTCCAGTGCCTCACCACCCTCACAGTGAAGAACTTCTGCCTTACATCTAATCTAAATCGACCCTCTTTCAGTTTAACGCCATTACCCCTTGTCCTATCCCAAGCTCCTTGTTCATCCATGCAGGCCTCCTGGCGTTTTTGTGTGATTCCCTCTGTTGGGATGCATTGCTTCTGAGCTTGGAGGGGGTGATCCTTGAATATTAACCAGTTCTCGTGGGCCCCTCTTCCCTCCAGGGCTTTGTCCCATGGTACTCTACCAAGCAGACCCCTGAAGAGGCCGAAGTCTGCTCTCCTGAAGTCCAGGGTAGCAAGCTTGCTGCGCGTCCTCCTCGCTGCCCTAAGGATCTTGACCTCCACTGTTTCACGGTCACTGCAGCCAAGGCTGCCCTTGATAAAAAAGCTTCACGTTCCCCACCAGCCCCTCCTTGCTGGTGAGAACAAGGTCCAGCATAGCACCTCTCCTTGTTGGGTCATCCATCACTTGGAGAAGGAAGTTGTCATCACTGCACTCCAGGAACCTCCGGGATTGCTTATGCCCCACTGCCTTGTCCCTCCAACAGATACCGGGGTGGTCGAGGTCCCCCATGAGGAGCAGGGCTTGTGAGGCTGCTCCTATCTGTCTATAGAGGCCTGATCTGCTCGGTCTTCCTGGTCGGGTGGTCTGTAGCAGACCCCCACTATAATGTCACCCGTCCCTGCCCTCCCTTCAATCCCGACCCATCCCTGCTTGAGGTCGGCTCCTCATCCATCCCCAGGCAGAGCTCCAGGCACTCCAAGAGGTGACACCCCCTCCTCGTCTCCCCTGCCTGTCCCTCCTCAAGAGCCTGTATCCTCGATTCCAACACTCCCGTCATAGGAGCCGTCCCACCACGTCTCCGTGATGCCAGTAAGATCACGGCCCTGCAGGTGTGCGCGCATCTGAACTCCTCTTGCGTGTTCCCCACGCTACGTTTGTTTGTGTAGAGGCCCCGATGAAGGTGACTTGCTGGCTGGAGTGGCTGGAATTCCTTTGGGCTGCTCTTCAGGTGCTCTCCTGACCTGGGATCCTTCTCCAGGCTCTGGGCATCTGTTGCTGGCACTGGCATCAAACTGGTAGGAGTGGGATGGATTGAGGTTCCCCTCCCCTGGAACTTTTCACTATCCAATAATAACTGCAGAGAAAGGGAGAAAGAATGTGAAACACTTAAAAGACGATTTCTATCAGAGGGAATATAGTTATAGTGGAATGAAAAGCCATGGAGGAATAAGAAATGTGTAAAATCTAATGTCTCAGGAGAAATATTTGCAAAGGTGAAAACGTGCAGGTAGTTTCCATGACATGACAACAAACAACCTGTAAAAAATGTGACCAGAACTTGCAAGTAATTTGAGGTAACATTTTATTTCCCAGATGGGCGATTACCTCTGTGTTGCTTGGAGTGACCTCCCTAAACCATCTGAAACCAAGCTGAGAATGTGATTTTCTGTTGTCTTCCTCGCTGTCCTCTACTGTCAACGTAGAAAGAAAGTAAACTAATCAGGGTGTGTTTGCTTTATTCAGAGAGTAAAGTTTTCCTTTTGGCATATTATGTTTTATTTCAACAGTTGATTGTCCAAATTATTAAGAAAAAACCCAGGAATTTTGCAAATTCCAATTCTCTCATTAGAGCCTGATGAGTAGACTGAACAAGGCTTTTCCAGCTCCCCTGTCACAGAGGCACAGAGCTGAGCAGGGGATTGTTTTAAACCTGATATTCAAACGTTAGGTGGTCCCTAAGGATTTCAGATCAGACCTGTTTGTAGGCCGTTCTTAAAGTGGGTTTGAGCTGAGACTAGAGAGGTAAACCCAAAAAATGTTTGCTGTCCTCTTCCTGTATGCTGCAGTATACCTCAAGAGAATGACACCACCATTTCCTTCCACTTTGAGATTTGTTTTGGAGCTTTAGCCTTCCTTTGTTTTCCAGTTTGAAAAGTCCCTGGCTGCATTCACACAAAACTCTCCAGAATTTGCCCTGATTTATCTAAAGGAGTAAAGGAATTGTTTTCCCACAATCTCTTTTTCCTACCCAGCAATTAAAATTTCTGCTATGCTTCTGCAAGGCAAGTGCAGGGGCCTTCTGAGCCTGACAGCAAAACTTCATTTAAAAGCCCTAAACTTCCTAGATATTTAGCTGCTTGGTTTTTTCATCTATACATTTCAGAAAATTTCAGCTGTCTCCTGTACCCCCCAGGTGTGAAGTCAGTGATCTGCAAGGCATAGTCAGTGCTCAGCAATACCCCATCCCTGGGATTAAGACCTGGGATGACAAAATACATCCAGCAGTTACCACCATGTCTGTCCCCTGTGGAAATCACTTTTTTTTTTTTTACCTTTGCAGTTGCTGAACAGAGGTCAGTCAGCATATGGAAATTCAGCATGTGGTGTTGGGAGTGATGTGCAGCTTTATCCAGCTAGTGTGGATGGTCCGTTATGATCTAACCCAGTTGGAATCGCCATTCCTGGGCATTCGACTCAATTTTAGATTTTTGTATTTCTGTGGAGATTTGACACGAGTACTACAGAAAGGTTTATCACCTCTGAAGCAATTGTAACAGAGGATTTGTAATTTATTACCACCTTCGCCTTGTCATACTTTTCCCCTTTTTGCTTTCATTCCATTGATTGAAAGTAACCAAATTTCAATTAATTGTCAAGTTTTGAGAGAATTAGGCTAAGTATTTTCAAAGCGATGTCAGAGAGAAACATCTCGGCTATGGCAATCACTTTGTTGCTGTGTGGTGGTTGTCTTAGAAACTTCCCTAAGATGAAACTTTTGTGCAAATGAAGGAACTCGGTTTTTGAAGAGCTCCGTAAAAGGAAAGATCAGAGGTGTCGTCTCTGTACTCTTCTCATCTAATGTCACTTCACAATGAATTTGTTTTCACACATTATTTTCCTTTGGATTTCTCCTTTGTACTCCAGGCCTGATCCAAAGCTTATTTCAGTCAGTAGAAAGATTTCTACCGATTTCAGGGGAATTTGTCTCCGTATGAAAGAAAAGGTGTCAAAGGGTCCCTCCTGTTAGTACTGGTGGCCATCAGGCTGCCAGGACTCGTGTCCTGCCCTGTCAGCCTGCCAGGTTGACTCATGCTGAATTATACTCCCTCCTCTTCTCTGAGCTTGCTGCTTCTTCAGGAGAGGTCTCTATTTTGCAGCTTCCATCTCCAAAACAATGCTTTTGTCTTTCAGCTTCATGATATTTCATCTGTCTCAAATTGCATCAGGTAAAAAAAAACCCCTTATCTACTCATTGTCAAATAACTCTTACATCAAAGCAGAAAGAAAGATATTGTAGCCTCTGTACTCATAAAATTGCATTGTAATATTTTCATTTTGAAGTCAATGGGGCTGAAATTTGTGCAACTGAAAGGGTGGAAGCAGGTGTAGGATTTGCTCTACTGGTGCCTGTGATACATAAGCTTGCACATCTTAGGTGAAACTTCTGATCTCCTTTAGGAAAGTTTTACCAAAGGATAAGTAAAGATAGTCAGGATCAGGACCATAGAGTTTAGCAGCTCTGAATAATGTAAATGAATATATATTTAAAAAAAAAAAAGTCTAAAAAATCATGTAGCTTCACCATGGCTCAATGCTGGGCTCATCATATTCTTTTCAAGTGTTAAGGAATGAAGTTATTCAGAGGAGTCCTCCAGGGCTGCATTTATTACAGGGACCAGCAGTATGGAGTTCAAAGCATAAAACTGTAAGCAACACTTATAATTCACAAAAAAAGCCTTCTTAAAGAAAGAGCAAATATTCAGAGTGAGCACTGTGGTGCCTCTACATTAATGTCTGCTATATAAGGTATACTTTAATAGGCAGGTGTTAATGAGCAAGATCTATAGACTGATATATACTCTCAAGACAATAGCTGTTTCAGAAATAAAACCTTTTAACCTAAACAGAGTGAAAAAGCTTAAACCTTGACTGTATGTGGAACTGCAGCCTGTCTGGGGAAGAATAAACCCAGACAGTAGCCCACTACTGAAAGCTGATCAGATTTATATAATGCAGAAACCAGGAGGTATCTGGGATGATGAACATCATAATTCTGCTGAGGTTATTAATGAATCAAGTTATTTGCTTTCTATCAGGCAAACTGGGACAATCAGAACAATTTTAACTGATTGGATATATGTAGATTGTGGTGTTCTGCTTTTCCTTTCAAGGGTACTTTTGAATCCAAACATGTAAAGATTGTTTTCGCATAACTCCTTTAAAAATGAACCGCTGCAAATCCCAGACGCACATCGCTACAGCAGAGCTTGTGCAGGTAGGGCAACAGCCACAATTCGTCATGAAGAGCAGGTGTGAAAGGCAGAGAAAAAAATATAATCAAAATCAAAAAATGGCCAGGGTTTGTTAGCAAAACTGTGATTTCTAACTTAATCAAAACATATGTTTGTTCACATTTTTAGGTGAGTTTCTTCTTATGCCCCCCTTTTACTAATCTCAATTTTCTGAAGAAATACTGAATAACCTAGCCCTTAGTAATAGCAGGCATAATATGTCTTCCATCTGTGTAGTATCTGTAAGGACTCTCAAGAGATTCATCAACTTTACAAACCATATATGAATGAATGATATACAAATTATGTTTGTCTGGGCTATCACTGCTGTCCCTGATCACATCCTAGGAAAAAAAAATAAATCCCTGCCTTTACATTAAAAAGTCTTAAAGCAGAAATTTTCGGAACATACAAGACCTGCATGACCAAAGGGTTAATAAAATATATTGCACCACAGAGGCAGAAAGCAAGATTGCAGACAGTGCTCTGGGTGCAAAGCTGTCTTCCTTCCGTGATAATAAAACAAACAAGGTGATTTCAGCACAACTAATTGTCAGAGATAAGAAACAAATGTCAAGAAGGGAGGTGAATCCGGAGCTCTGCCGGAGTCTGACACGCAGAACATGTTAAACACCTTACCTGCGCTAGCAGCCGAGATGCTCCTCAGCACAAATGAGATCAGAAGAGAGAGATTAAGCCTCATTTGCTTAGCAAAGAACTGTGGATGTGGTTTGTATCTAAAATACTCAAAGTCAAAAATGCACTTCAATAATGGACCAAAAAAGAAAGGTTCAATACACTTTCCCCACAGGGTTTGCCTGTTTTGGAAGAAGTCTTTTACCCAACTCCAGAAACAAAGAGAAACATAAATCAGAGTGCTGTGTAAATAAAGCATTCACAAATGTAGTTTTCTATCATTAGCCAAACCGCTCATTGTTGCAAGTATTCCTAGGAGTACCATTTTATCACAGCCTAAGCAACATATTTGTACTACACAAGCCTTCAATAAGTACTTATTAAAGTCAACTATACAATGCGTTAAGTGGAAACCATTTATAAATATAATCTGAGAGTTAAATGCTATTAGTTGTTCTGAAAGTATTGATAGAGCCTCTTATTAGAACGATTAGAGATATTACTTATCCCACCACTTACTCAGGAATGAAAGTGCCTGATGGAACAGAATTAGTGCTGCTATGCTCAGTAAAACCTTTATGACACAAAATTTGTCTACACATTGGATAGCAGGTTTTGAGTCAATGATTGTATTCCCAATATGTTTAATGTACGCAGACTAACCCCAGCTGTATTTTAGATATTCAGTTCAGGACATTCAGGAGAAGCACTGCATATGCCTGCACTGTGTTTACACATCTCAGGGGCTATAGAGTAAGGTTTAAGTATTATAAGTGAGCAATGTGTGAACTGAAAATACTTCTAATTTTTAATGACACTTCTGCCTCTTCCAAAGCCAACTGCTGTCAGGTAGGGAGGAAGGCAGCATTTTCCTGGGCAGAATTTTTCTTCTAATGCAACAAAAAGGAACAGAAGGATAAAATAAAAGTTACAAGAAAGCACAGCAGGACCATGAGGAACAGGGCAGCAAACAGCAATTCCCTACGGACTATGAAATGCAAAAGGCTTACTAATTCATAAACTAAAGGTGCCTGTGCTTTAAAAGAGAAAACTTATGGGACCTGCGCTTCAAATTTTCCATTTTATTAACCATATGATGTGCTGTAGGCATGTAATTTCTTAAGTCTGGAATTCACTCCCTTTCTCTGCTCTGTCTTACAATACCTGCCAACACCTTGAAATAAGAGTGTTACACAGCGACAATATCCACTGGCGAAGGCTCGCGTCTGCGGTAGGAAAATCCATTTCACGTTCTGCAGGGCTGGCAGGGAGAAAAGGAGTGAGAGGGAGCAAGAAAAGGGAAATGGAGCAGTGATGAAAAGGGAAGAAAAACAGTTTCTCTCAGTACTCTACTGATTATTTTCTCTTTTTTAAAGAGGTAATATTATTGTTGCTTTTATTATACTGTGTTGTAATAAGACCAGTATCCTGCTACAACCCTCGAGCAACAGAGTGAGGTGCTCTCCATTCACGTGCACTTTCTGTATCCTGAGAATAGGGTTGGGAAATAGAAAAAATGTGGAATATAGGAAGTGTTGTTATCACCGTTCTACAGGCAGAGACACAGAAATGAGTGCAGAGAGAATAGAGGAAAGAGCGGTAGCAACACGGATCAACTTCAAGTCTCCTGGGTCATAGTCTTGATGCTTTCCCTGTGACAGTTCAAAATGTATAAAATTTGCTAGTGATGATTTCCAAGAGGAGGAAGGATTATTCTTTACCTGCCATGTTATTAAATTCTTCCAAAATCATCACTGCCACTGAGCAGAAGCTTGCTAAATATATCCTTAGCCTGACCAGCTGTAGCAGTTCTTATGTTCTTAATATTGCTTAAGACTGACAACATCAGAAACAAGATATTTCTCTTCTGTTCTAACCATTATTAATTTTTAACCCTGGCTTTCAAACAGACCACATGATAAGATTATAAACTGTTGTAATTATTTGAATTCTGCTTTCTAATTTGTATCTGAGAGAGAACTGTGGAGTGTTGTATTACCGCTAAAGAGGAACTGTTGCATGGGGTACGAATGGGAACAGCTACAGGTGATACCTCGGTTCTTCTGAAGGTGATTTACGAAGCCCTTCTGGACAAAGTAGTGTTAGCAGTAAAAAGAAGCTCTCCGGGGAAGAGTAAAGCCAGAGCAGAGAGTGGAGAATTGAAAGACGCAGTAAAGAAAGATTATTTCACTTAATTCTGCTTCTCAGTTCAAGGACTGGTTCCCTCTACTGATGGCAAGACACCTACATGGTAGTGCAGGGAGAGAGGGCACATATGGTACCTGCTGTTTCCTGTGGATTTGTCTTTAAAAAAATACACAGATACGGTTCATCAGAGTACCTGTGAGACCTGGCTTCCTAATTTATCTCTTTATCCAGATGGCATATGACTACTGAAATGCACAGAAAATTCCTGACGGTGGAAAGCTCTTTAGTGCGGCAGGCAAGGCTGGAGCCAGATTTACTGTTTGCAAGCCGAGGCTGGGTGCAGCTGGGTCTGAAATGAAGCAAAAAGAGCCCTAAAGGTGTGAGCAAGCGCTGCCCAGCATTTGCTGCAGATGAGGAACATATTTTGATAAAACATGTTTCAGAAGTTGTTACAGCAAGACTGGTGCCTTTTGGAAAGGGGACCTGTGGTTAGGCTGATGTGGGAATTGTCAGGTGCCGGCACTCCGCAAAAAAGTGGGCATGTGTTTTGTGGAGCGTTCTGCACCGCTCCGAAGTGTAGCTACGTAACCACAGCGAGACCTGCGAGTGCTTAAACTCTGTCCCAAAATATTCAATGCCCTCGATAAAGCATTTTCAGCCCTTCATACCTCATTATCTGCACCATATTAGTGGGTCTAGTTCTGGCATAAGGTATTGCTCCATACTAAAAGGAGTTGCCTTTAGATTATTGCCTTGCTCGTTTACTGTTTTCATTTTGGAAAGTCTGAATTTAGTCTTGGACAAAGTATATGGCAACAAAGTTTAGACAGCAAGTTAAATAATTGCATTGACAATTAGAAATATTTAAAGTATTGTTTTATGCATTGTCTTGCATGATTAAACATTGCTGTGACATTTAAAACTGTTAACGTGTGCTGCTTGTAGAAGTTTGCTAGTTAAATGCAAATTGAGACCTTCAGGCTGAATTGTAACTAATTATTCAAAATACTACTATTAGTAAGTGAGAATAAGTTATATGAAAACTAAAATGTGGATCAGATGTTTAAATTTTATACTGCGTGCATCTAGCACTCAGAGATTTCCATGAACATAAATTTATAGCACTCAATATTGGTAGATATACTGTAATTGCATCGTGAAGATTTTGCAGTAATAATGTTCCTATTGCTAATAGCAGGGGAGCAATAAAACCCAGGTATTTGAGGTGGTCAGGTTTGACACGTAACATCTACCTGGTAAATAAGGAGTGAATGTTATGAGCTGTGCTGTACTGGGGAGAGAGGGAAATAGTTTTCATCCTGATTTTATGGGACTGGATCAGTCTCTAAGTACTGTCAAAGCTCCTTGCAAGGGTGACCCTAAAAACTTCAGACCGGGCTATGGAAAAGCATTCTCACTATGAGGAGTAGCTGAGACTTTAATGTAACTTTAAATAGCTATATAGAGACGGATTTATACTATTTCGAACTTGACCTTGAGCGTGTACATATCTTCAGCACTTATTTTCACTCTCCACGGTTACCTTTCCAGTGGCCCAAAAACTCATGGCCCGGTGGCTTTGAATGGCTAAGGGAAAGCAGCAGAAATCAGGCTGAAGTCACCAAACGTCAAAACCTGGTGAGATTTAACTGAGTTTAGTCAAAAAAAAAAAAAAAAAACAAACCATTCCTAAAGACCTTAGCATTTCCAATTCCATTAGCTCAAAAGACAATCCTTGAATTATTTTAAATGCCCCTGACAAATATTCAAGGAACTGTGAACTCTTCAGTTACAGAGTTTAAAAATTCTTCACTTTTTAGCTTTCCTTAGTTTACGTAATTTTTGTTCTGTATATATGTAAAAAGAAACAGGGGTTTCTGTAAGAAGACACAAGCCAATATCTATGTGTCAATAGCAAAGGTAGGCTAAGTCTAACTACGAGAGAAATTTGAGTGATTTCCATATGTTAATGACAAATCCTTGCTTTTTGCAATATTGCAAAGCTGGTGGAGAAAATGAACGAACATAATCCAATTTCGTATCAGGAGCTGTCTTATAATTTTAGAAAAACAACATTTACTAATCTGTTAAGTAAGTCACTGATATGATAAAAATTATGCTTAATATGGTAAGACTTCATTTTGCATTAAAGTCTCCCCTATCACATCAGGGAATTCTAGTCTCACTAACACTCTCCAGAAGCCTTACAATTTAAATGACTCTAGGTTAAGTAAAACAAGACATGCTTAATAATTTTACAGCCATTTCAGTACAGCAACATTAACGTTATCAGTCAATCCCCCAGCAAACACATAACGTGCTTGGCTAACGACGAAGACGTGAGTTAAGCCAACTCTCAGATGATGAGGATGGGAAGGTGGCACTCGGGGCTGGAGGCCACCTCTCTGCGACAGCCCTTGACCTTCAGCTCAACTTCCCCAGTGAGTCCCTTAAAAAGATAAATTGTCCCCTATGGTTTTAACGTAAGGACAGGCAAAACATAACGGATCTGAGTTTTTCTTGAAATGTGGAAACTTTTTACAACGAGAAACCGGCGCAATAATGTCAAGATATTAACAGGCAGTTTGTGCTAGTATTTTCCACCCCTGACAAATGGGATGTATTTCGGGACATGGGTTGGCTATGGGGTTATTGCCAACTTTTTTTCTTGTTTAGATATAGGAATTCATTTGCTTCAGATCCATAGTCTTTTATTTCCACATTTGCTCTTTGACAAGGAGCTGGCACTGTATGCTTTGGAAAGGAGTAGATGTCTGCAACACGCCAATTTGGGATGCTAGCCACTCCATCTTCATTCATAATCACTAAATAAGTGGCTCTAAACCCAGATGCATGAGAGTTCATGTCTCTTGTAAAATTTTCAAGCTAAATATGCTCTAAATATATGCATGTCTTTTTATTAAAGTATAAAAAGATAAAATAGTATCGTTAGATGGTGAATGCTTTTGTTAACCCTATCGATGACCAGCTTTTAGAATCCAGCTAAATTTTTTGCATCAATAACATTCATGACAATTAATTTTACTAACCAATCACGCACTATGTGAAAACAATTCCTTTCTATCCACTTAGGTTATGTCACTGTTCAATGATCCCTCATTTGTACAATCTGAGACGGTGAGAACATTTCTCTGCCATTCATTATTTGATAGAATGCCTCTACTTTTTCTGTGTCCAAAGTGAACAGCCTTGCTTTTTCAAATGCTTTCCTAATTCCTAACACCTTGCAGAAGTTGTTTCCGTAACTAAAGAGGAAATATCAGCAAGCGGTCAGCAAACCTTAGCTCCGTTCACCTTGTAGATTAGTTAGCACCTTTTTCCAGAATTTATGTCATAATGAAAATTTATGTTATGCCTTATCCTATATATCCTTCTCATATATGATTCCTGTTGGTGGTGCCAGCAAATACCCTGTTGGCGAGATGATGAAGGATACTCACCTAGGAAAATAATAAAAATAAAAAACCCAGGCAGGCTGAAGGAGAGCTTTACTTTAAATTCCAACATGGGGGACCAGAAACACCACCCCTACCCCAGCTGTGCGCAGCTGGGAGCAGCCAAACCCTCTGGCATTTCTGCCAGCGCCGGTGCCAGAGCCAGGCTCTCGCCGTACGATCCCGGAGGACCAAAGCAAAGGGGAAGGTTTGTGCAAACTCCCGACCGGGAAAGGCAGATGTCACACAGCTGTGCCCGTGACATATTTCTTGTTGTAGGTATCTGTCAAATAAAGCTGCTGAGAATCGTGAAGGTTATGTTAGATGACGAAAATGAGATGGGAGATAGTAGTCACTCTGTCAGATAAATAAGCCATAATTCCTCCAAGAGAAAGGAGTCTAAGAATAACTCAACCTAGAGCTTAGAAAGGGAAATGCTAATGACTTTAAATCAAAGCTTATTTGCATGCAAAAATGCAAACTCTTTAAGTATTAGCTTTGTAAGCTGTACAATAACCTCTTGGAGACACTAGTAATGTGTTTGGTTTCAGTCAAAGATGCTGGGCTGCCAGCCCTGACGCCTGAAGGGCTGCTTACCCGGAGAGGAGCCGCGGCAGCACCGGCAGCGGTGCAAAACGCTGCACCCCTCGGGCTGGGTGGGCACCTCTGCGTCGCGTCTCCTTCCGTATTTATTGCAAACAAATCTGGTCTCTGCCATTTGTTTACCCTCGTATTCTGTCTTCCTGCCTGGGTATGCATTTTTAATTAGGTGCGCTCCGGTTCTTTCCCGGCTTGCTCGCGCTTTAATTTGGGAAGCACAGTTTTCATTAGCTCTGCAAATATCCACTGTTCTTTGCAAAGTCAAATCTATTACTTGCAAAATAACCTTGCTTAGTCCTGGTTATCAGTTATACCAATAATACTGTGGTCTCTAATTAGTCCAGTTGTTAACTGTTCAAATTCACATGACTTAGCTGTATTATGTAGCTCTGCATCAAAGTGATCAATGCTTTCACTTGGCAGGTATTTTCTTGTAGAGAAAAGCAGCTTTTCCAAGCTCCTGGAAGAGCTACAGGTTTGGGGTTTTTTTCTTTAAATTTCAGAATGATTTTGTCTTGCAGTTTGCACTTTTCTTCGTAATCCCACTGTAATGTACTGCCTATTTCTAACGCCTCTAAGCCTGCCACCTGGAACAAACAGAGGATTTCTCTGTCTTCAATATCTCTTCAGGACTACTCGCTTCCAATGAAAAACACAAGTGCCATAATCTTCCCTTCTAGTCCTGGGCCACATTCAGCTCCTGGCTGAGGGATTCAGGTGGCTTCATTTTCTGCCAGAGGTTTACTTGCTCCTGACACCTCGTAAGGACCCAGTGGCTCGCGGGTGCGTTGAGAAGATCAGGCGGGTTTATGCTTTTTGGCTCCAAGAGCCTGTCAAGCAGTAGAAAAAGAAAATGGATGCCCTTTTCTGCTGGAAACTTTGGATACAACTGATGAAGGACCCTGCGCAGGTCTTTCACAGTTGCAAGGCTTTATCTACTATTTTATATTTTTGAGAGCATTCTCAGAAATCAGACTTTTGTGTTAACTTCTCTACCCTGTGCATCAAAGAGCAGTATAACCTTTCTTATGGACCATTTCAGAAATCTCACATGCTATTTCAAAATCGGAAGCTTTTATTAAAGCATTAATTGTTGCCAGATTGATTCAGTGAAAAGAAACTGAAAAAACCCCCAACAGTGAAGCACCAGGTGTGTCCATACATTTGGCAATAAATTCAACATGACTTTTAATTGTTAGCTTCAATGTTTACTTTCTAAATGTATTTTCATCTTGTTTGTAGACGTTTAAGCAAGCTTTCAAGTAGGAAAGGGCATTTAATTTTGGATTTGAATGGAACATTTTGTTCAACCCATAAGAAAGCTTAATTATTATTTTTAAGTCTGCCAAAAGCTTAGACAAATTTTCATGTCATGTTGACAGAATTTTTTTTTTTAATTGAAAATAAACTATGAAATCTTTTCCAAAGCTGTACCTACAATTATTCTTTTCAGTTAGAAATAAGATGCAGTGTAAGTGTGCATAGGTGGATGGCTATGGCAGAGGGAGGTTAATTCTCATCCCTTTTCCATCGTCGTATGGTATCACAGATTGAGAACAGACCCACCGGTCTGAGCAGAACCTGTTCATAAAATAAAGTGTCACTCGCTGTGAACATATGCTCAGCATTTGTTCCTAAACAAGTAAACCCTCCGAAATGAAGGCATAGGCAGCTTTTGCTGTTGCCTGCAGAGGAGGTGGGCAGATTGGAAACCCTTGTGCAGACGCAGGGCGCAGAGGGAAAGGCGAGTGAAGTGCCTCTGACTGCTCGGCACGTGCACACAAAGAAGCCAACGTTCAAGAGCTCCTCATATGAAATTACCCAGTGGAAAAGTTAGCCCAGAATTGAAAGCAAATGCCCTTACAGTAGCAAGGAGAAATTTGGTTACTATTACAATGCGTTATCACCCTCTTTAAACTTGTTCGAAACAATCTGAGAGCATAAATCAATGTTTTTGCACGTTTCCCCATTGAAGTTTTTTCAGATGATGTTCAACAGCACTGAAGATAAAGGTTTGCCTTGCCTTTGATGTAGCCAGGGAGTCTGACAGAGTTCTCAGATGATTTGCAAAATGGATCTGATTTGAATTTAATTTTTAAAGACAAGTCCAGCAGCATCCCCCAAGGAACGGAGGTTGCAGCCAGACCTGTGGTGCAGATTGACAGGTCACCATTCACTAATTGAGTCCTCTCCAAAGCCTAAGGGTCCATCAATTTTATTTAGGGCACATTATTAAGCATTATTTATATATATTTTTTAAGATGATAATTTTCTCGATAGCAGTATATATCTCTTTTAACTTTGATTTACTATGACAAGCAAGAAAGGATGAAAGTTACTGCTCTAACTTAAATAATACCCAAAAGCTTGAATACTCATCAGAGAGTATGCATGCTATGGGGAATTCCTCCAGTCTGGTAGAAGACAGGCAAAAGCTGTTTTCCAGACCATTCAGGTAAAAGCAGAGGGATTGCTGTGGCGGGGCAGAGCCCCCTCCTCCCCACCCTCTCATTCCCCCGCAGCGTGGAGCATCCCACGCTCCGGGCACGGAGTGGGTCGGGGCTGCATCACCCCAGTGGGTGACTTTATTTGGGTAGAACCAGATCTCCTGAGCTCCTCTTTCCCAAGGTCACTGCAAGAGATGGTTTAGACAAACCCACATCAGAATTCTGGCCGACTCAAGGCTGCAGCATGCATAGAAATATTTAAACTTTTCAGGAAAAATACGCAGAAGTGCTCTGAAGAGAGCTGGATAGAAAAGTGTCGGTTAAGAAACCAAATCATCATAACTCAACTGAGCTACAGCCAGGAAAAAATAGGAGGTTTTCAGATAAAGAATTTGAGAAGCACTTGTAGGTGGAAATATGTTGAGCTTAGGCAAGAGAAATGCATGCACAGAGATCGCAATATGTGTATAAATAATTGCTGAAAAGGAAAGAACAGTCCTAATATTTCAGACAATTTCTTTATACCAAATAGTTTAGGCAGGGCCAAAGATGTACTATTCTCTCCTCTATGTAGAAAAATGTCTTGAAAAAGCTTTATTATACAATATTACAAACTTTTGAATAACAGGCTGACCAGTGGTTTCACATCTTTCCCAGTCCACAAAAAGACGCTGGCAGTTCACACAGAGACCCCCTAAACTCCATTCTGGGTAACGAAGGTCTTCAGCCCAAACTGCGCCGATGGTTTGTGTCTATAGTCACTAATTGTCCTTCAGACATTATTGGAGCTACCTCCCTGCTTTTGGGACCTAATCCAGCTCTGACAAATCTTCCTGTGAGATCACTATGGAAGGTAGAGAAATCAGGGACTGTCAGTGATAAGTTTAAAGAAATACAGAAATAAGTGCTTGGGCAATTTTAGAACCTCAGTGGCGTTAAGCTCAGCTTCAGATAGCAAATTAGCAAAAGTAAATATTTTTTCTCTTTCTTTGTTAAATTCGGTTAGACTGTCCTTTGTGCAATAAATAATGCATTGCATGTACATTCAAGTATTTTTTTGTATTAGTCTAGGTAGGGGGTGACACAATATATGCTGCAACATATTACTAGAGCTTCTAAAAAGTTACCCTTGCAATAAAGAAATAAGTGAATGAATAAATGTTTATTAATTGGGAAGCCTGATTTTCAGCAGGGACACACTGGCTTTGTAAACAGACAGTGTGCTCAAGCTTGGTCAAAATTTAAATCCAGGTTTGTAACTCGTTCTCACTTCACCTCCTGGAAAAAAATCAATGAAATCATAATTTTCTAGTGTAATAAGATGCAAGTTCCATTACCTTGCAAGAACTATGATCCAGCTAGAGTTTGGATTGTTAATTCCTTACCTGCAGCTACATATATATTTAAAAAAATCTGCTAAAACTTCAACTTTAGGTAAGATTCTTAAGGGAAAAATCTCGCTAGATAACATCTGTACATGTTTTCTTGCAGAGACTCCTCAGGTTATGGCTGCATGGTCGTTAGGTGCTGAGAAAGCATTTGACATGAGAGAATGGCTCTTCTCCAACAATTTCAATTTCATTCCCACTCTTTACATGGGTCAGGGTGCTTTATGCCTATCTGTTTGAGGCAGTAAAGACCTCTGGTGTCATCTCCTCGTATTTCCCACTGGACCAAGGCAAGAGATGGGAAAGTGTGCTTTCTCCTTTGTTGTCCTTCAGGATCAAAGGTTTTAATGGCTGTGATTTGGATTGCCAAGCAGAACAGTGATTTATGTATCTAGAAAGCTGAAAATAGGATTTCAATTATTTGTAGGTAGTATATAGATTTTTTATGACTGATCCTAATAAGCCCTTTTTATCATTTGACAGGCAGAAGTGTGTGCATTTTTACCGAGGAATTCAAATGGGCGAAAGGAAAGTAATTTGGTTACACTTGGTAGGAGGTAGTTGACTAATGGACATGTAAAGGACTACATTGTAAATTGGACTAGATCAGGTACCAGATGTAGGCAGCTAAATGGCAGCTCTTGTTGCTCCTACCTTCTCTGCCTTGGAGAAGACTGCAGAAGCCACCGTGGAGCCTCTTCAAAGAAACAAATTAAGCACCTGAAGCTCAGGTATACCCTGCATCTTTTAGGCAGAAGTAATATATGTCTATCTGCTTGCAGCACAGAGGATCTCACATCTGACAGCTGAGCAGGAAAATTCCTAAACAAACAGGCTCAGCAGGTCCATAGAGAAATCTCAGAACAAAAACAAAGTTCAAACTCCAGGCCCTTCGATGGCTGGTTCATGGCTGTAGCAAAGTCCCTCTTTTGAAACAGGGTCCGTCTTTAACACCAGCGGGTGGTAGGACCTTCATCCCGGGCTCCTGCCCCTGGGCACCAACATGCACTGGAGTTGGCTTTGATGGCCCTTTGTAGCTGTCAGGTCATCATCCTGTCACTGGAAATAAGAAATTAATTGAAAAAAAGGGTCTATTTGTAATGTTTTTTTTCCTGCTGCCATGTCCAGAGCTGTGCCCAGGGCTCCTAGGGCAGCCCTGCAACCTCAGAGCTCAGGTGCGTTTGAGCAGAGTCTGTTCCTCAGACCCAAAGCTGTACCCACTAGTGCTAAATGTTCATGGTCTCCTGCCTGGGGAAAGGTTTCCTTACTGAAATTGGGCTCCAGGGTGGCAAAAAGTTGGGCACTTTCCAAACTGGTATCTAGGGCTGGAGTGAGGAAGACACCATAAGCTGTAGGATTTGGGGCATCAGCTTTTAGCAATGGCGATGGATACAGCCCGCTGTTAGGTAGGGCGATAAGCTATGCACAACTAGCAAACAGCTCAAAGGAGCGAGCACGGAGATACATTTTTTTAAAGATATATCTTTGCTCTTCATACACACCCACACAGAAGCAAAATGCCAGCAGGGACAAGTTGTATTTCTGTTTTATGTAAGATAGATGCTACTGTGGTCGTGTTACCTAAGCATCTCAGCACCTCCTAAATCTGTCATTTATTTCACAGTACCATATTAAATTGATATTATGGGGTATGGATGTACCAAGGGGCTGAATAAAACAAACAAGTCTGCACAGGAGGTCTGGAGTCCACGGAGCAGGGAATTGGTCCTTCATTTTCTTCATTTCCTGACTATCTGAAAATACTTTCCTCCGTGTTTTCACCCTTCTCCCAAGATCAGATCATCTTCTGCAAAAGCACAAATGCTTCAAATTCTTCCTACTGTCTTCTCTGAAAATTTCACATTTTATTCATTACCTTTACAATTTTGAAGTTTATTTGCTCTAGAGGGGCAAGATTATGTGCTTCTTTCGTTATGTACCTCATGACATGAAAACAAATTATTTTGCTTTGCCATTAATTTATCACATTGTTACCCAGAGATACTTCAGTGTTTCATTAAAAATGAAACCTGGGAAAATGTAAATTCATAAATGCCGTGGTAGCCCCCAGAGTGACAATATAGCTCTTGGAATAAAATGCTAATGCCTTTACACTATAGATTAGTGTCCACAATTTGGTACTTTTTGGGACATAGTGTGGATATAGACCTTTTCCTCACAAGAGGTCACCTTTATGATGCTCTTTGTGTAAGGAAATAACGGAGGCACTGGTTAGTGAAGGCGGCTTTTCTGCGATGCCCTGGGGAGGACTGTCAGCCTCGGCAGCGTGAGCACAAGGCTTTTGAAATCCGTCTCCAGCCACTCTTGGCAATACCCCTGCGTTCATTAGGAAAGCAAAGGAATAATTTCCAAAGGTGTTATAAATATCCAGTATTACACAAAGCCCTGCCTGTATTCTAGCCTTCATAATATGGCACTTTGTCAGTCACTTGCAGAATAAACCTGTGAGTATCATCGTGTGTGAGCTTAGTAAAAGCTGTTTGTGTTTTCTCCAGACAACTTGGGAGATAAGGCTTGTGACTACTGTATCATGTTAGTCTAATACACTTAGTCTTCTCTTATGAGAACACACATCCTTGTATACAGTTTCAAAAATACAGAGTAGGGGTGGTAATAAACAGATGTGTTATATCAGTCCAACTAGAAGTGCTGAGGAGACGGATAAATAAAAAGAAAGATACAGGAGATGGATGCAGTAGCGAAAGCCAAGGGGCCCTGAGCATCCGTGTTCTGGCAGCGTATGGCTTTATTGCTGGTGGCATTGTTGATAGACTCTATTTGCCTGTAAAAGATGGTGTACAATGCTGATCTGACAACCCTTTATGTAAACACTTAAGAAAATATTTGAGGGCAAAAAACACTTCAATCTCCAGAGTCCATAAGCCTGAAAGGAACTTGCCATAAGGCTTATTCTTCTCTAGGTAATTTTCTTTTCATTCCCCTAAAGGCAGAACTATTAACAAGACAGGAGATCTTTATTGTTTTTGTGTCAGTGCTGGAGGAAAGGATCCTACACAATATGCTTATTAAGAGGTAGGCTTTTCTCATGGTGCTATGTGGGGTTTTATTTTTTTCTTTGTTTTTTGTTGCTGTTGTTGTTGTTGTTGAGTTGTTTGGGGTTTTTTTAATGTAGACTTTGTGGAGCATGTTTCTGCAGTTACAGGTCTACTTTTCTCTGTGTAATTGAATTATTAACCCACTACGGGGTCAGCAGAATGGCTTATTTCTATAATGGTACAGGCCAAATCCTGGTATCGTTATTCATATTGAGAAGCGCCACACTCAGCATGAGGCCTCACTGAAGGATCTATCTGCAAAGTGTGCTGCTACTGGAAAATAAATTGTTAGTCCCTTATAAATGGAACCACAGTACAGGCTGTGGAAAAATCAGAAGCGGTGCTACACGTCTGGATGGATGTAAAAAATCCAGATGCAGTGGGATGCAAATGACCTCAAGCTTTGCTTATTCAAAAAGAGTAAACCAAAAAAACCCACAACAATCACCAATGGACTTTTGGAAAATCTCTAATCATCCTTGCATGGACTGCAGGAGAGCATTCCTGTACACTTAATAGAATCCCTTTTCTGTTTCAAATACCTGCTGCAAATCTTTTGCAACCCAGAATTAAATCGTTCAGTTTCTAAAACTGAACGTTTCAGTTCCCAGCACTGAAATCTTTTGAAACTTTGTGTGTGCTTTAATAGAAGAACATTTTCTGTAACATATCTTCCCCTGCACAATTTTGCATTGGGCACAATGTTATATCCTGATTTTTTATATATTCTGGGTCTTCTTTATGCTCTGTTCTCCACTGTACACCTTAGAAAGAAAGAAAATTTACGGTTTAGTGTCTGCAGCCTTTTCTCCACAAATAAAAAAGAAATAATGCTGAAGTAAATAACAGATGTCAGATCATGTCACAGTGTTACTTTGAGATGAGAAATGTAGTGTTAACCAGAGAGTTTACAAGTCATACAAGCTAGAGGGTAATTAAGCATGAGCATTGCTAATCAGGCATATTTAGTAATAAAGCAATGAATGAACTAAAGAAAATATGGAAATCAAAAGCACATTTTGTACATTCACCTGAAGCTCCCTAAGAACAGAAATCTGTCATTGACATAATTTTGTCCCATGTAAAGTATTTTCAATACGCTTATGTGCTGGGTTGACCTTGGCAGGCTGCGAAGTGCCCACCGAGCTGCTCTCTCACTCCTCCTCCTCAGCGGGATGAGGGGAGAAAATAAGATGAAAAAATCACGGGTTGAGATAAAGGCAGTTTAATACAGAAAACAAAGGCCATGTGTGGAAGCAAAGGAAAGCAAAAAGATTTATTCTCTACTTCCCATCAGCAGGCGATGTCCAGCCACTGCCAGGGAAGCAGGGCCTCAGTACATGTAGTGATTGCTTCAGAAGAGAAATGCCTTAATAATGAATGCCCCCTCCTTCTCCTCCTTTCTCTTAGCTTTTATTGCTGAGCACAACGTTATATGGTATGGAATATCCCTTCGGTCAGTTTGCAGTCTTTGACATCCTTATCCAGCCGAGGATCTGCTGGCCATGTGTCCAAACTTGGCCAAATTTCTATTAAAATAAAGTCCATGAATAAGCCGCAGGTGACAAATTACTCACTGAGGTTAATACATTGATCAAGAAAAATCATGATCTGTTCATGGGCAATTTGTTAACCAAAAAAGTGACATTTTAAATAGAGTATTATAAATTTCTCTTCCAACCTTCTCCGTTCTCTTAATATGCTACCTTCCCCTGATGCCCATTCCTTGCCTGTAGTCAAACCTTAAATGTGGCAACACAGAGATCTTTTGTAAGGTCGCTGGAATGGACCTGATCTGTTCTCTAGTCCTGCACAATTTAGAAGCTGTGGTAGATATATAAACACCCCCAATATTTCTCTGTGTAATATGACGTAATGAAACTCTCCATCTTGCACTGCAAGTAGAGCAATAACAGAGTGGGTAGGAGGAAATGCCAATTACATCATGTCTAAGACCATTAAATAGTGGCTTACCATCGAGAAATTTGCCAGTTTGTACAGCATTAATGGATCATGCCCAAATTCTACAGTCCCTGACTTAGTAACTTCAATTATGGAAATGGAATAAGGCTAGCATGTAATACCACTGTCTGCTGGTGAGTTAGAATTTAAAAAAATCAGGCAGCTTGTCTAGCACTTTAAAACAGAAGGTGCTTAAAGACCAAATAAAGACCCAAGAGCTTAATATGAGGCTATTGAAGCTAATGGAGGGATTCTCTACTGAATCCTTTGAACTTTGGAACAAACTGAAATTAGAAAAAGCTCAATAGGAGTTCTGCTGGGGGGAGAATTATATAATATCCAGTGAGCCATAAAGGAAGGAAGGAACTGCCTCTAAATCAAATGACAGCACTGAGAATGAGGAAGAGCAAACTCGATTAATGTGTTGTTCCTAGGAATGTTTGGTTTCCTTTTTAGTTCAAAAGTGGTTCATATTTCCATGATGGATAGTTATTGTGTTCTCAAATAACCACAAGCATGACAGTAACTCAGGCATCCCTCCATCCTGCTGAGAGTTAACATCACTCCCAGAAGGTACGGTCCTGATGTACGGTGCACGCTTCCAACAAATCAGCATTTCCCCTACAAGAGAGTAATGCTCCTTTCAAAGGGCTCTCCTCTGAAGGTGGCCTCTGCACAAATTATGTCAAAACCACATGAGTATGCCCATCGGAAAGGCAGGGATGAGGATAAGACAGTATCTTCCTGAAGCACAAAACAGCTGAATCTTAGTAGGGGGTATTTTTTCCATTCTCAGTATTTGTTGTTTAGTTCAGCTTTCTTGTTCATGTCCCCCCCCCAAACAACCATACAAAATCACTTTTAAAAGCCCCCAAGACAAAATAATACAAAATAACAGCATGTAACACGAATAATAAAACTATTTTGGCTTCATTTCCCTTTTTGTGTGACTTAAGTATTATAATTATTAATTTATAACAGGGAGGAATGCATGGTGCGCCACAGAGGAGAAACTTGCAATTGAAAGAGTTTGGACAGCTCAGGTATGAAAGCTGCGTACAAAATAGAAACACGCAAACACTTCAGGAAAAAAATTAACTAGTACTCTAGCTGTGTCATCTTCTTCACAAGAATGTCCTTTTCCTGGACAGGTGGTGGTGGTCAACATGACTACCAACTTCCCAAGTAGCGAAATCAAGGTCTCCGTTCCTGCATTTGGGAACAGAGTGGTTTGGGCCCAGAATATATCAAAGATAACCTAAAGCTTTGAGTCAAAGAAATATGGTTGAAAAATCTGCTCCTTAGGCACAGGTTAGCCACACGAGTTCAAATCAAGTGAGCAACAGACAAAATCTTTCCCAAATATCAGACCGATGATGTGAGCTGAATTCCCACAAGAGCTGCAAGTCACTGCTAAACTCCCTACCTTAGCTCCAGATACAGAATGTTTCATCTAGCAAAACATATATATTGCTGGAATTGAAAAGGAATGCTGCATGTATCAGGTAGTACTTATTATATGCACATTTCAGAAAAATAGCGGAATTTGTCCCCCTGACTAGATTGCTTCAGTTTCCCATGTAGTCCTTGGAAGCGAGAACACATCCTCCTAGGATACAGTGAAATATCTCTGTCTAGCTCAGTGTCTGTATTTCAGGAAAGACAATCTTTGGGGGCTTTCAAAGGGACTTACCTCTCTCCTCTGACTCTAACTTTGGCATAAATAATGTTCAGAGTTAGGTAGGCTGTACCTTACTCCCAGCTTACTTGCTGAAATGGGAACAGGAGGCTGTATGTTATTCAAGCTGCCTAACGCACCCCTAAGAGATATCCAACCACTATCATGATATTGGTGGTAAGCATCCGGTTGACTGGATTTTTCTGACAAAACATCTTACACTGGGAAATGCTGATATGTCACAAATACTGTCAACATTATTATTATTATTGTTGTTGTTGTTGGTAGTAGTAGTATTAGTACTAGTTGGGTTTGTTGTTGTTGTTGTTGTTCTCTTTTACATCCCAAGGAGAAAGGAGGAATATTTTTCATCTCAAAGTGTTTTTCAGAATGTTCAAATTATCCTCTGTCATGGTCTGTCTCTATGGCTTGGAGCAGACAGCCGGCGGGGGGTTGCCTGCCTAAGGAGGTAGTTTCTGGGGTGGGTGTCCCAGCAGTGTGGCCCTTCTGCAAAGGGCCACAGCACCTGCTCCGTGGTGGAGGACGTAGCAGTGGAGTTTTTATGTGCTACATAATTGCTTCAAGAACCAAGCATCAAAGTGTTCTTAAATTCTTTTTGATATCCTTGGAAGGAATTTTGATATATGGAAGGAATTCTCAAACAAAAAAGCTGCCCAATGACGTTCATGGAGTTTCATGGTTTTGGACGTCTTGCTCTACCTTCAAAATAATTACGGCATTTCATGTAGCCTGCCGTATTTCTTCTCCATTCAGCTTAGGTACAGACATGGAACGAGCAATTAAACCAAGCTGAGAGGAAGAGCAACGTGGGCTCTGTGTGTGGGATGGTTTCCAGGTGGGATAGCTTTCATAAGTGCCTTAAAAAACATTCTGCCACATGGCTCTTTAGAGGCCTCCCCACAGAAGCAGCTCAATTATTCATTCAGAGCAGAAACTGTTTTATTACATGTCTTGTAGTTCGAATGGTTAGACCGAAATGTGGGACACTCTGCTCTCAACAAGGTTCTGGTATTTGCATTTGTACTTGCACTTGTCCTGCAGAGCAGTAAAAGAGTTGCCAACACCAGCTGGGAGATACGAATATCATTAGCACATATTTTGTTTTGTATCTTCAAGGTTAGTACAAATCACAAAACCTCTGCAGCTGAACGAGAGAAAAAAAGCACAGTTCTGGAATTAAACTTATTTATCAAATCAATCTGGACAAGTTTTAAGATATGATTGAATATTTGCCTTTGGCCCCGGGGGAAGATCACTGTTGTATTGCTCGGAGAGTCTGTTCTCATTCTTGCTTGAAAACTCTTCCTTCTGCCCCAAAACATGTGCTTTCTACTCTCAGACTGCTTACCTGCATTGGGCAGGCAGGCAGGGAGATGCAAACCCGAGATGCTGCACGGTCAGCAACTGGTGTCCCTCTGCCACCTCTCCCCACCGGGGTGACGGTGAGGACCTGGACCCACGGTGGCTGCTCCTGGCCTGCAGGGGTTCCCCTCCGCACGCTACCAGGGCTGGATCCAGCTTTTATTTAGATATTCACCCGAGACCTGGGGGATTTATAACTGCTTTGGGTGAAGAAAATACACAAAAAAAATTTAGCGTTTTTCTGGGTGAAGGAAAATGAAGTTTTCCCCCTTCGTATCTAGCACAAAGTTGCGCGAGTTCAAATTAACATTGTGCCATGAAGGTCCAAGGCTGGATCGGGGGCTATGTGGTACCACAATCTGGCGCTGCATTAGCAGTGAATGATTTTCAAAGATTTTCCTTGAACTAACATTGACTTAATTGTGTAACACATTATATATTACCATATGTACACATTACCAAGGCTCTTGATTATTTTCTAGTTTGAATTTCTCCAGCGGTTCTCTAAAGGGCACTAATTCAGTATCACTGTAAAAATGAAAGTTACTTACCACCACAATGCTTGCCTGGAACCATCGAACCGAGCAGAATATGTCCCCATCTATCCATAACTTTTTATTTCCCCAAAGTGAAGAATGCCTAGTTAATTGTGGTCAGTGTTTACACAGTAAATGAGCATGATTTCAAACGGTTCTGTTCTATTTTAAAATTGGATTAGTTTATGTTTCTTCATAAAGCGACTACATTTGGTCAAGCTCATTTGTCAGCACTCCAGAGACAGCCATACCAGAAAATGAATCATCTCATCAAACACGGGAGCTACCTTTGCCAGTCCGTGAGCTGTGGCATCTCCTGCAGACAGGCTGACCCCTTCTTCTCAAAGGGCAAGGCCGAGCCTAGAAGCCCTGCCAGCACGACGTGGTGACTCCAGGTGGGATAACATCCCAGAGAGCCACGTCCTTGCTGGCACAGCAGCGAAATGCTGATGGACAGCAGGTGTAGGTTTGCTCCATTTTATATCCCCAGGAAAAAAGTTATTCTGACTCTGAGGAGAGCATAACATCAATCTTCTCACATGTTTAAGAGTTGGAGAAATAGAGGAAAGCTATAATCCTACTTGCCAACACACTCAGAGTTGCCACTAGCATGACTCCATGCCCTTCATGCTAACCCAAAGCTAAGGGATTCATGAGCTTTAGGAAGCTTTGCCTGTTCTGCTCCATTATTCTAGTTTCTTCTCCAATGTTCTCTGTCAGGAGCAAAAGTGTCAGAAACTCTTAATGGTACCAAAAGAATTAACAAACAGAACGCAAGTATCAATGAAAGGTATTGTGCTCTGATCTTAGAAGGCGAAATCATGCAGCAGGGCAGTTGCCTGAAGCTTGGCAGCTGTGGTTCTCCATGATCTGTGAATACTATTTTCCTACTTGAGCCACCAGAAATTACTTTCTACTTGCTGATCTGCTATTGAGGAGATCAGCGGGATGTCAGTGTATATAATTCAGGCTGCAATTTTATTAGAAAAAGAGAGGTCTCTTGTTCTGCACGTGAACTATTGAACAACTATATCTTCTGCACACCTGCAACACCAAATAATAGTAAATTAACACAGGTTCGCCACAGAGATATTTGAACCTCCACGAATTTTTCAGAGTGGCCTAAGGTTTTAATTTATAATCTACTCCAAACTCAGATAAACTGCAGCTTCACGATTTCATGCCCAGCATGAGAGCAGTGCAGTCAGCATGCCCACCACAATGCATTTAATGAATATGCTAATGAGTAAGTTAAGGATAGGAAAGCAAGATGGGAAACTTCTGGCTGAAACCTAGCTCAGAAGTGAGGTGCCCTCTCCACCGCCTGTGCTAACAACTGCACGCAGCTTTCCCGTGACTCTTTCCCTTCCCAGTTTGGATCAGTCTTCTCCTGAAAGAAATCGTCACAATGAAATCAAATAAATATGAATGACGAATCAAGAGGATTGCTGAACAACTTTGAGAACCTCCAGATCACAATTCAGATTAAAGAGACGGGCAGCCCCTTACCTGGGGGAGGTGGCAGCTGCATCCTCCTGAGCGTGAATGAGCTTCGCCTCTGGGTAGGCTGTCATCTTGTCTGGAGATGCTGATAATTGCAAAATAAGCGAAGGGTCAGATAGTAGATTTTAAATGAAGATACAAAGATACGTACAAATGGTTGTATGATTATTTAGCGATGCCAGGTGTGTGACCTCAACTGATCTCATAAAACGCATACAGGAAAAAGAGCACGGGTGTGAAATTCTCGGTATTGTTCCTCTGGGGAAGAAAACAAGATTAACACAGAGCAACATCTGGATTGCTGTATGACCTAGACATTTATTGGATGCCTGTGTGTGGATGCAAACACACTTGGATATATACACTCATTGGCATTTTTTATGCTTTATCTCTTTCTTCCTGTCCTACTTTTACAAGATTTCTGATGTATTGTGTACTGAAATGTCCTCCTGTAACTAAAACATACCTTGATGGGACTCCCTTTCTCAGAAATTCATTATATCAGGAGTCTTAAAATGGTTTACTTGCTTTTATACAAGTGTTTTTGAAACCTACTGAATATGAGTTAAACACTACAAGCAAAACAGGAATGTTTGGTCTGTAATACATTTATAGCCCTCAGTGTCTGAAACAAGTTTATCCCAAGGATTCTGTTCATGTGAGATAAATTGCTATGATCAATCACCATGTAGCCAGGGATCAAAGAAAACGCTGAATCAAGGACTGGATTTTCATTTTATCCCTTCAGCAAAAGAGAGGGGACACTGCAAGGGAGCTGTTAGATATTCTGCAAGAGATCTACAATTAATTTTAGATATTCCCTCCCTCCTACACACCCCAAGTCCCTCAAAATTACATGAAAACATGCGTGTTTGACTTATTCTTTCCTTCACATTAGATATTTCCCTTTCAGAGACAAGTCGAAGGCTTTGGCTGGTCCGGCTGTTGGCTTCAGGTTCCTCTCCCTCCTTGTGCCCATGGAAGTTAAATACAGCACAAGGAATTTTTTTCTCTGTTTTACCCAGATTACTGTCCTTTCATAGGAAATGGGTTAGAGAAAGCTGGATAAAAATTCAGATATACAAGAATTTGAGTTCTTTGATTCTTCACTGAGCAAATAACACTTGCCTCTCTCTCCTTCCCTTAAATATGTCAGGTAATTGCTCTTTCTTAGAAGGAGCGTATTTGAGCCCAACTTCCAAGTGTTGGCTAAGAGGGAAAAACTAAAGCTCTGCTCTCTGTTAATATTGGAGATACCTACAGACACCTCGAAGGCTTTTGCACCACAGGACCTCGTGGCAGAAAATGCACCTCCAGGACCCTGCGCTGGACCACTGCTGCTCTCGGGGCAAAGAAAGAGCCATTGGGTCCATGGAAATCAGAGCTTCTGGTTCATATAATCCACAGCAAGAAATAATCCTGGGAGACTGATGCATCAAAACCACAATTTCCAGATCTGATGTTGTCCAAACCTCCCTATTAGTGTAGTTTGTGCTGTTGACAGATCTAGCTGGATCAATTTCCTTTTCTAAACCATTGCACCGTGTCGCACACTTTGCATCGCCATCGTTCCCTCCCCAAAAGCTGTTGTACTTTGATGTCAGATGAAACGAAAATGGAGCTACATCCATGAAGAATTTGAATAGAGAACCAGGAGAGAAAAACACACAGGTCCTGTCACTTTTGGGAGGAGGACAACT
Source organism: Haliaeetus albicilla (assembly GCF_947461875.1). NCBI lineage: Eukaryota > Metazoa > Chordata > Aves > Accipitriformes > Accipitridae > Haliaeetus > Haliaeetus albicilla. Next base: position 3,684,113 of record NC_091506.1, read on the forward strand.
GCACGATAGAGGAAAAATGGGTATTAAATCTCTGTTACCTGCTGCTAAGGTGGTGCCTGTGAGATGAAGCGGTCAGCCTCTCTCGATCACACTTCGTAGGTGCTGTATCTCGGATGTCAATCTCGCAGGATGCGGGCAGCCTGCCTGATGTATTATCCAGCCCTTAAATCAATTTAAGGCTACACTTCAATTTGGCCCGGGGCCAGCTGCCGCCAGCAGCAGAGCGTCGCGCGGTTCTGCGTACGGCGCTGGGTGCGGAGGGCGGCCGGCCGAGCTCGGTGGAACGAGCACTTGCCGCTCGATGAGAGGGCAGGACCTGAAACAAGAATTAGTTATAACGCACACACACACCCCACCACCCCCTCCGAGAAGAAACTGCTTCGTATCAGCTCACGGCAGCTGCTCGGACACAGATTAAGCTTTTTGACGTTTTGCAGGGACGGGAGGAGGAAAGGCGTACGACATCCACGCCGACACAGGGCACCGCGATAAAAGCCCACGAGGAGAAGATACTCCGGTGCTCTGGTCCTGTAGCACCAGCTTTAAAGGCCTGAAGTACTTTGTGAAGAAATACAGCTCCTGTGGGTCGGGTTTTGCCTTACAGATCTAGAAAGTACCGTCCTCTTCAGTCCCAGGCTTAGACTTTATTTCTCGGCTGGATCAGTGTCCCACAGCCCCGGGCATCACATACGGACAATGTGTCGGATGTTAGCTAGCACTGACGGTGCAAATCTGTCGATAGAAATTATTGATTATATTAGGTGGTTTTGCCATTCAGAAAGTTGTATTTTTCTGTAGCATTTTTGTTAAAAATCACGATGCGGGCACAAGCATGTTCAAACCAGTGAGTCTTTCCCCACGTACACACCTGGGGAAGAGCAACCCGACAGGTAAGAATCCCTACCATAGAGCTATGTTGTGTGGACAGCACGGCTATCTTAATAGACACTGCTTGAGAGCAGAAGGCAGACATAAGCCCCGACTCCTGTTTGCACCCATTGGGACAATTTACTGAACTAAATTAACGCTGCAGATGTCTGTAACGGTGAGGCAGGAGGGGCTCAGGCAAATACCCAGAGTGCGGGCACTGAACTAACCCCACCATTAGCCTTAGAAAGAGGAATATCTACTTAATAAAAATCAGAGATGCATCAATTACATTGCCAAAATGACCTGGTGAATGACTAACAGCATGGAAAAAGGTTCTGCCCCACATGTGCGCTTGCATTGACAGAAGCAAGGACTCGGTGTTGATTTGCATGTAAGAAATGGGAAGGCAGCGCCTGCCAGAAGGGTCGAGTACCACCTACCGCATCACCTGCCTCTCCAGAGGTGAAGTATGGCATTTTAACGTTGTTTTAATAAGTTTCTTTCATTCCTTCTTCACCATTTCCATTCATAAGTCATTATGAAAGCTGAACTTTTTTTTTTTTCAGTCACTGAAGTAGGCTTAGTCCAGCATTTAAACTAAAACTCAGTTTGGAAACCAAATATAATATTTAGCTTTATTTTCCTTCGACTTTTGCTGAATCCAACCCTTTCTGAATGTATAAAATTGCAGAAACACTCAGGCAAGAAGGATCTGTTAATAGAGGAGACAATCTACTCAGTCTTGAACTCTTTTTTACACCCATTCTTTCCCTATTTTTATAAAATGACAGAAGACTTGGTAGTTTGTTAGGTAACAGCAGTCCTCGACGCTGAAAGCTTTCCATCCTCCTAAGAAATAGCACAACTGACTTTGACAGCGTCAGTCTGCCATAGAGCACCATTTCAAAATTAAAATGTTTTTAATTTGCAACTCTACAAGCAAAAAGGTAATTGTCTTTACACCCAAAGATCCCATTTGCCCTGATCCTTATTGTACTGTATCTAGCACCCAGTCTACCACAGAGAGATGCTGTTACTATTACTCTAGGCTCAAACCCCAGTTTTTACAACTAGTTATTTCAGGGAAACATATTCCAAAGAATTATTACAAAGACAAAGTGAAGATTCTGGCTTTTTAAATAAAATATTTCATTTTTCCGTATAACAGGCAGCAATTCTCACTGAGGCCATAAAGTGGACAAAAAGAAAACAAGAGAAGGGAATTCTTTACCGCACTATTATTTATAGCTTCCTCCCATAGAGGATCTTCCTGGTGAGGGAGAGAAACCCCGTACTTATATCACTCCATGTGGCAATGCAGATACGTAAATTAAGACATCTCCCAGCAGACGAATATAGCACTAATAAGGATACTGCTGGAATTGTCTGGGAGAGGCCTCAGGAGGTAAAAGACTGTAGGATTAACTGCTTTGTTATTAGGGTTCTCTTTCTTCAAATGGTTGATGAAATTGTGACCATAAGAGTGAATGTTCAGTGCAGATTAATTTGGTATCCCAGGCTGAATAAGAGTGGTTGAAACCAAGAAAATATATTAACTGTCGTCTTCAAAAAAGTTTATCGCTGCCCTCTCCCCAGTGTGGGGTAATTAATCAGCTTTGATGGAGACCCAGGGATCCTCTTAGAATGAGCAGAGGATTTCCAAAGAGAAGTACAAATGAGTCAGGGACAAACCGCTAGCTCGGAAAAATAGCTGGCAGATTTCTTGTTGCAGAAACCATAGCTCCATGTGCACAAGTCTATCACAGTTAACCTACAGGATCCAGAATTCCCATTTATTCAGGAATTTTACTTATTCCTTGAATTCCAAATTCTCAGCTTGTGATGTTTTCAACTTTGGATCTACCAAGGCAGTCTCTGGTTGTGAACCAGGGCTCCTGGTCTGCTCGTCCCTTTATGGATAAGCAGCTTCAGACACAGCCAAGCACGTCCAGGTGGATTAGCTGCTCCTGTCCTCTTACCCAGCCTCCTCTCCAGTGACAGATGAACTGAAAAGTTTAATCACAGACTGAAACATGTTCCAAAAGACTCCATTTGTTTTATGCAAGCAATGAGATGCAGAAAAACATACTGTTGATATCATCTATAAGAGACTAGTGTGACATCCCACAAAGCAAATACGAATTTATGTCGCTCCAACAGCAGCCATGTCTCATAAACTTTCCAAAAGCATTTGCTTAAAGACCACCGAGTCAGAGTGTCAATGCTGAACTGGAAATAGTACAAAAGCGAACCTGAAAGCCAGCAAAGGGCTCTGGGTGCGTTGCTGTCCCGAGCTGAGCTAACAGCCGTGCGCGGCGGGGCAGGCAGGGAACCTCTGGGCTCCAGCCTGGGTGCGTTAACCTCAGCTCCCTTCAGCTCTGTGCCTTCAGCCCGAGAAAGCAGACACTGCGCAGCCATCCTAGCCACGGGGCTGTGCGCTGAAAGATATAAATAGCAGCAATTAACAGACCTCATTTGCCCACCTCCTCGCGGGACTGTAAATGGAGCAGTTGCAAGCCCAGGGCACACGCGAGAGCCGGGGAGATCCTACTAAAAATATTACCGTGAATTTTTAAAAAGAGGAGAAGGAGGGGAGAAGTCACGACAACCATTTCACAGCTCCATGCTCTGGGCGCCGGCACCCTCTGTAACCCCTCGCCCACGCAGCCCGGTGCTGCCGGGACGGGTGAGCATCCCCTGTCTGCGGGACCACCAGCCTCTCCACCGGCAGACCACAGCAACCCCAAGGGGGGAAAAGATGCACATTGGAAATATTGTAAGTGTCGAGGTGTCTTTACGTGGTCCATTTTACATGAAAAAAAAATAATCCTTTTTCCTTTCTGGAGCAGAAAAAAAAAATCATAGAATCATTTAGGTTGGAAAAGACCTTTAAGATCATTGAGTCCAACCATCAAAAAAAAAGTGCAGGTTTGGATCACGGGGATGTCTATAAGTTTTCCCTGCATCCCAACAACACCCTCGGAACCCTTAATGAACCTGAAATACAAAGCAAATGTACCCCATTTCAGCGTATTTCATGTCCGCACGCCCCTGTGCCTGCTTTGCATTCTCCAATGAAGTCTTTAAGGGACACGCGACAAGCAGAAGCCGTCGGTCCGAGCTGTGCCAACAGCCAGCGACCCTCGCTGGGCCCTTCCCCAGCCCTCCGCTCGCTTCCAAATCTGCGGCAGACTAAGGGATTTGAATATTGCCTGACTATTTTGCTCATAAAAGACCGTACTCATAAATGATTCATGCAGTAGAGCTAGGCAAGTGAGATTTTACAAGAAAACAAAAAACCTCCAAACTAACCCCCAAACTAGCTTTGTAATGTTGTTGTTTGCGTTTTGCCAGCCCCTGTCCTCTGGTACTGTGGTACAGGGGGTTGGTACGTGGAAAGCACACACAGTGCTGGACTTGTCAACCCCTAAAACAAAAAAAAAAAAAGAGATTTTACGACCAGAGCAGAAGGAGCCATCTCCCAGCTCTGGGCCCATATGTGCCTCCTGCACATTTCCAGTGTAACTCCAGTGCTTGGGAGCAGTTGGATAATCTGAATTTCTGGCTATGGGAGGAAGCGTCTGGCCAAGGATGCAATTACCCGTGACGGGCAGCGGGCTGCCCAGTCCTGCCCAGCTCCATCAGACAGCAACCGGCTGCTGGACGGTGCCATTCTCACCGGCCTCTGAACCGCTCGGAAAAAGTCTCAGCCCTCCGAGATGTGTAACGTGGATTTTGGCCACGCCAAGATTTTGATCGTTCAGTCGAGAGGGTTGGGAGTTCTTGCTGGGTGTTTGCTGTCACCGAGGAGCTGGTGGGACATTAGGAGTGCTATCGGCGGGGAGGCTAGAAAGAAAAGGTCAGTGAAATTTGAGTTTCACGAGGGACTTAATTTACCTGTCTTACAACTCAGGCTCTTAAAAGGAGAAAAACTGACCAAAAGCCTTAATTAATGTGCCATGAGATGGCTGCTAAATTAAGCGCTTTAGGATATCGCCTGAACCTAATCACATAATGTAGCAGCCATTTAAAGAGCAGTGATCTCTTGAAAGGGAAATCCGGACTCTTCCTTTACAAAGGCTTGAGCAGGCATCGGTGGCAGCGAGGTCAGCGTTATTTACCAGTTTGCTGGCTGCCGGTAAGATGATACATCACTAAACTTTACTTTGTGTAAAACATAATTTGTAGGGAGTCCTGATGTCTTTGGTGCTACCACAGAGGAAGGCCTTTCATCTCTCATGGTCTTTGCTATTAAAATTCACAATTTTTATTTATAGAAAGGATTTCTATGCCCCACAGTTACACTTTTCCTTGGCGTCAAATGTTCTTTACGCATACGCCTTGGCTTAACACCCAAAAGTCACTGTTGGTTGTGTGCGTTCTCCTTCTTTCCACCCTGTCCTGTACCCGGAATATCACTGTTGCATTTCAAGGTCCCAGACAGGAATGGGTCCCTGTCATGCTGAATGCTGTGCAAACAGAGATAAAGAGAAGCACCTGCTTCGGCGAGATAAAATCCACACTCAGGCAGGATTTGTACCCTCCAGGTGAGGTGTGTTCCCACAGGTTTTCTGGCTGGCCATGGAGAGGTAAAGCCAGCATCAGTGGAGCCACAAGGATTTACTAGATGGCAACCTGACCCCTGGAGACTTAGGTGGGGACAAACAGCCAAAGTTTTGCCTTGTTTATCATCATCTTGTTCCAGGCTAAGATCAGACTCTGTTTGCGGATGGAAGGACACCCTGACTTCTGTTTGCCGTGAGCTGGGGACTCTGCACGAGAGCGTGTGGGAGAGGATGGCAGCGATCCCATCGCCATCATCCCCGTCACACGGCCAGCGCTGGAAGCTGCTGGCTCTCTTTGCTGTACTTGACACGTGAAATAGGTCGAGGGTTTTTTGTTTGTTTTTTTTTTAAATTATAACAGAAGTCATGTCCACCAGCCTGACCCTCATGGTCTCTCCAGCAGGTTATTGCTGGCCCCTGCCACAGGTTCTAACGGGAGTTTGTGTCACCTGGCGAAGGCAGAGGGCTGCAGTGTAGGAACAGTGCGTGCATTGTAGCTTTACACCTTCTGTTATTACTAAATGAAGTAAAAAAAACCCCCAACCCAACTAAAAATACTTTATATTTTAAATAATAAATGCAAAATAAAAAGTAAATAATAAATAAAGTAAAAAAAAAAAAGTAAATAAAGGGGTCAGGACTGAAACTCAGTGACCAAACAATTTCTGTGGGGTGCAGCAGTACTAAGAAGGTACAGTGACACCTGGAAATACCTATTTTTCTCAGCTGTTCAAAGAAATCATGCATACTACACAATACAAACAGGTCAGTGTTTTACCATGGGCAAGAAGTTATGCAGAGGTTATGAATAAAAGTCTGCCCTGCTCCAAGCTCCTGAGGATTGTCTTTGTATCACAAACAGGACGGCAGCTCTTGCAGGGATTAGAGCCTCAGCTGATTCTAGCTGATGCATGCAGATTGCTCTCTGAAGGTCAGGCTCTTCAGAGGTGTTTAATAAACAGCGACTGTAAACGGTCATTAACAAGTTTGATGAGGCATCAACCGTCCACTTTGCGGCTTCTTCATTCCGGGTGGCTCAGACTGGTGCCCTGGCTCCCCTCTGCCTGGTCCTTACTGGGGAGGCGGGAGATGCACGCCCTCAGTCTGAAGGCACGTGTGTTGGCAATCACAGAAAGAGCTCTCATTCTTCTATTTAATTGCTCACATCCTGGTGGGGAAAAAAAATGTTACCAATTTAAGGCTCGATTATAGGAGCACTGGATGTCCTTACGTGGGCCCTATCAACTGCTAACAACCAATTTGTTCTCTAATCCAACTCCATCTTTTATGTTCAGTAATAATAAAATCCTGGTAAATAAAACTTTTGCCTTCATTATCGCTTTTCTTTCAGATATCGATAAAACCGTTGCAAACATTAATTAACACCATTAGGTATAATAAATACTGTCTCTTGATACTCTAGCGGTTAAATGAGAGGACTGGCCTAGAGCTGTTCTGTCCCCCAGCACCCTTTCTTGCGCTTTTTTTCTTTTTTTAAAATATATACCTTTAGTATTGATTTAATATATATATTTTTTTTAAATATTTATCTTAAAACTCCCCACCATTCCACAATTCCTCGCTTATTTTCCTCGGACTTCTAGCTTCTCTCCAGCAAAACTCGAGCAGTTTTGTAGGGTGAAGTGCGAAGCGGGGGGGGCCGCTCCGCGCATCCCCCCGCTCAGCCGCGGACACCATGGGCGGGACGAGCCCAAACTGGAAAGAAATCAGCCAGTTGGAGCCAGGGGGTTCTAAGAAATGGCTGGTTTTCTATTCTCCGCCCCCTTCCCCGGGGAGGCTCGGCCGGGGGAGCCGGGCCAGCCCCGCTCTTCTCCCGCTGGGCAATTTCTGTTGTTGTTGTTTAAATATTGGGGTTTTTTTTCTCTCCTGGCAAAAGTTGCAGCGCCTGAGGCAGGCGGTGGAGGGTGGAGAACTTTTGTTTAAAGAAAAAGTAGACGGGAAGGAGCATCGTGGGAGTTGAGGAGCGATCAGGCGTGGGGGGAAAAAAGGTAACACGGGGGGGAAAAAAAAAAGCGTCTGATCCCTTTGGGGTCTGGACTTTTAATTTAGTTTATGGGAAGGTTTTCGCTTCCCCCGGGACGTGTCCTGCCCAAGGAGGGCTGTCCCAGGCAGGTATCCCGGCTCCTCTCTGCTGCCTGCGCTCCCCCGGCTAATGAGGCTGGAGTTTTTCTCTTAAGTGAAACGTCCCTAAGGAACATTTGGTATTCTGAAGGCTATAATTTCTTTCTGGGGTCCAATGGGTATGACCTTTATTTGGCCGAAGATTGTGCAAAAAGGGTTCTTATACCGAGATGGCTAACTCGAAATAGCAATATAAAATCCTTCTGGAGTGAGGCATGCGCAACTTTTATTTTCATGTATGTGATTTAAATCAGTAATGCATCTGCCCCCATCTCGTCTATTTCGCTACACAGAGGTTAAAAATAATCTGTGTTTTGTTTCACAAAAAAATTGTATTAAAATGTACTCAAAGACACTGTGAGGCTTCCAAATCGTCTTGGGAAGCTTGGGTTACACTCCTGCAGATCCCATTTATTTTATTTATGTATAAATATGTTGTAGAACTGGGCTGTAAATTGTTGTGTTGCTTTATGCTTGTTGAGCACAGACTTCATTTCATCGGAGATGCGGTGATATTTAAGTAGTTGATTAAGTGCGAGTCTTTCAGGATGGAAGGTGCTTTACGGCCAAAGACACCTATACTCTGCATTACAACAAAGTTAAATGCTGTGTGAAAGGCATCGTAAATCTGGGTCTCGCTGAGTGCATTCTGCAGGGGCAAGTTCAACAGTTTTGACAATTAAGGTGTTTAATTAGGAAATAGGAGAATAAATAGCACCATGTGTCATGTATATCTTTCTATTCTTTTTTTTATTTAATTACTTACAATGTATTCTTTTAATTTGTTAAGTTGTGCAATATTGATGATTTGCATGGTATGTTTTGTGTGCTGAGCTTGTTTGCAGAGGGATGCTTTAAAAGTTTTTAGTAGAGAAAAATCGTTGGTGTGGGTACTAATAGCACTTCTGGAAAGATGCTGAATCAGGGACAAGCTTGCCTTTATGTTCCCTGTCATCCTTAAGTGAGCAACTGCTGCTCATACCCACATACCATCCTGTCTTCAGCACATGCCAGTTACTGGTGAGAGAAAAAATGAAATCCTCTTTAATTCATCAGCTAGGAAAGAATTAAGGCAATGCAGTATCTCTATGGTGATCATTAGGTTTCAGGGTGAATGGCTTTGCGAGGTTCAGCTGTGGTAGGTTTCTCGCTTGTTGTGTGGAAGGGCTGCCCTGTCAGGAGAAGGGCAGAGCTTTCCTGTCCTCGCTGAAAGCCAAAAACTTGCCGCATGGCTCCTTTGATGGCACGTGTCCACAAACTTGCCAAATACGGGGCTGTCTGTGGAGTACAACTGCTAGCAGCGCTCACTCACTTGATTTATTTTTAGATGTATCTTTAGGTGCTTGGTGACTAAATCCTGCTTAAAAATATTTTAGCAAATTAAAACGTCATCATTTTGTAAGCCTGTTATCCTGCTCTGTCACTTCTCAGATTAATTATTACATAAACAGGGGTGGCCGGGAAGGTTTGTTTGCTGCTCTGTGGGTGCCTCAGGTGACCTCCACTCTGCCTGGTGAGTCAAACCTGAATAGCTAAAAAGGACAATGACTCACGCTATTAATCTAAAGTAAATACCCCCCCTTTTTAATCTAGGTAAAAGGAAATCTGCACCTTCTTCCTCACTCTAATGTCTGTTGTAATTCTAAATCAAAGATACTTTGCAAAAATCTAGTAAGAAATCAAAAGTTTTGGGACAAGCCATCACACCCATTTTTAACTTGGAGCTTTTGCATTTGCAACTAATTAAGTGTTTTGACTGGAATTAATCGAGATGGTACAAATTCTAATATACGCAGAACTACAGACATCTGTCCAATTCTCTCATAATATGAGAGAATGTTGGAGTATTTTAATCAGTATTTCATCTCTTTATTTAGAAAGGTAACCAAAGAAGAACTAATTCCAGCAGCCCAAAACACTGTGCTAGAGGGGATGGCTAAGGGATCTGAACCCCAGGGAGGCCCCTTGCAGTTACTGCAAGCCAGCTCTGTTGATTGCCAAGAGGGATGTATGCAAGTTAGGAAAGAATAGGATGTATACTTGAAATACATAGTTTTGCTGCAAGCATACAGAAAAATCGTGGCTTTCATCACTCCAAATTTAAAAAAAAAAAAAGCATCAGATGATATGCTATTTTAAGGGTTTCTCATCTGAAGCACAGATGCTGCAGTACTAGAAAGAGACCAAAAGTACAATCTTTGTCTTCAAAGATGTTCAATAAGGGATGTTATGTAGTTTCATTTGTGCTCTCTCTTTATAGTTACCAGAAATAATTAAAATTATATCATACTTGCATACTTGCATTTTCTTCTAAGTCAGCTGCTATGAAATACCGTTGCAAATATGAGAAGGGGAGTAAAATTTAACCTTATAACCTCTAGCCAAATTAAGGTCAGCTCTCCAGTATCCTCAGCTTAGTTGGCAATTTTGTTTGCAAACCGTAAGAAGAGGCATGAAGGATAGACACAAATGCCCATCCACACAAAACTGGGAACCGGTGGTCCCACTGGGCGTTTTTATTTATGACGCGCTCCTTAGCCTAGCTAGAAATACCTGTGGCAGATTGCAAATGAGTCCAGGCTTTCCTTGTGCCTTCCGATGTCTTTGTTCGTTGGCATAGCGGGAGGAAGGCTTGCAGCCAGCATATTCACTTTCATTAGCAGAAAGTGTCATCCTCGGGTTGTGAACTCTGCTACCGCAGAAAGGCAGCTCCCTATTTGTCTAGGCAGGGCATAGAGGATCTTTTGTGGGAACTGCATTCATTTATAATTAGACTCTCCAGGGCCTTGTTTCTCAGGATGTGTTTGATATTAAAATAATGCAGGAAGGCTGTAGACATGATCACGTCATAAAAAAAATGATTCCCCAGTATCTCCATTAATAAATTCACTGAGTTCACTTCACTGCTTTAGGCACAGCTGATAAAATCAATCAGTGACTTTTTTGTTGAAATGTATTTTATTTTGATATTTTTCATGGAAAACAGTAATTTATTAAAGGAGGAAAAAACCCCTCATAGTGCAGTAGTGGAAGCTTTTCTTCAGAAACATTTTTGGGATCCTAAAATGATGTTCAGCAATAGATCTTTTCTGGAGCTAAGTGAATAACCTAATGATTACAATATCCAGTTTAGATCTTGGCAGCCGTGTTCAAGTAGTTATCCTACCTTTCTTTGTCATATACCCTAAGATACTGGAAAAGCTCTGATGGGCTTCTTTATTTATTAAAATAAAGCAACTTGGCATTTTGGAAAGTCTGTCTAAAAGTAAGATAAGCAGCCTGTGTCTGCATCAGGGGATCAGATGAAGTTGAGGAACGGAGAAGAGGTAATAAGGTAATGCAAAGATATCGGAAAGAATTGCTTCTCCAATTATGGCATTGAGTGCTTACGTTTTGGGTTTTTTTTTCCCCCCCATCAAATTGTCATGTCAAACTGTTTCATTGTGATACAGCCGAGAAGTGCAAACTTGGAAATATTTCCAGAAAGTATGAACTGCCCCTTAGTGATGTTTTTTTAAATAAAACTGCTCCCACTAATGCTCAGCAAAAAAAAATGTTTTCAAACAACGTTTCTGTCAAGTAGAAAACATTATTGTGACTGGCTCAGGCGAGCTCTTTCTGCTGCTACCTTGGTGGTAGAGGCAAAATCTACTTTAAAAATGTTGCATTTTCAAAAAAAGGTGTGCATCTTTGTAAATAAACCCATTATTTTTATTCTGGAGAAAATCCATAGTAAGAGTGAAGCAATACAGACAGCAGGAGGTCCAGCCAGGAGGAGATAATGGAAGTTTTAACTGAAAGAAAACTTCCAGCCTGTGATTCAAGAACTAAAAATGAATAGGATGACTTATTTTATCTCATGCAATTTTGGAGAACTGAATGTTTTGATGGATTTAAAAAATCACCCAACCTCTCCTTACTCTAATACCAGAACGAGGGTGAACAGAATCATTCCCTCACTCTAGCATGGCTGCTTGGAAATGTTCTTCAGGGTAGCAAGAGAAGTCTTGAACAAACCGGAGAATGAAAATATTTCTCTGCAGGCCTAGCCTTAACTGAAATAGCCGTAACAATGAGACTTGCTTTTCTTTCTCAGGCCACATAGTAGAAGCACTGGCAGGTTTGATACCTGATAGAACTACAGCAGAATGGGTGCTGGGAGACCTCGGTTTAATTCTGGTGTGAACCACTAGATCAGCGCTTTACTGTTGTGGGCTCACTGCTGTGACTTTTCAGAAATCAACACGTATTAACTTGATAATAATTGCACAAAATTTCTAATTACTAGTACTTCAAAAGTTCAGTGTGAGGAGAAGGAATGAGAACAACTGAGAAACAGCTTTTCCTGTTTTCTTTAAAAAAATATATAATTCAATCCTTAGAAATGACTTTAGTGAATGTAACTGAGCCTGTGAAATGCTGACCTCTGATGTAACCTAGAAAAATGACATCAGCATGGATCACTGAGCAGGTATTTTACCCCTCCTTTGTTTCTCTGAACTCCCAATGACACATTAGAACAGTTCTGCAGGAGAAGGTGCCACTTTTCTTATGTATACAAGATTTATTGTTGCAGAATTGGTAGAGAAATTTCCAGGGGGAAAGATTTCATTGATGTGGATGATTATTTTGCAAGTTTCGTAATCTCTTTTCGTAATATCAGATAATACCCTTATTTATGGTAACTTCAAAAGCTGCAGAAGAGTTAGGGTGGAATCTTGGTCCTAGTATAACCAATTGCAAGATTCCTAGTGACTTCAATGATGCTAATATTTCATCCCTGAAGTATTAGACTTGTTATTTATCTCCAGGTTTTTGCAAGCTTTCCAAAGAGCTATATCCAATTGCATGTCCAAGTGTTATATACAACTGCAAACTCCAGCCCAACATCCCGATGAAACAACTTCCATGTTTAAAAGTTAAGCACTTACTGCAGTGCTTTGCTACAAGGCGTTTCATTTATAATCCTGTACGTGATGGGATCACACTATATCACCAAAACCCCGAAATGCAATTACCATTGGAGCTGAATGTGGCAGCAAATATAATGGCTAACACTATACAGTATTTTAGACATGGAGACTACAGTGGACAGCTAGAAGGGGGAAACATTCACCTTGACTTTACTATGGCAATTTGTTTTATTTTCTATTTCCTTAGCTCCTGCTGGCTTTTGCTTAGTTGTTACTCAGACAAATATCTGTTCAAATGTTGCAGCTGATGGGAGCAGACTAGCTGAAAGTAAAATGCAAGTTAGGACTTCAGTTTTGACCACAAGATATTTGTATAAAAATAAGATTTCCTTAGGTTATCCAAGTGTTCATTGTCCACATACAACAATATGTTCTAGTAGCTGACCATATCTACTTGTAAAATTTATCGTTTCCAGCACACCAATTTTTATAAAAATAGAATTAATGCTGAATTCTATTACATGTGACTCAACAGACTTGTCCCTCCATGTGGTTCCTCTGCAGACTGATGTTTTGCTGACTTTTTACCAAATCTAAGGACTGCCACCAGCATCACATGGTCTAAACTCTCTTTTCCTGTATTTCTCTCTCATGCATAGGTGAGTGCCCTGGCAGCATCTCACCATCCCAGGTCCAGCATGGGTCCTTTGCACTTGGAGAGCACAACACTGATTCCTCCTAAACGTAGATGATCCCTCTTCCAGCTGCTCTGTGAAGATTCGATAATCAAAATTTTTCAGCGCACAGAAACCTCCTCCTGTGTTAGAAAACTCTTTCTAGCATTTTTGTTTCTCTATGAGCTTTGAAGAACATGTGGAGCCTTTGGTATCTGTTCTGAAGCTGCCATTCAGGCAAGGCGTGGAAAACTTGCTTGAAAGCTGTGCCTCCGTCCTCTGCTGCGATGAGCTGAGCTGGGTGGGTTGGAGGGGTTTCTGCTTTGGTGGGGTAGGATTGAGGTAGAGTAACTCCTGCAGCAGCTCGTGCTCTGCTGGCAACGAATGGGCAAATGCACGGGGGGAGAGGAGGACGAGGAAGTTTGCTCATCGTTAGGTGGGTTTGGTCACCCTTACTGGTTTCTGAATCCCTCAGAGAGCTTTAGGCAATGCAGGCGTACAGCAGCTTTACGTGGTCTCTGGTTGGATCAGTCCAAAAGTCGCTTTACCTTGATCCTGAGCTGTATAGACTTCCTTTCAGCTGTATTTACCCTTAGATATACCATCAGATTAATTTTTTGTAAGACACTAATACTCTCTTCTCTAATTTAAAGGCCCACTTGAGAATGCTAGTCAGCCTTTTGGTCTACGAGGGACAACCGTGGTATCGAGTGTTATCTAAAGGTCTGCAAACCGTCATGCTCACCGTGGTAAAAGTGTTTCTTGTCTAACTGGAATCTGAATAACAGAATTGGGTTTAAAAGATGGTTGTTTTTATAGTTTCAGTAGATGGGAAATAATAGAATACACTAATTAAGAATTCCTTGTAACGCTTAACTATAAGAAATGACATTGAATCTGAAAGCCTCATAATATTTAAATATATTTCATGACAGAACACTGGCAGCATTTAAAAGGTCTTAGGTGCTTTGAATTCCTGATTGGTTTGACAGCTTGACAGTGATTTGTAAACCGAAGGTGTTGGCACAGCTTGCTCTTCTGTCGGAGCAGGTATCAAAGTTCAGACTCCAGACTAGTCACCACTTGAACACAGAGATGAAAAATCGCTCTCTGATAAATGTTTTCACTGTGGAAGAAACAAGCTTCTGCTCCTGAAAAGAGTAAGGCCTGGTCCAAAAATGATTCAAACCAATGGAAGGACTTCTATTGATTTCGATGGCCTTTGAATCAATCACTCTTTTCCACATATATCCTGTTTTATGGCACACTGGGTGTGTTTGGGGCTTATCAGAGGATAGGTTAGAGCTAAAACCCCTAGCCAGTCTACATCAAAATGGGAGATGTCACCAACATTAAAGAGGGAAACAAGGCTTAATAAGATGAAGCAGGTAAATAGAGTGATTTATAATCTGGAATCGTATAAATTGGGCTGAACATCAAATCTGAGTATCCTTTTTTCTGTTTCTCAAATCTTCCTTCTGAACATGAATTCATATTTTCTGTTCATGCCAAAATCTGAAAGCAATTTATTTTGATTCTGCTAGGATTTCTCTGTATTTTTCACCTGAAATACATTTCTAGCTGTAACAGGACAACTTAAGATTACATATTTGTAATTTTAAATAAAATAATTTCATTTTCAACAATGGTCTGTTTCATGATCTTCTGTTGGGATCTCAGCAAACATAGAAATAATTAAACGGGGTGACTGAGCATGAAACACCACACCTGCAAAGTTTGTTAGCCATGAAAATTTACAGTTGTTTCCATTGCAGTGCTGTATTTTACGCATTAAACTGAACCCATATTACATTATTAAACCATAAATTTTCATGGCTTACAAACTTTGCAGGTGTGGTGTTAAATGCTCAATTGCACTGGTTAATTATTCGCATGATTTTTAGCATCCTTGTAGGAGATTTGGAAACTGCACATGTGGGCAGTAAAAGCCCTGCCTAGCCTTGCCCAGGAAAAAGGCTCCGAGGTGCAAACATTTTAAATCAAAATCATGGGTATTTTTTATAGTGCTCTATTTTTAGCTAAACTCTGGAAATACTGGGAAAGCAATCGATACTCTGCAGGATGTCAAGAAATTCTTTCTAAGGGGAAGAATGGTGAAGCACTGGAATTAATAGATGTTAAGAGCCACTCCATAGCCAAAGCTATCTGCTTGTCTCCTGCCTTATTGAGAGGTGGTAGAACCACTCTCAGCAGCTTCAGACACCCTTTTCCTTTCTGCGTTTACCTTCTGAAGTGCTTTTGTGGATTCTCCCTCGTCGGGTGCTGTCCTTAGCCTGAGAGCTCCCCAGCAATGAGTGCTGACCTGGGAGGCAGTTATGGAAGATGCTCCCCAGGTCTAAGTACCTCTGTGCTAGCAGTTCTTGAGAGCTGAGTACGGTCCTAAGATTGCCTCATGACCAACAGAATATCCTGAGGGAAACATGGAAAAATGGATCCAAATCGCCCCTTGAGGTCCCTTCCAGCCTCGTTAGTCTCTGGCTCTGTGTCAGAGAGACACGGACATAGAATATACCTTTTTAGTGTGAAGACAATCTAACATAGTCATACGTTGACTCTTGTATTTGCTGCGAATGCCCAAGTCTCAGTAACTTCATACAGAACTTCATAATTTTTTTGCCTCTTTGTTTTTTAAGATAATAAAGCGTAAGTATAATTTTCTCCATTTTGGCAGTCTGGGAAAGCGATGCAAAAAAGAGATCCGTACCTGTTCTCTTAGCATTAGCTGCAACGTTTCAAATTATGTCAGTTATGTCCAATTTGATGTGATTTACCCATGAAATAAGTCACTGGTGCAAGTAAAAATAGAACCAGTGTCCTAAATCTCAGCCCCAGTCCCTATGCCTAATGTATTCAGGCTCTAGTAACAGTCATTTTTTCCAAACGATGCTCACCACTTAAGAACATAGCAAAGTCTCAGTTGCAGCCCTGAAAATCACTGATTTTATGGTAAGTAAAATGGAGAAGGTCATTTGAAACCTACCATATGTAAAATGCTTTATGTTTGCATGCTCGTTTCTGCTGCCTGACACATTACTTAGTTTTACATTAGGCTAATGTAGAACAATATTAATGAGGAAACCAAGGTGTAATGTTCTTGCAAGAATGCTGACAGAAGTGAGTCCAAGTTTTAACCAGGGATTGCTTGCTTTAGCATTATCTCTATTGCCATTAAACATGCTCTACATTTTCTGGGCAAATATCATTTGGAATTAATTGAATGGAAAGGAGGATGTTCAGAAAATGCATCTTTAGAGTTGTTGAAGTATGACTTTTTAATCAAACTGAGTGATTGTAAACATAAATTAGTTCTTGTTCTTCCTGCTGACTTGAAAATGGAGACATTGTACACTTTCAGGTTAAAATCTTTTTCTCAGGAGTTTGCAGTTTCAAACCTTGTAGATGCTTTGCTGCTCTGGTAGAACCATTATGTAATGATTATTACTTGAATGTTACTTGAAGCACAGACTCTCTGCATGTATACTGATTTTTTTTTTTTTAAAAGGTTTTACTATATTCCATTATTCTCCACATTCCCGATATGTTGTCTTACGGCAATATTCTGCTTGTGCTTCTCTCTCCTTCCTCTGGGAGGACAACATTTCAGGGTATCCTTAACAACAGTTTCTGATACATTTTCTTCATGAGGAGTGACCTTAGGCTTTAGGACAATGAGCAAGAATACAAAGTGTATAGATTCTCTATACAGTTTTTATAGTATCTGAATAAAGCTTTGGAGTTTTGTAGGTCTCCAGCTTCTCTGGAATTCTCTTTGAGAGAGAGAGTACACGATGTGGATGTTCTCTGACTATCCAGCAGTCTAATTAGGTATAAGCTGTAAAGCTGAATGATCTCATTAAATATCCACTGGATAGTCTCATTACAGTTTGGTCTGAAGCTTAATGGGAGCAGAGAGAAATCTGAGTAGAAATGCCTGCACCTGTAAGGAAGGAAGGAACAGCATCCCAGTCATATTCAAAGATTTTATACTAAAGTGCAATTCCTTTTATTTGCATAGTACCAGTTATCTAAAGGGGAATTAGAAGATCTTAAATATGTCGCTGTTACATTTATAGAACATTAAAAAACCCCCTTGAAGGTGTTTAAACCCCGTCAGCCTGCATCATACAGAAGGAATGTGCAAAATGGTAGTGGATAAAAATAATAGGAAAACCGGCTGTCGTCTTTGGGCAGTTGCAAATATTTCCTCTGATGTGCCCTGCTGCTGCGGACCACTGCTCCGCATGTGGTGAACACACTGAAAAGTTAGTTCAAAGGGATCAACAGCAGAATTTGATTTCATAGAAAATAATTTTGCTGCAGTTTCAGCAGTCATTCATTCCACATTTTGATGATGATGTCTATCTGGTTTTTAAGGGTTTCTTTAAACAAGTAGTTAAGCAATAATGGTTATTTGCCAACATAAAAAGGTTGTAAAAATGTAGATGAACAAAGGAGAATGACTTTAAAGAAGAACTGAGAGGGCAGTTTTTCATTTTGTTTCTTAAAAGGGAAAAAATAGATCCTCCTTCCACCCTTCCTAATGAAGAAGTCAAATAAGAACGAGCCAGTCAGCAGCTGCGATCCGCAAAGTGCTTGCGAACGGTTAGACAGCCGGTGTGCGGTGTGCTCTGCTTACTGCTGTAATCTTAATTAACGCACTGCTGTCTTGTGCTCTCCCCACCCGGTTGTTGTTTCTGTTTCTGTGCTTAGAGAGAAAGCTCTGGGGACCAGAACGAGGACCATCCTTTTGTCCCTTCTCTGTACGGTACCCATGAGCGGTCTCCAGACGTGTTTCACTGCATTGCAGCTTTTTATTCCAAGTCTTACAAGATGTCGTCTTCTTTTTGTTCTGGCTTTTAAGCTAATTTTACTATTAGGTCTTTTTTTGGGGTGTAGGGGGGATCTAAAGGTGCTCCTGACTCACTATTTTGTTGCTTATGGGCTGCTAGAGATATAACAAATGCTTAAGCTGTGGCAAGGGTTGATGTCAAAAAGTGTTTAACAAATGCTAGTAGGAGAAAGTATTTCACCCCCCTTTATGAATTTAAAAAGAGCTGGTTTAAGTATTACAGTATATAATGTCCTGGCTCTAGTAATTCACTCCAGGACCTTAACTCTGCCCAGACAGTATCTATGTGACTCTGTCACCCACAACTAACCCATAAATTCAACTTCTGGAGCTGCAGCAATGACTACAGAGTTTCACAAAGCTGGTAGGGACCTCGTTAATTAAATCAGAAGTGAATACTTCCAATTAAACTTGAGCTTAGGTCTGTTCCCTGAGATAGTGAATTACAGGATTCACACTGGAAGAAGGGGGAGTCTGAGAAGGAATGAGTATGTGGGAATGGAGAGGCCAGATGGTACCTCTTCCAGCAGCACCATTAGCTTGAGCTGGTTTAAATTTCACCACGGTGCAAGTGCCTCTGTTGCATTCTTGCACTGGAGCATGTGTCAACACTGCAAGTGAGGTTTTTCCTTCTGTTTAAAGTGTTAGAAAACTCTCTCTGTCTCAGAAAAGTCATATTTTCTTCTGGCTTGGGCGACACACTGAAAATGCAAATATCTGATAATTATTAAATCTGTTTGTGCTTCAGCTTAGTCTTTTTTTTTTTCTCTCTCTTTTTTTTTTTTCTGTTACTCCATGATGACTAAAGGTGCAGAAATTGTGGAACTGAAGAGCCTCATAAGTAGTAAAGCTCAGTCCTGCCTTAGTAAGCACTTTGTCCCAAAATCCAGTTTTACCACTACAAAGCACGAACTGGCTAACCAGTGGCTGTGCCATTAAATGACATGGGAGGCATTGCAGCACTGATTTTTGGTTTTGGGTTTTTTTTCCTGAATTATCATAACGTTGGACTACATTAAAGTCAACAGGGACATGATGTGTCCATTACCTTTCTGAGATTTAGTAATAACTTGTGTAATTGCCAAGAACATTACACCAGGAATTGTAAAGCCTGAAATGAAAGAACTGTCTGAGAGCAGAAACTGCCGCTGTCCTTTGACTTTCCTTTCCGTCCCCCACTATGGTGATTCTCCCCTGTAAAATCATTTTATCACCAACTGGCAAATCACAAAAGATAAATCTCAGTCCTTCATGTCTTAGAGACCTCGCGCAGGTCACCTTACTAAAGTCTCCTGTGAGCAGAGGAGTGGTGTGTGGTATTTAAACACAAATTTGCTTTCTCTTTGGCCAGTTCTCATCAAACAGTAAGGATATCTTTTGGACAAACATGAAGTGGAAGTATTGTCTCTCTCTTTTTTTTGTGGTCTGGCTGATGAGTCGCATGGCAGAGTGAAACAAAACAGCAGAATATGTGGTTTACTAAAAAGTGAAAACACCTTATTTTGTCTTCAACAAAATGAATGTCATCTGTTGGGTCCTGTTTCTGATCAGAGAATACAAATGTGAGAGAAACTCATGCAGTGCTTTCCACAGACATTTTTGACAGATGTATTTTATAAACTTTTAAGATAAATGCTGGTCTTACCCCTTGAAAAGTGCGGATGTAGGTTGCCTATTTTAGGAGAGCAAACAGTGCGGGTCCACAAGACAACCCGATTTACTCCCAGTTCTCCTCCTACCACCTTCCCTCTACACCTCTGCAGGCTTCTTGCAGACATTGAGATGTGGCAATTGGTAATAGAAAAGCTTTAGTTTTACCTTTCCAAAAGAAAGAACTTTCACGTTGTTAATTGATGTGTTTAAATGCCTGGGTGAATGCTGCTTTTCTATCCTCCAGTACAGGGAGGCTAAAATCCCATTAACTCCATTAAAAGCTGCAAGGCTAAAGACCACATCTGAAGTGGAGATAATATTTTTAACTCTTTTTTTTTTTTTCTTCATTTTAATGGAGATCAACATAAAAGAAAATGAGCCAATGCTAGCAACTTAGAGAAGATCTGTCCACAACAGAAAATTGGTTAGTCAGAGGAGAGAGCTGACAGCACGGAGTAATTGAGGTGAGAGGGACAGCTCGTCTCTCACCTGGGTGAAGCACTTCTATTTGAACATCTCTGGGACTACTGGAGAACTTGGATATCTTGTGGGTAATAGCAGTATGGAAACATCCTTAAAAAGAATAAGAGAAAGGATTTGCCATTCTCCTGCAGTAAAATGAACAGGCATGAAACTGGAGGAATTTAAGAATAATAAATCAGGTCCAGAGACAGATCTAGCCAGCTTTAGTTTAAGAACATGGTGACAAACTAAAGGAAATTCAACTGCTAGTACAGAAGCAGTCAAAAGCTTCATTCTTGTTTTCATTATTCCCAATAAATAATTTAGATTGTTTCAAATTCAGATTGTGAGTTTACTTTCAACCATTTGTGGCATAAAGTAGTTTGGTTTTGCTCTCGATAGGGAAAATCATAAATTATCCACTGGACTGTTAATGTCATACAGAACTAATCAGACATATAATCATGCATGATATATTACAAGTTCTCCTGTACTGAAATAATGTTAATTATGAGAATTTCATTTATTATTTATGTGGAAATATGTAGTTCTACTGTATAACTGAAATTAATGGACTGTAATTTTGAAGGGTTACTAACATCATCTTTAGTGTTTCTTAATTAGTCACGTGTTACTTCTTTTTTGGCTGGGAAAGCTTATGCTGTGTTCATATTACACATTCTTTATGGCCAGAAATCAGAACTAGAAGGTCAAAGGGAAAGATTTAAGGACAGGATTAATTCTTTTTTGGAGATCTTCTTTCAAAGTCAAGAATTTCTCTTACTTCTACAGAGACTGAGTAAGGAACAAATACATTACAATTTAATTTATTCTATAAAAAGCTATAATTTGATTATTGTTATTGCATGAAAAATCCCATGCAGATTCCTGCCCCCCCCCCCCCCCCCAAACTTGGCTGATATATAGGGCTAAGTTAAAAGCAATGCAAGCAACAATTATCAGTATTAAGTGTGGTAGGAGTACACATGGTACTCTTACTCCCTTCCCCCCGACCCTGTTTTGAAAAAAAAAAAAAAAATGAAATTAGGCCATGGCAGGATATATTTTTGTCTCGCTTGGTTTCCTTAAAAATCCCATTAGGCACTTATCAGCATCTTAACATGCCTAATAACTCCTGAAATGTGTTCTAAGCGGTTTGTCCAACAAAACACAGATCATCTCTGGGATTATCAGAAACTAAATCTAAGGAAAGTTTCCCTGTCTCCTTACAAAGCAACATCCATAAGATCTGGGATAGTTCTCCAACTGTTCAGAACCTTTAATAACCGTCATGATAAGTTAAAGACTAATTTTTTTTTTTTTTTTTAAGTTGAAAAATACAACTTTCATTGACACCAGTAAAAGATTTCACAGAACCTATGAAAACAGGTCTCAAGGCAAGCATGGAGAGATTTCTGAAAGGGGTTGGAATAGTTCCTTTTTGAGACTATCATATTTGAAAATGGAACAAAAGATGAAAAGCTTCTTACTGACATTCCTTGTTTCCTAAGACTTTCTTCATATTTGTTTCTCAATGACTTTCTCTTTCCAGTGGTCTTCCAGGCCTCAGTAAGTTATAGTGAGTGTCGTGTCTATCTGCTGCACCATCAGTAATCCTGGGTGCCAGCTAAGGCAACACGGCCAAAGTCAAGGGTAAGCCCACACTGAAGCCAAACATCTGATCATAATTCGCCTTGAAAGAAAAGCTGAGCACATTTATTAATAGTAAAATTGGAAAGAAAAAAACCCCTGCTGAATTAATGATGAAACAGAAATTGCAGCCATCCAGGATGCTGGTTATGACCTGGTGTTCCTGTTGCGCTCAACAAACTCTGCAAGTTGCGCATGTTAAATGCTGCAAGCGACTGCAAATGGATTAGGCGAGAAAACAAGCCTCGGTGAGAGGAAAGTACAAAGTCATTATGATTTTCAAACTTCTAGTAAATCAATCTCTTCCCTGCTGCTTGACCTGATGGCAGGTACCAAGTTCCCCCAAATATGCGTTTATAGTGGAATTGCAGTTGTAAGGGAACGAACGTTCAAGGAACACTTGCCAAAAAATGAAAACAAAATCCCCGCTGTTTAAATGTCCTAAAAAGGAGAAACGACATGGAACAAAATGTTGCTCTTACCTTACCTAAACTATGTATTCAGCAATGCTGAACACTGAAGCTTCCCGGAGATACTGAAGCTTCCCAGAGATATCCCGAATCCCTTTTAGTTAGACACACTGAGAAAGCTATAGCTCAAGAAAACAAACACAGCGCTACAGAATTGGATTACCTTAAAACGTCTTATCTGCTAATGTGACTAACACTGTTGAATAATGTGAGGCAGAATACATAAGGGAATTATTTGTTTATGGTATAGTTTTTATTTTTACAGTCAAGAGAAAAAAAGGCTAATTTTTTATACAAGACAGTAGAGCAGGCTGTCAAGAATTACAGATATGGAGCATTGTTTATTTGAAGGCCTGCGAACAGGAGCTGTCAGACAGAATTGGCAAGCACAGCACACAGCCCAGTCTTTTCAGAGGTTCCTGACACTGAAACACCCTTTTGCAGAGCAGCTGCAGAAAATCAGAGCAAAGTATGACAATGTGGAGACGGTGGGGCTCACTCAATTGCTCTTAGCAGCAATTGCTCTGGAGAGGTACAATCAAGCTCTCCATTACATGGGTTTGCAAAATTGATACCTATGGAAACTAGAGGTAGGCTTGCACAGAAACATCAGATCCGCTTTGTCCATATTCATGGCTGCTTCTACTTCAGTGAGTTTCAGACTGATTTCCTGACCTTGGCTTCACACACTAGTGCCGTGTAATGGACCTGAAGATAGACATTAAGTTCTGACTTTGGAAAAGTTTGGATTTGGATTGTGATATGATTTTAATTTCCTCTTCTGAAAATGCTTCTAATAGAAGGTGGCTTTCATTTTAGAGGTGAGGCTCTGTGGTGATCACTCGAGTCTTTTTCTAGCAGCAGAATTCTTCTGCTTTGTCTTAATATTTAGAATCACTCACAAAAATGGTTTCAGTATATTTTTTTGTAGCATTTGTGGCAGGGTTTTACCTTCACTGGTACACTGCAGAAGGGAATGGATACCCTTGGGTATTTATACGAGTGGGTTTCTTATGATAAAACCATGACTGAAAGGCTTTTAAAATGTTTTCCTTCCAAATTAGGTTTCTATCTTAAATCAGATTTTGATTAAATTAAAATTGCTGAGAAATTGTGCTGGTGGTAAAAATATTATTTGGAAAAGAAAAACAGGAGATGTTCCTCTTTTTCCTTCCATGAGGGAGTATTTCAAAGGAGAGCTGAAAAATTTAGTTTGGCTATGAGGCTGCAGTCTCCTTTGGAAATCCTGGTCATGCTTTCCCGTGCCTCCATTTCCAGTGTAGCACATGGCTGGCTACCCTGCACCTCCCGTGATTCACTTCACCCGTAAGACTTGACTCACATGCTGTCTTCTCTCTTTGATGAAACATGGGAGAAACGGCCCAACCAAGAAGCCTCCAGAGAGAAGCACTTGGACTTCACATCCTTCTTCTGTGCCTTTCTTTGTGGAACAGTTTGTTGTTAAGTTTTTGCCCAATAATCACATTTTTCCCTGGAAATTGTCATCTGGATTAGATTTTTGTCATTGTCATGTTCTACACTCTCTGATCTTCCATTTCTACTGCTAGCCGGCCAGCGACAAGAAAATCATTTATAAATCCATGTTCCAGGAGTAAGAACAAACACCGGAGTTACTGCTTGGTACTTAAGGCTTATGACAACGTGCATCCCACAGGTCTCTTGTTAAAGGTCTCCAACGTTTACAGTATTTGTGAGCTAGTCCACTTGAACCTGGTCCTTTCAAAGCCCTGTGAAGATGGTTATAGTTCCAACTGGAGTTGCTTAATTCTCTGGGCCTTGGCTTTGGCAAGAAACTACTGATCTTGAAAGAGCAAACAACTTTTTCACTACTGTACTGTTTTCCAGCGGTACTTTGCTTTCTCGGAGTTAAAAAAAAACCCACCAAGCAAAACCCAAGTCCTGCTCTGCTTGGGAACTGAAAGCTCTTTATTCATCCAGTCTTTTGTCACTGAGGAGACCTATGCATGTAGATCACCTTGGGGTGGTGAGGTATGAAAATTCCTTCTGTCAAATGCCCCCCTGTGAAATTATAGAAAGAAATCAATCATGACAGAAATGCATCAGAAACTTTTGTGCAAAAGAATCAAGAGTGACAGATGGTCTGAGCCTGGAACATATGGATTTTGTCAGACAACAGAAAAAAATATATAAGATCATGTTGTGGAAAAGTACATGTAACCTCTGTGTGTATACTCTAAGAGAGAAAGAAAGCGGCAGAGTGTTTCAAAACTTACCATTTTTTCTTTGACAATGATTTAAAGAAAAGTGGAGGAGAAAATATTTGGTCCTCAACCTTTCTAACCTCCCAAGAAATGCTGGTGCCAGGAAAAACAGATGGCACTCAGGTCTCTTCTGAAATGATACTTATTCCGCTGTTGCCAGATCTCTGTGGTGTGCAAAATATATGGTATAAGTCACTATCAGAAAACAAGTCATTAATTAATAACATTTCACTGCTCAAGGATCAGATAGGTGAGAGTGCCAGTCAGGCAGCTGCCTCGAAGAAATCTGCTTGGCAAAGGAGGAGAACAGGCACAGTCAGAGATCACTCTCCCCACCTCCTCTACCTGCAACGTAGGCATCCATCATTACAAGTAATCAAGCCTAAAAGTATTTGTCATCCCTAGGGCATGAAGCTGTTTGAAGTCCAGAGTATAAAGAGAACATCAGTGAAACAACAAAACGATCAGTCAAGTAAAAAAAAAAAAAAAAAGTGGGAAAACCAGATAGTGGAATAACAGAAAAATTCTAATTAAATCCTTAACTGTAATTACATGCAGTGTGAAATGATAAACAGCACTTGCAGAATGACTTTCGCTGCTGATGCATTTGCTGTATGACTTGCACGTGTTTTTTTGTCGTGGGTACCATGCCAGTACTCTTTTGGCTAGTTTCAAGCAGGAGTTACCCCCAGGAGCACAAATAACACCTTGATTTTACTCCAAGATTTTTAGTGTGTGCAGCTCTATAGATGGTTCGAAATCAGGGCTTTCCAGGGAAACCAGGACATGCCCTTAGCTGAAGCAGAGGCCCAAACACTTCTCATTGTCTTCCTCACTCTCACATTGGTGTGTGAAACATTAAGAATCGTATTTACTGGGCAGGAAATAGTATACGGCATGCTATATGTGTCTGTGCTAAACTTACTGCAAAGTTCTTTGTGATAGGTGGTTTCTAACTGCATGTTCCCCTTTTAACTGGTGGGGTGCAGCGTGCCCTTTACCACTTCTGTACCAAACTGGGTGATGTGTTCAGGATGAAACCTGTTTCTCTGACAGGGCACGTTATCTGAGGCGCTGCACGTTGCTCCTGAAAGAGTCAGTCACCTTTTGCATTTTGCCATCTGTGTTTTCATATCACTTGTCAGCTCTTTTATATATCCCGTGGTCATTTTTTTTTGAAGGAGTCTATCATGTTTACAAAATTTCAACAAGAATATCTCCCAAGATTGTTACTGTGCTTGCAAAGCTTAGTTTCTAAAGTGAGTTTCATGCTGATGAAGAAACTATTCCCATGCACATCTGCCTTGCGGGCATGGCTGGAGTCCTGCTGGAGAGCTGGGCTCAAGGGGAGGGTGGTTCAGGAGCCGTGTCCTGGTCAGACAGTTATCCCCCCCTCCCGAAAATCTGCAGTAGCGGCAGGGTGTAAGGTCTGTTACCTAATGTGTGGACCTTAGGAACTGAACTGTGAGCTTATTTTGCAGAAACAAAACAGCCAGGAGGGCACGAGGTTCACTGCTGAGCAGGTTGCCCTCCGGCCTCTTCAGCCAGATGCCAACAGCCCAAGTTTCCAGGCGGGGAAACTGCTGAACTTCTCACTCTCCAAAGAGAAAAGCTGCCTGTGCCAGGTTTACCTTCACTTCCCGAAACTTCCAAAGAAGTTTTAGTTCACAGAAAGCAAGTTATTATTCCTCAGTGTCTCTTGTTTTTCAGTTATTCTGACTTGCCAAGGAGAATTTCTATCCTTCCACTGACTTCCTCGGGGAGGAACTGGAACTAGACTGGGAAGCTGAAGATTTCCACGAGATGTTCTACTCCAGAGTTCTTTGAAAACAGTGTGAAAACATGGGGCCTCTGAGGCTGGGTCACAGGAGGTTGGTTCCATCTAAACTCTTCTTTTCAGCCTGGCAAAAACATCCACGGTAAGATATTCACTGCATACCTGCGCAAGGGACACAAAATACCAAATAAGCCTCCAAAGGGACGGCAGCTGCATAATTTAATTGTTTCTTCAAGTGAGATTCATTCGGTTGAAGATATCCAAAAGGTTATTCCATGCCTGTGGAAGAAAGAAGATCTTGGACAGCAGGTTTTCTCAATGCTTGGCTTCCAAACATCAAATAAATCCTTTCCTCTGGGTTGCTGAGAGCAAAGACAGGCCTGCAGTGGTGACATACTGCCCAGGGGAATCTTTCTATGTAATTGTTCTTGTTTCTACAGGAGTAGAAAAAGCGACCCACACCTAAACCAGGAGCCCTCTTCTTTTTCTCTGATGTTGTACTCAGCCTAACACAGGTTCCTGTATGATGGTTTTTTATTATTCTTATTTTTCTTGATAGCACTGTAAAATGCAATAACTTGTTCAGTTTAATTAGGAACAGTTACTGCCAAAGGTAGCTTTAACTTGATTTTCAAGGAATTTTCATTTTAAGTATGTTTTTATTAGTAAATTTCTGATTTGCAGCCAAGCCTATTGTGCACTACTTGTGTTGATAAAAGTTCAATTACATACATATTTTTTTAAAAAATTGTATCTCAACCTTGTCTTAAAAGGTAAAATGGTCCTTTAAATAAGATTATCCTCATTCAGCCTGCATCCTGTTTTTCTACAGGATAAAAGAGATCTCATGGCTGTTGAACAACTCTCCATTACTAGCCTTTATGTTACCTAGAGAGAATACAGGTGTATAGGCACAGTACTACAAAAATAATACTGTGCCTATGTCTATTAACAGCTCCTTGTGATTTAAAAAGCACCCAGTTGTATCAATAGTAAACCATATGAAAAAAAGTTCAGACCATGACCTCCCACCTGCTCCAGTCAGAGATCATCAGCTAAAAAACCCCTGTATCACATTTTATATGCTTGAAAGTAGCTGAGGTCAGAGAAATATAGAGATTGCAGAATATTGTCCCAGAGTAATGCTGGAATTAAAGCATTAAATTAAAGCAAAAAATCAAAGCATTTGGCTATGACCCAAAAGCTTTAGTAATGTGCAAGTAAACTGGATGATAAAAAAAGGTTGCAGTTGCAAGGATGGTTGTTTTGGCTGGAGTTAGAAGATGAAGCTGGTGCTGCAGACAAGAACCAAGATTAGGGCTGGACAGTGTTAAGAGTGGAGATGTCTGAAACTGGCCTGAGACTCTATTCATTTGGAAACAGAGAGTGGTCCTGGATCAGAGGCATGGTCAAGATGGTCTTGGACTATAGTCCTGACAGTCCTATAGCTGGGTCGAGCCATGGTTAGTGATGGTGACTGCAAGGCAGGATTAGGATGGGACCTAGAAGTAGAGCCAAAATAGGGCTGGAAGTAGTTTGGCTAATCAACCAAGATTGAATTTTGCCCACAGGCTTGATTTAACCTGGTTCCTTCATATGGTTTGGATTTGGAGGAATGGGGGCCTGAGCAGCGGCTAGGAAAAAACATATACTGTCAGGTTTATAATAAGATTGTCATCAGACAGTCTTCATGTGTTGGCAGATCAGTTGTGAGCCACGGCTAGAGTAAGAACTGGAGACCGGTGCCCCAGAGGCAGAAGACAACTTCTTTCTGCTGTGGTTAGGATTGGAGACACAGGATAGTTTGGGATAGTAGATCAGTGAAAGCCTCTCTAAAACTGGACTGGAACTGTGGGTAGGGGCAAGGCATCTTGACATTTGGCACAGAAGATGATGAACCTGCTTGGAGTTAGAAATTTACCCAGTGCTGATGCTGGGTGGTACTATGATGAATTTAAGGGATGGGGACAGCTCTGGCTTGGAGATGGTTGCTGCACTGGAAGTCTTGGGCTACAACCTCCTGGGGGCTGAGATGGGTTGAATGGGGTTAGAAGAATATTTGTTCCATGAGGGAACGATTTCATGAATGTGCAGAAATTAATTTCCCTTTATTCAGTGTTACACAAAAATTAAAATGACGGCAAATACTCAAGAAATATAAGCTTGTTATAATGAACAGATGGCAGCTCAGTGAAGGTTTGTGTGAAGAAGATCACCAGTCCTTTTGTTTACAACACATACATGTCCTGTTTTGTTTTAATTATATCGTTGTTTTTCCACCCAGGCTATTCACTTAAAAAAACCAACAAAAATAAACCCCACCGCCACTGTGTTTATGTCAGCAAAGCTAATAAGCAATCCGCAAACTGGAACTGTGTAAGCAAATGCTCATGAATATTGAGAACTTTCCGATAGATGTGGTGTCTGCCTGTGTTGTTTGGATCCATCTCGATGTGCCTTGTGAAGTCAAAGGAAGCAAGAAACAAAATCATCTTCAATAGCTGTCTGGCCAGGAGCTCAGTGCTTCTCTGAATATTTTTATGTTATGCTTTGTTAAATCCACTTAAGAGTCTTACGTGCATGAGCCTGAAATATGTGAGGAGGGGAAAAAACAAAATGCGTTCCCTCTTGTCAAAGGCTGTAGGTTTAAGACAGGATTTAACTGGTTTCTAACTCTTTTATTGTCTCGTATACTTTACACTGTAAATGGCAACATTTAATTACAGGTAATAAACACGGCAGCCACTAATAGGATTATCAACACCAGCTTTCAGAGCCTTGTGCTGTCTGGTAGAGAAGGGAAAAGTGTAATATGTCACCGCAGGCTCAGCAGAGGGCCACGGCCACCAAAAAACCAACCGCAGGCGGACCCGAAGGATGCCGACGGCAAGGGAAGAACTCGCTCTTCGCCGCCTCCGGAGCCCTGCTTGGAAGAACCTCCTGCCTCTTCCCATGGCTGTCAACTCCCTCTAGTGGCACCGAACCCTCCAGCAGCAGCACAGGGACCCCCCGGGACCAGGACTCGTCCACCCGGGACTGGGACTCGTCCACTCGGGACCGGGACTTGTCCCCACGGGGCTACCGCCAGGCAAAACTGCGGCCGGTGGCATTGGGTGAGGATGCTCGGGGTCGGGGAGGGGGGGTCTGAGCGGAGTTTGAAGTCTGGAAAAGGAAGGTAAGGGAATACCATCAGCATGCTAAAACTTGCAGTAAGTTTGGGAATAAGTGGGGTGAAAACCATAGCTTTGCAGAACATTAGTTTTCCTTTTTTTATCTTTTTTCTTTTTTTCTTAATGTAGTGTTCAGTTCAGAAAAATAGTATCAGTCAGTAGTTAATTTCTAACCTCGCTCAGTGCTTCGTACTAAACCCCTGAGCTGTTCCAGCCTAGAAATACCCAAATTATAATAGACCTGCATCTCAGCTGTCAGCTGTTAATACTGTTCAGTCAGTCAGTATTAAGCAAGGTTTAACAACCTACTCTTACATAAAGAAGCCAAAGCAAATATGACTAGTTACGTTTGACTTACTGAAACCAACATCCTTACTGGAACAAAAATTTGAAGTCACCAGCATTCTTACGATGATAAATTCCTTTTGGTATGTTATGTATTACTTACATTAAAATAATTTAATGTTTCAGAGAAGCACTCAGAGCCTGCAAACTTTCAGAAGTCTTTACTGTCAGCATTACTGTCAGCAGTATATACACGGTACCTTGTGCATACACTGTATTTCATGCTGGGCTTCTGCTTCATTCAGTGAACACAAGGGACAGAGCCCATAAAATTAACAGCTACTCACTCTAATCCATGGCTCCAGGCCTCGTATAGATTGTAATCTAACTCCAAATGCAAAATTACTTGGTTTTCATCATCTTTCTGACTGCTTTGCTGTAATTTGGGGTAGTACAAATCCTCACGCTGCTGAGGAAAGGTGCGGTGGGTGGAGGGGATGCCGTATTGTTCCCTTTTGCAGTTCAGAAACTGAGGCATGGTATTTTGACATCAATGGCAAAAATATACTCTAATTCAGATGGCCAGTGTAGATGGTCTATGGAATGATTTTTTTCACAGTACTTAGCATTTCCCAGGGCTGTGGGAATAATTTTAGTCTGCTTCAGTTGCTCTGTTTTTCTGAAATATGACCTCAGAGATCAAGCTGGGAGCACATACAATATAGAATATGTAATCGGAGGCCATCTTTCAAAACTTAGTTTCAGTGATTTACTTGTCATCACACAGTTAATCTCTGTTCCTTCAGCTGCCTTCCTCACAGAAGCAACCTTCCTCCTCCTAAAATACTCTGCTTTATCCTCTTAATTTCTGCTAACTTCATCAAAAAAAATCAGTGAAGGGCTCTAGACACTCTAGGCCTTCACTACACAGCCTGAGATGAGTTTTGTAGTTCCTTTACGCGTGGGCTTGAAGACTTGGAGAAAAAGAAAGAGAAGAGTGTCATTGCAGATAATACTGTTGTGCGTCCAGCATAGCTGGGCTGACAGCCTGAGATCTGTCTTTCCTGTCTTCTAATGATGTTGGATTGGAGCCTTCTTTCTGTTAGCCTTTTAACAACACTAGGTCAGCTTCTGTGTGTGCGTGTAATGTAAATTCTCAGGTTTTTAGGAGAAAAGCAAGACAAAAAAAGACATCGTGCAAAACCAGTTATTTGCTCTATTTTCCCATCCTCAGCTATTCATTTCTCTTCACTCCTCTGTGCCTGGAGTCCACCACTGAAGCATTTCAGTTATTTCCCTGAAAGTGAAGTTTAAGCAGAAACATTAACTTTTAGAAGAATTCTTTAGTGCATAAATGGGACAGAGGGCTAGATGGACAGAACGGGGTTTTAAACCATTAAATTTAAGATATCATTAAACTTGAGAAGTTATCAGCCTGATAGCACTACACATATTTTAGTTCATTTCTCTTACATAGGAAGCTTGAATGATATGCCTTATTCTGGTATTTTGGTTCTTGATCTTACTATCAAATTTACTAAGCAATCTCTTTTTTAATACTGTAACCCTCAGTTCAGAAAACAGATGCATGAGTAAATACTCAAGGCTCATTCTGTGCTGCCCAGTGCTGTGCTCTGATGGAAGATACTTGGTTCCTCATAACTACTGTGCAACCTCTTCAAACTCATGGGGTAAAGACCAGATTCTTTTTGCCATTGCTCTCTCAGGATACTCTCATTTGCCTCGGCAAGGATTTAGGGTTTGTTCTTAGCGATCATGGCCAAGCTCATGTATTTCTAAAATCTTTGGGTTTGGTCAATCACAAGCCATCAGTCTTTGACAGTGATTTAAACTACTCTACATTATGTTAGACTGGCTGTATGTCCACAGCTGTAGGGGAAAGTTGTTGCTTTACCTCTATACTCTCTTAACTATCAGGCTGTTTGAGGTGTAGGACAGTGCAGGCTCTAAGACATGGTAAACTGGTCAAGCTGAAGACAAGGATTTTGCTTTATCCATTTTGCAAACAGATTCTTGCCATAAGAAGACTTCAAGATTAGCTCACTTGTAGATTACTCCAAAATATAAGAAATGGATCATTCATAAAGCTTACTTGTGGTCCATGTGTTTACTAGCCTTTTGGGAAAAAAAGCCCAAGTAGCTCTTTACGTTGCAATATCCCTTAAAATTTTCACCAACTTGTGAAAAAAAGGTTTGGTCATGAATATCAATGACAGAAAGCTGAAATTTTATGTCAATGACTTTCAGCGGAGAATGGGGGATACACAACTTATTTCTTCAGGGCAAGTCACCTATAGGGGAACCAACAGAAAGCATTCTTCATCAAAAGAACTATCTTTCATTGCAGCTCAGCCAGTTATGCGATTCAATCATTCCCTTGGCACTCCCCGCAGAGAAAACTTGAAATGACCCTTAAGCTTTCTCCCTTTGGCTCTCAAAGCCTTTTCAGACTGCCAGGCTGCTGTTGTTTTCAGTGTCAGATAAGGAAAACTGGAGCTTTGGTAAAGTTCTCTCTCATTAAAGTACTGTTTTTCAGTCGAAGGCATGAACACTTGACCTGCTTTATTCTTTCAGTTTCTGACTTTACTCTTCTGCTTTGGTGAACTTGCGTGAAGCCATCCCATGTAGTTTTGTAAGAGCGAACCAGCCTAGGAGATCTCTGTCAAAAATACCAGTAACTTCTATTAAAAGGCTGCTTAGCTGTATCTCTCCACAACAACTAGCATCATAGGCCAAGCCTACTGCTGTTCTCAATCAATTTTTTCTCAAAATGTGAAAACTGTGATTTCTTCTTGCCCATCTGCCTTTGTAGACCCTTATATTCCTGTCTCTGATCCTGGAGCATGACAGCATTAGGTTTCTGCTAAGACTGTTAAAAAGCTTCTGCTTTGTTAGCCAAACACAATAAGTAATTTTAGGTTTAGTACCCAGGTACTCAGCATGCCTCAAAAAATCCAGTTCAGACTGACCTTTTAGATTTCGCTGTGGTCTTGCATACCTCCTCCCGAATGACAGGCGAGCAGCTCGGGTTTTACAGGTTGGGGTAGCCGGGGAACTGCTGCAAACGCCTTCATCCCTGGCAGCAGCTCAGTTCCTCTGCGGTGGGAGCCTGACTGGTTTACAGCTGCAGCCACTCGCTGTGGTCTGGTCTCAGTCCCCTGCCCTGAAGGGAAAGAGGACAGCAAACTACAGATGGTAAAAACTGTCTCGCAACACTCCTGCGATCACTACAGCAGTTGGGAGGCATGAGAAATACTGTCCTAAATGAACCAAATGAGGAAAATGTCATTACATTTGATGACACATCCCTGGTTCCATCTCAGCTGCTTAAAATATCTGGATGAAGCATGAATTAGCAGATAAATAAGATAAAATATTCAGTATTTTTAAGGCTTGCATTAAAAAAATGAAGAAAAAAGATTGCTGTTTTCCAATGTGGCATGACGGCTGTGGGATTAAGTGTGATTTTTGATTCTTTGACATTTGCATAAAACTGTACTAACAGTTGGCTGGGTTAAGCCGTATAACTATATTGGTATTGCTAAAGACACCATATTCTGTATGTAGATGAAACCATTTTGTTAGAGAAGTGCTTAACCTGCTACAGCCTATTCTGATTTGGTGAATTGAAACAAACTGAAGAGGCTCTGGATAATGATAAAATAGTTATGGTAGGGCATAAGTTGGCGCTGGTGTATTGATGCATGCCTCTATTGGCATAGTAATGCTGGTAAGGTATTAAGTATATCGATCAGGCCTCAAAATATTACTAACTTGAAAGGTAATGTGTTAAAACAGTGTTAAATGTTCATTACAGTATGAAGTGAAAGCTTAGGGTCTGACAGTATCCTGTGAAATAACACCAGGCAGTGTAGCAGTCTCATGGCTACGGGGATTTCAGCTCGGGGTTTTGTTTACCTTATTTTCTAGTGGAATTTAGAGCCCAACAAATAGTGAAGCTGAAGAGAGATTTTTGAATTAATAAAAATGGGATCAGATTCTGAGGAGACAGAGTGGATTAGCTGAAGGGAAAGCACAACATTTTGTTATAAATTACACCAACACAAGTTTTCTGACACTTCTGGAAAAAATCAGCCTACAATAGTGATGGGTAGTGTTTTCCTAGTGGTGTTATCTGGTTGTTGGCACGTATCCTTACTTGCATAGCCACTCCCACATGAATAACATTGCATTCATACCCTTCTAGATGACATTAAATGCACATTAATGCATCTTTTTTACCCTGTGAAAGATACAGACTGTCAAAGAAGACTCAGACAATTTATTTTCATAAATGCATTTTTTGCTGTAGAAATGTAACATTATGAAAAGCCTCAATTTTCTCACCAGTCACAAGTAGTAAATAACTTAACTGTGTCACATTATAGCCATTTAACAAATATTCCCAAACCAGCAACAACATTTAGCTCTGTGAAATAGATTTGTTCTGGATATAAACCAAGGAGAGCAGAATACGTATTTCTTGGCCCTTGTGAATATATGTGATGGAGTCGTGCTAGATGACTTGAATTAAGATGGAGCATGTGTATAACGAGTATCCCCTGGACAGGGATGTTTATATACATTTCCTCCCAACCTCCCCTTTTCCCTCCCTCCCAAATGCTGCTTATTATGGCTTCCCCCCCACACTGATAAGTGAATTTTAAAGTTATGTTGCAGTGTTCTCAATACCGGATAAATGTGTGTAATATATCTCTCATAAAATGTTACTACGCAGATGGGACTGAGAAAACTTTTTTTATGAAGCCATCGTTAGTAATATCTACCACTTATGAATAATAAAAGAAAATGGCCTTTGGCAAATTTTAGAGTTTTGTTTTGCTTTCTGTGGAAATCCTTGAAGAAAAGGAAAGCTCAGAAATCAAATGATCAAAGCTTGTGG
Source organism: Haliaeetus albicilla (assembly GCF_947461875.1). Lineage (NCBI taxonomy): Eukaryota > Metazoa > Chordata > Aves > Accipitriformes > Accipitridae > Haliaeetus > Haliaeetus albicilla. The sequence goes on from NC_091506.1 coordinate 3,718,781, forward strand.
TATAAAATCTCCTCAGGTGCAGTCATATACAGCCTCCGTGATTCACATGGGTGATACCTTTTGCACATGCAGCAATTCCTTTTGTAGTCTCTTTTTTTTTTGCCACCACTCTTATACCAACAGGCAAATCTCAGTCACAGTCAGTTCTCATTCTGTACTTTTAATGAGTAAACAAGGATGAGCTTGGGTACTACTTCGTTTTTATTTGTTTTGATTAATGTTCCGTATATACTTGTATATCTTTGTGATGGCAAATGAAAGAAGATATTAATAATAAATGGACATAAACAGCTAGTAAACACAATCTGGAGTAAAGATTGAGCAGAGGAGGAAAAGTAGATGATAAAACTCTACAGTTTCACTTTATTAGGAAATAAATGGTGGTGAAGGGTAATTGTTTCCCTTGTACCTGGAGCTGTAAACAAATGGAAAAATCTGGCTGATTCTGGGCTATCAGTGCCTCGGGGAGCTGCCAGGAGGCTGTTCCGAGTGTATAGTATACTGCCTTGTTCAAAATAGATAGGAAGCTTTGGAGGCAGAGGGGAATAGGAGCAAGTTCTTGGTCTGCTGTTGTTTACGTGCTCCCACTGCTGGGTTTTAAAGAGCTCTCATCTGCCCAGTGCAGGGCATGGTGTCTGTAGGAAGGAGCTCATGATTTGGAGCTATCTGCCAGGAGTTCCAAGCAGATGAGACTGGGGTAATGACGGAAAAATGGGAGAAAAGTAACTGGAAGAGTAGGTGAAGTTTGCTTTTTCTCATTTATGAATCCACAGGTGACAAAAAGCTTCTTAGCTCCAAGGTAGTTCTGAGCATGCGGGGCTGCTGGATTTAAGAGATGTCAGTGGGAACATTTCTTCAGCATGTGAATCCTGCTACACTTTGCCATGCCTGAGGTGCTGCAATCTGCATGGGGTTGCATGGACCATTTTGTATTTGTGAGAATTCAGGGGTATTGGCAAGGAGGAAAAAACAATAAACCTACTGTGGCTCATCCAGAGGTACCAATGGAAATACCAAAGAGGAACTTGTCACAGTCAATGAAAAACTACAACAGGGATATATTGACAGGTGCTGTATGATGAAAGAGTCAGTAAGTGAATACTTTGACTTGGAATGTGTGAAGGCTGAGGAGAAAGCATCCTTGGATATCAAACACTAAGCATTAATGTTTCAGTAGGAAGGAAAATAAGAAGTCTCTGAGATTTGCATCATTATTCACTGGTAATTCTCAAGAAATGGAAAATGATGAAAAGGAATTTTACAAAGAATGCAAAGATGCATTGTTACCTTAGATGTAAGAGAGCCAGGAATTTCCTGCAGATTTTGGAGATTTAAGCAAGTTTGGGATTTGACCCAAAGTCTTCGGTTTCTAAAAGAAAAATGCAATATACGCCTCATTCTGTCTTTGGCAGTGCACAAAGTTGCTTTTGTTCATGTTTTGATTTACAGAGCTAGTCTCTATCAGACATCTGTTGCTGGATGGATTAACAACACACAGTATTTATTTCTCAGCATGTCTGTGCAAACTTCTCAGTAAAAGGAGAGAAAATATCAGTGACTATAAATTGATGCAGTCTTTCAAGTAAGAAAAAAAACCAAATTCACTAATCATACAGTAAATTATTAAAACATTCCTTTCATTTATCCTAGCAACAAAGGACAAGAGGCAAAATGATATATATTTCTAAAAAAAATATATATTTATGTCTATATTTATATTGACATGTTCTGCTTCTATTTTACTGGGTATTATGGTGGAACCTATGATAAAACCAAAGTCATAACTCCCCAGAGCCAAGGATCTGTACCTAATTTTAAGCATATGAGTAATATGACTTACTCACGTAGGCTTACCTGGAGGTCTAAAATTGTGTTGCAAATTATTGTCATAGCTGGAGCCTTATTTTCTTGCTGATCCACAAGTATATCAAATATCAAGCTTTCATCTAATTTGTTTTAATTAGTGAGAAGTGAAATGAATAGTGTCAATACGTGAGGTAAGAGGGGGGGAGAGGTTAAAAATATGGCACTCGAGACAGATACCTAAGTGTTCTGGCTGAAAATTCAGAGTGATTTGAAACTGTACAGCATGTCACTGTTGACTTCTGATTTATGTCTTGTCTGAAATGGACTTTTAGGACCAGGTTTTACTCAGTTTTATCCAAAGAGTAAGTAATTCTTAAGATCCTGTTAATTGAATGCAAACAAATAAAATGAATACCACAGATTATATGACTTTTGCAAACTTCAGATGCTTACTGTTAAAAGCTATATTTTCATGTAAAGACAATACAATCCACTTGTTTATATCATTTTTCTTCCTATAAAAGGAAACATTTGTGCATGCTTGTGTGTAAATTTCTAGATAAAAGATCCAACATAAATAAAACTAAACATACTAATATGTATACAGTGACTGATGATGCAAAAATTCAGATGTATGTATATACAGGATGGGTACAGGCAAGCCTCAGCACTTCATTCTGAGCTGGTTAGACATCACACAGTTCTAGTCTGAAAACAATACACTAATGTAAATGGAGTGAATTAAAGCCTTATCAGCCCAGGGACAGTAATGTGCTCATATGAACAAAAGACTTTCACGAGATCTGAAGAGGGTAGGCGTGCTGGGCCACCTGTGTAAATCATCCTTAAAATTTTTAATCATGAATGATACAAAAATGGGGTTAAAACTTTAGTGTCAAGCTTTTGTAGATTGTAACACTCCAGATCTTGAATGACAGTAAAATAGCTTCATGGTGGTGGCAGAGTTTGGTTCCTGAAAGGGTAATGGGCATACTTTTTTCTCACTTGCAGTTTTCCACTCTGTTTTAAAAATCTTGGTTATGAAATTGGCCAAGTACAAAGCCCCCTCTTCTTTACTAGCAAAGCTTTGGAAAAAATCACTGCCACTGACTTAGTGGTTCATAAATAACTTTATATTGAAGATTCGGGACTACAGTCTGTTTCGTTGTTGTTTTAAATATTTAAAACAACATCAAGCACAGTAGTGTGTTGACCCTTTTTTAACCATTCACTAGTACACAGGGCATAATCTTGTTTGATGCATAATCTTTCTAAGTCATACTGGTGTCTGGGCATGTTCTTAACTATTGATCCATCAGAAACCCGAGGAGGATTCTACCATCAGCTAAATCAAAGGAGTTAACTGCATTCACAAGAGAGGTAATTGTATTGCTTTATTCTTTCTGTATAGAGAAATGGGCAGAGTAGCATGACTTTTTATGTCAGGATTTCTCGTAAACCACCTTCTCTATTCTGATATGAATGAATTGTAGTAAAACAAAATTACTTTCAAGAAGGGCTACTTACATTGTTTCTAGTCAGTATTTAATCACTGTTAGGTTTTCCTGTATGTCCTGATATAAATTTTCAGTACTGAGAAGATTTATATACTAAAAGTATGGAGATTCTTGTATAATGAATTCCCATATTCTTTAAAACTACTGATCAATGAAGATACATTTTCAAAATTACTTCCCATAACATAAGTTGTATGCTGCTTATTTTAGAGAGATTCTTGAGATTTACTTGAAACGTAATTTTCAGACTTCACTAACTTCAAAAATTACAGATTGCCTTTAGAGAGAGGTTTTTTTACCCCAGTTGCACTGCAATCGTACACTGCAGTTGTATGTAGACAATCTTATGTCTTATTTATGTATAAACATGAGCAGAAGCCAGGGTGTATTATACGTGGCTTTGATAAATTCTGTTCAAATTGAACAGCGATGAAAAGAACATAAAATTATTACTTACTTTATTAATTTCTAGTCCAGCTAATAACAAACAAATCTTCTTCCTAGAGCCCACATTATTTTGTTACCACAATAGTATTTTAACAAATTCCTCTGAAACATTAAACCAAAATTGAACGCCCTATTGACACATTAGTTTTTAATTTCAGTTCAATTTTAAATTCCAACCCACAGTTTCATTATTTTTTGAAATAAGTCCATTCCTCTAAGTAAGTATTTATGGAATAAATTAGTTGCTTTTTACAAGCATGTTTAAAGATATACACATATGTATGAATATAGAAATATAGACTGAAATAAAAATTAAAAGGTAAAGAAAAGCACTGGGTAGAAAATGGAATAACCACAGATTCAGCACTGCAATTACGGGAATATTAGGATGTATTTCCCACATCCTATGACTATCCAGCCCCATGTTTAGAGCTGAGATACAATTGCCCCACTGAAAATCCTTCTTCATAAAGAATAGCAGGTTTCCTTTCAGGATTTTCCAATATGTTGAGTAATGCTGGCAATATCAGTAATGCTGATAAAATGTATTTGGAAGCTAAACTGATTCAACTCCCCTGAAAAAAAAATCCATTATCTCATTAGAAATAGGATGTCAAGGAGAGTATAAAAAACATAGCTACCATGTAACATCTGTGCTACATCAGTGTAGGGTACAGTCCTGGAGGTAGAGAAATACATATTATGGGAATATGAGTTACCTCTATATATTTCTTATCCTCTTACTGAGAAACTAGCTTACATTTCCCAGCAATCCAAAAGTTCTACCAGGAGATATAATGTGTAAGTCACATTGACCATGTATGAAAAGTAGCATGTCATATGCCATAAAGGCAGCTGACTTTTAACATGGAAACTTTTCTTTGACCTTGTATGTCAACACTCTTTGTTTTAATGAAATTCATCATTATGATGCCTCATTTTGATGATTCTTATTCAATTGAAAAGGCAATTTTCTTTGATGATGCATATTATTTATTCACTACAGAAAAGAAAGAAAACAACTATTTTGGGAAGCAGGTAGTTTTCCAAGAAACTGGGCATGAGGGATTCATTTACATTAGGAAAACAAGTCTACTTTTGAAAGACAAATAAGGGTAACTTTACATAATTTTCTCAAAGCAATGCTGCTAAATTTAGATCTGGTCTCAGGGTACATTCTGAAGATTTTCAAATTTCTCTACCAGAGAGTGGAGATCAGTGCATGGGTCTTGCCAGTGCAAATAGTAGTGAGCTAAAAAATGTTTGGAAAAAACACTTTTTTAGGGAGGAACTTATTTGTTGGTCAAAGTTCGAGTGTTTTATACAGACACATTTTTATCAAAGTTTCTCTGAACTATATTGAAGCCTTGCAGGCTTTTGACTCCTCTGCAGTTGGAATCCCAACTGCATGGCCAGCACAGCTAGACCTTTCAAGGATGCAGTCAGGGAGCCACTGGTACAGCTCCAATTCCTTTTGCAGAGAGCCAGTGGTTTTACTTTTAATTGGAAGAAAACCAGCACTGCAGTATTACATTGTAGATTACCCAGCTCTAATGAAAGTAGAGTATGCAACAGAATCACTCTACTGGCATAATAAAAGATATTAACTGAAGAAAATGACCCTGCGGGATATACTAATTCTCACTCACTGTTTCACACTGCCAGTTTCTTTTCCTCGCTCTTTCCATATGATTAGGTAGCTTCTGCAGCATATGCTGGAGATAACAGATAGAAAGATTTTGGGCCATTTAAAAACAGTAGGTTTTTAATCTTAGCCTATGAACAAAAACTTCAGTGGCTAAAGCAAGTGAACCTGAACTACACAGAACTGAAATACTGAAATCACTGTATGCTACTTTGAAATACATTTCATGATTTCGGGGACTTGAATGCTGCATTCAAGGAGTTGGCAACACTGCAGATCCCATAACCTTTCTTCACCGCTCCTCCCTCTGGTCTCCATACATGTGTACTAACAGCAGTAGCAGTCAAACAAAGCTTTTCTTTCCATCCTGGAAAGTACCTGCCTATGGAAGAGGATAAGTTTCTGTCTTTTACCCTCTTGCATTACCTCAAAGAAATGGTTACATTCAAACTTGTAGTATCAATATTAAAAGATCTAATTTGATCTCACAGGAGCTTCTTGCAGAGGATTAGTCTTCTCTGTGAATACGGGTAGCAGAATTGAGCCCAAAGGAAATGCTGTGATCAAACTCTTCTTATGTTTTCATAAGCAGTTTAAGTTTTAGCACGGGTAAAGGCAGGTGAAGACTTTCCTCCAAAATGCTCTCTCCCACAATGCACATGACTGACAGCTCTGAAGTGCACTATCTGTCACAACAAGCCTAACTCGCAGCTGTTAGATGGATAAGCTGGGACACACAAGTGGAAGTAAGTAGGTCATGTTTCATTGAGAAAAGTATAGACTATGTATAGTGTAAAAATATATTAGCAGTCAGGTCAGGCCATGAGTTTAAAAGCATAGGCAGTGAGATGGAAGTGGGATGCCAGGAACAGCAACAACAGTTCTTTTTCCATTTGTTGAAACCACACTACACATATCACTGAAAAAAGAATTTTATGCGTGGAGAATTTGATGCAACAAGAATATTACTGGGAAAAATACTTCTAGAAATACATCAGACAATGTAATGCTATGGCTGAATTTGGCAGGTTAAACCTGTATGCAATTTTTGGCATTCTGAATATGTCACAAGTTTTAGAGTTAGGCGTAGACTCACCAAATCTTGGTGGGGTAACTACCTACCATTATTATTGTTTAAATCTCTTTAAAAATCTATTTGTTATTTCTCTGTGCTGAAGCTGTAGTTTAAATGTTTTATTTTTGTCCAATTTTCTTGGAATTTTGTAGATCCTACTGCTATGGAAAGGGGTATATAGGAGCAAGTGGAAAAGCAGTCACTATAAAGCATTGGAAGAGTGCCCTGATTACAGACATCATCTAGACATTCCTCAGTGCAGATTTGAAGAAAGCTTTATTGAGTTTTAAAATTATTTATTGGTATCATTTTTCATCATTCCAGCTATTTCACATTTAGCTAGACGAACAGTGGAATTCTTAATTAAAACTGTTAATTAAATTCTTAATAAAAAAATGTGGCATATGTGGAAATACACTGGTGCTTCAGCAGTTTGTACTGGAATGTAAAAAAATACTGGCATTTCATAATTCCCTGCTGAATAGAAATACCAATTTTTAGCTCTAATCAATATTTGCATATTTTAAACATACTTCTTAAATGTATCTTAAACAATTGTTATTTTTTTCCAGGTAAAACAGTTAAATATTCAACATCTAAAGTTTTCAGCTTTCTTGCGTTGGATTTGGTGCCATTTAAGGTATTTTCATTTTGAAAAAAATTTCTATTAACTCTAAAAATGTACTCAATTCTAGCAAGTGCTGTTATGTCAAGGATTTAAATGGGATTAATCGAGATTTATGACAATGAAGGTGAAAGAAGAACCAAGTCCCAATGTGAATCATTGTAAAAGGATGTAACACACTGAATTTCGTAGATGGGAAGCCCTGCTCTATTCAACAGCCAAGCATTTTAACAGCACAGATCCTCTCTCCATCTTAGGGTAGGAAAGATCACTCTGGAAGGTTTATTCCTATCTTCACCCATGACAGAAGACTTTTCACACTATGGAGGAAGCACATATGAGTAATTAAAGCTCCAAACTTGTAAATGGATGAAGTTAGGTTAAATGAATTCAAACCCATCAGTCTTTAGCCCAGTATTTGCTATTGCTTTGTTTCAGGAATAGACTTTTATAATTCACAGAAAAACCTCAAAGTTTCCGTTTCTACTGAGTCAGTTGTTTACGTCACCCTATTGCAAATACATTTTTGGCAGAATGCCCATAAAAGCAAGTTTATGTGAATCAGAGATCTCACTGGCTTGATCTGAGTGCTTTTTCTTTACTCGATTTGAGAAGAAGCATATGCAGCAGGGGATGAAATCTGAAGACTACGTAATATCACATTCTAGAAATGTTACCCATCACAGTATCACAAGTCTACATGGAAGGTGTTAATGTATTGCTTCAGCTATGTCACTAGTGAAATACATGTTTCGTAGTTAACACTATAAGCATGTAACTGAATCACGAAAGCCTTATAAAGTGGCTTTTAGAGGAAGATTAAAGCTTTTAGGCAGGAATTTGTGTTTTGTTGAATAATAAATTAGTCTGTAATTTCAAACTTTGCATTGCTTACAGTGGTCCTACCTCCATGCACAAAGATAGTGGAACCAAATCCTACCAACATGAGTAGGAGGCTGCTCTTACTCCCTTGATTTCAAGAGGTTTACTCCTAATCTACATCATGACCCATGAGAAGGAATCCAATTCCAGAAATGCACCTTTCTAGCAGACCTTTCATCTGCTAAATCTGACCTTTAGCTTCAGTTTTTCCACACTCTAATATCTCTGTGTTGAATGACAGGTTTATGATTAGGGGACAACAGAAATGTTCAGGGAAATATAAGAGTTGGCTCTAACCTTTGGTATTCTGGTACCAAGAGGTTTTTAGACCTTCAGACATTCTGTGACCCAGTTTAGAGGAAAAGTCCTATCTAAAATTCTTAATAAAGTTTGAATAAGCATTGAGTTTGAAAAAAAATCATCAAAATGTCTGGACCCTGGGAAATCTTCCCATCCCTAATTGTGATTCAGTAGTTCCTTCACTGTCAAACGTGTGATAAATGCCAAAGCAGCAAAAGCACGTTCTGCTCAGTATGAAGTTAAAGGCATGTTTGCCTTTAGACCTGTGAATTTAATATACAAGTTTCTAAGTGAGCCCTATTCTTTCTGCCTTAACGTCATTGGTCTGAGTGGAAAATTAAAAGCTCCCCCCCCCCCCCCCCACTATTAGCTTGTCTGCTGGGAACAAAGGCACAGCTTGTATGTGAAAGAAAAAAAAAATAACTTCTTTTGCTACCCTAAAGTGTGGGATTTTTAATAACACAGTATTGAAAGTTCAATGTCAGTAGCACTTACTCTCAAGATGATCAACAATTCAAACAATTCATCGCACCTATTTGCATATGTAACTGACAAAATGTCATTTCATCTGTCCCAACAAAGGAAATGAAAGATTTGAACATTAATTTGTATTTTTTTGAAAATGAAAGGTCTTCTGTGGTGCTTCCAGTAATGCATGGAATATGAAGAACTGAAGTTTTCTAGTCTTTTATTCACCTTTTTACTTTCCTTTTTAAATCAAAGAATATTGTGAAAATAAAATGAGAACATCAGAGGCTGATCTCCAGATACTTAAACTTTTCTTATCCCTTATTCACCTTGTTAGAGGCAGCGAGAAGTAAAGAGAAAGACACAGATTCTCTTGGTGTGAACACTGTTTCTGAAGGAAGAATACCTCTTTCCTGCAGCTATTTTTCTGGGCATTTATCAGCCTGGAGTAGAACCTCTGGTCAAAGACGGAAAGTCCTCCCAAAATATTCAGGAACAAAAGGTTACAGAAGAACCAAGTTCAAATACAGGCTCTGTTACAGGTGGAAGAGATTTGACCTTGAGTATTGCACATCTCAGCTAAGAAAAACATCAGGCTTTCAGAATCCTCTGAGCATCTAGGCTGAGAGAGAGAAAAAAAACCCCCAAACAATCAAAACACAGGCCTTGCTGATGTAGGCCTCTCTATTCCTTTTCTGTCCCTTTCCCCCCATATTTTAAAAACATTTGCAAAAGAACTTCTTATTCCACTGGAAATTGGGGTGTACTTCAAAGCTGCCAACACTTTATAACCACAGCCAATTCTGTAACACTTGCTTGCCTTGCAACATAGAAACATATAGTTTGAGAAACTAAAAAAAAAAAAAAGCTTTTCTGCAGCCTCCTAAGAAGATGTTATGTGGTACTTATGTTTAGTATTGATCAGTCATTGTCAATGTTGCCTGTATCACCCTGGAGCATGGTCCAGTTTAAACAACTCGGGTCAAACAAGGCTGGGAAGCTTCAGACAAGATGTTCCCTCAGTGCAGTGTAGCCAAGAAACCTCCTTTTAATGCAAGCTAAGAATGAAGACTGACTTCTAAGTACTTGCAGCAATTAAATATTTAGTTGAGTTCTGACTGGCCCCAGCCACAGCACTTGTGAGTTATTAACCCTGGTAATCCACCCCTTTCCCTTTCTTTGTCCTTGTTTGCTCTCTAATTTGCCAGAGGAAGCTGTTTTCACCTTGAATTGTGGTGTGATGCGGTAGTTGGCAACTATTACCTCTGCCTGGATTTCACCCTTGAAACGTTCAGTGATTAAAGAAGTTATGTGTTACACAGTGGTTTGTATAGTGTTTTGGAGATAAGAATGAGATTAAGTTGCTAACTACTGACCAGATTGATAGCCTGAGCTCTTGGAAAAACAGATATTCTACAAACTGCCAGCTGATTTGCAGGTAATCTTGTTTCCATGCTCTGTTGTAAAGTATTTAGGAAATTTACTAGTTAAAAGCAAGTGAGAGCCAATGTAGCTCCTCTAGTTTATGTGCAAAGAACATTCTTACTCTTTCTTGATATATTTTGCAAAGATTTAGGAAAAAAAAAAGTTATTTTAGTGTTGTTCTTTTTTTTTTTCTCCTTTTAGAGGCCTGAACGTATTTTGGGTTGCACTAGTCTGTGTCACATACATCCTGACATGTGGTGATATTTTGACCAAAGGTGATTACTGGATCTGTCCTCGGGAAGCTGCTGCTGTAGAGGTTTCCCCAGGGAGAGCTGTGAGCCCTGACCCCGCCTCAACGGTCTGTCCCTGAGTCTTCCCGCTGGGATTTCTTTTCTTTTTCCCTTCCAGAGAAGTTTTCTTGCCTGTCTGAGCTGTCTCCCTAGAAGCTTAACCCAGCTGCAGACCAAAATCCATTCAGATACTCATTAATACAGCATGGACCATTTAGTAAACAGGCACACACTTGAACATACGCTTAGATGAGCCCCAAAACCTGATTTTGCTGTGGTTTTTCCTCCATCCCAATAGTTAGAGTATAAAAGCCTAAGAAGAGTGATCAGATGAAGAATAGGATGCTGAAAGTGAAAAGCTTGATAGAAAAAGAAATGCAAGTTGTTAGAGGAAGGGAAAGGGCTGATACCAATTTCCCCCAAAGGTCTCACCTTTGGCACCCGCGTGTCTCCGCGGGCCGTTTGTTGGGGTAAACAGGCTGATAAAAGCAGATATGTGCTCTGCTCTTGCTGAATGAAAAGCAAGGAATGGGAAAGGTTTGTCTCCTCCGATTACCTGAGAAACTCTATTGAGTAATGTTCATTTTCAGAGAAGACTGCTAGACGCAAGTTTAGAAATAATCCACAGAGAGGTTAAGCATCCTGACTGCGGGGGACGGGCATTTTTCTTGCCCAGTCTTCTGACTTTTCTGTTCTTTTCCACAAAGCCAAACAGTTTTGACGATGGAAGAGCAAGATTACTACTAACAGCACCTCCATATAGCTGTTAAATTGTTTATTAGGATGTGCTCTGGGAAGGAGGTATTTGAATCTTCTTAGGCAAATAAACTTTTGTAAATACTGAGAAGTTTTGTAAATGGGAGACATAAACTTGGCTGCTGTTTAAATGGAAACAGCCCCTTTGTTTTATATTTGTGTGCTCTGAAGTGCCTGGTTCATACTAGGAAACCCTCAGGCTGCCGCAGGGGTAGGGGAGGGTCAGGCCTCCTGCTCTCATCACCCACTAATTAAAACCTCCCAGCTCCCCACGTTAATAAAGGAGGTTCTCACAAAATGTCCGCTCCCCTGGCCTGGACTGCCACTGACCAGTGTCACAGGGTGAGCATCGCTCCTTTCAGTCCCCCTTCAGGTGCCTAAAACAGTTTGTGGGCTGCAGGAGAGGGTGAGAAAACGTTTTAGGCACTTTCTCTGGGTTTTAAAGAAAACTCAAGGTCATTTGGGGCACGCTGGGGCAGAGGGCCGAGGGACGGTGACAGCCACTAGGCCCAGCCCAGGCACTGGGGCAAGGCTTCAACCCGCAGGCCTGGTTGTTTTGCTGCCGAGGGAGGCCATGCTATATTTCCCTTCTTCCAAGGATGTGCGATTTGCCATTTGTTTGTCACGGCTGCGTGCGATGGAGAGGCGGGTAGCAGGAGCTGGAGGGCACTATGCTATTTGTGTAAGCCACCATGTAACTCGCTACTGACTGGTATTTGCATGTGTGTGTGTGTTTTAGATTACTCCGTGGGGCATCGGAGAGAAATCCCTCCTCAGCTGGGCAGCCCTGGCCTGCCTTTCTCTTCAAAAACTTCAGCAGCGAGCTCCCAGATACAACTGCAGGGACAGGAGGGGTATGCAGGCACTCCAGGAAAAAATAAAACTGCCTTTCTGCTGTAACCAGGCATTCCACTAACCTAGCTCTGCCTGAGGAGCACTGCACGTGGAGCTAGTTCTTATAATTTTTACCAGTACCCTGCAGCTCAACCCTATGTATTATCTTCTGTCTTCCCAGCTCTCACCTGCAGCTCAAGGTATATGGCTGAGCAGTGGCCCTAGACTTCATTAACAAATAAAAAAGGAGCTAGTTTTATTTCAGTTTCAAGAAAAGAAAAAAAAAAACCCAAAACCTTCCACAGCTTGCTCTCTTGCAGACAAACCTTCCTTAAGTGATGTGGAAACTTGAGACAGGTAGGGTTCTTGAACCTTCATTTTTCCTTTAGCCTCAAAAGATAATGATGGTAGTAGGAAGGCACCTAACTGTAATTGCACAAAGGTGTGTTTTATAGCCACTTGCAACAGCAGGTTGAGATCTCTGTGAGGAAAGGGAGGATTAACCAACTCCCTGGGAAAAGACCCCCACTTTATCCCACAGAGTTAGTACAGCTGTCAATTAAGGGCAAAAAAGAAGTTCAACCCTATTAAAAGTTAGGAAAGAGGATGGATGGTGGGGGTTGGGTTTCTTAAGTACTTGATTGTTTTCATTTGCAGCTTGAGGTGTCCCTGAAAGGGAGATGGTTTTGGTTCTCCTGCTGAGAAGAGGAGTGTTGATGGGTGAGTAGCTTGCCTGGGTTTTTGTTTGACCTTTGGGGAGCTGTTTTAAGAAGACTTTCAGCTTTGGGTTAGTAGACCTGCTTGTTTTTAAATTGGAGGCTGTATGATGTTTTGTATTCCTGCCTGCGTTTTATGTGCTACTCTCAAAGTGATTGGGTAACAATTCTGATTCTCCTGAGGTTAAAAACTATAACATTCTCTTTTACAAGGTAATGAGAGAAAACGTAGCCACAGGAAACACCATCCTGGTTATTTTCTTTTGGGATTAATGACCCTGATGACAATAACTGGAAAGGCAAAGCAGGCAGGAATTAGAATTGTATAAGCAATGAAGCCCTGGGTTACCTTTACGTCTGAATACATGCCTTCCCTGGCACTGCCTTCTTGCATACCATTCCTAATATTTTCACTATATACTCCAAGTTTTGTCACTAGCATATTCACAAACACAAAGTGACAATTATGTAGATTCTGTACTGCCTTGTACCCTATGCACATTTAAGCAAACTGGAGTAAGTTGTTCTTTATCTCTGGCTTCTGTGACTAGTTTATGCTATCTGACCCAGCTGACACAAGCATAAAAGACTATGGGAAGCATCTACTGAAAAAATGGGATGCTTGCTAAAGAGCATTCACTTTGAAACACAACAGCCTGAAAATAATTTTGTGTGTGTCGTTCTCTTGGATGTACATTTCTATGGGCCTGAAGGGGTGCTGTAAACCTTGATGCTATGAGGTGTTTGTATTTGTCCTGGTTTCAGCTGGGATATAGTTAACTGTCTTCCTAGTAGCTGGTACAGTGCTATGTTTTGAGTTCAGTATGTGAAGAATGTTGATAACACTGATGTTTTCAGTTGTTGCTCAGTAGCGTTTAGACTATAGTCAAGGATTTTTCAGCTTCTCATGCCCAGCCAGGGCACCTGACCCAAACTGGCCAACGGTGTATTCCATACCATGTGACGTCCCATCTAGTTTAGGAACTGGGGAGGGGGGGCGGGGAATCGCAGCTCGGGGACTGGCTGGGTGTCGGTCGGCGGGTGGTGAGCAATTGCCCTGCGCATCATTTGTACATTCCAATCCTTTTATTACTACTGTTGTCATTTTGTTAGTGTTATCATTATCATTATTAGTTTCTTCTTTTCTGTTCTATTAAACCATTCTTATCTCAACCCAGGAGTTTTACTTCTTTTCCTGATTTTCTCCCCCATCCCACTGGATGGGGGGGGAGTGAGTGAGCGGCTGCGTGGTGCTTAGTTGCTGGCTGGGGTTAAACAACGACAGTATTTCACAGCCTCTTGCTCTGCTCATTGTAAGACAGGGAGCTACAGTACTTTAAGTTTGTTGATTTTGCCATGAAAACTTGCACCTTTGCTTCCTGATATCATATTGCTTCTTTCCCTGTGGTGTCTGAGTGGCATTGTGAAGCAGAAATTATTAGAAGGGATTTTTACCCTTGTATCGAGGAGAGCTCAGAGGCTCTTCTGATCTTGTAATGAAATGATGATCCAAAAAGACAGGTCCCTGTTGCTCTGAAATGGTGAGCTTGTTTTGAAGCCTCTGGTGAGTAAGAGGGTTGCCAACAGAGCTGAGCCCATAGCAGTTCACCCAGAGCATTCAGTTAGATGGTGTCTGTCATGATGGGTCACAGAGGATAAGTCATGTCTGAGGTTGTCGGAAGCTGCCCCAACGTGGAGTTTGTACACAAGGACTGAGCAGCCTTGCTGCCTCCTAGAGTAAGCTGCTCTCTGTTCACACCAAACTGGGTCTAGATTTGCTCAAAAGTCTGTGAAAAACGCTTTTTGTGCCACTAAATCAAGTTTCAATTCGCAAAGAAACCTGATGAGAGCTAAATTTTATCTTGTTCTGTATTTGATTTCATCTTAACTTCAAGATTCTGGTTGCTACACCATTCATTTTTGAAAGAACCATCAAATACCTCTTGCAAATAATTCAATAGAGCATAGCCACATGTGAAAAGATCTCAGTAGACATATTTAACCTTGTGAATCAGTTTCATTTCCTACATGTTTAGTGCTTTATGAAAATTCATGTTTTTATCTGCATCTTGCAAATTCTTCATTGTATTGAGGTTTTTCATTGAAAAAAGTTCAAAAAACTTGACTGATATTCTAATGAGTTCTTCTCCTGAATGCTGATCAGCTCAGCATTAATGGGCAGACATTCTTTGTAGCTGCTGTTTAACTTGAAAGCTGTCAAAATAATAGTGGTTGCTACTCATGCACCTCCAATTTACTCTCGTTAATGGTGCTTTAGTTGTTTCTGAAATCATCCTTCAAAGATGATTTTAAGTGACATCTGTGTAGGCCTAAAGACCTGAATTGCCTTGTAAATCATATCCACTTGTGCCCAGGGATTTAATTAAAATATTTTGAAATACAGAAAGAGGAAAAAAGATTTGGAAGATTTAGAAATAAGATTTCCCCCCACCCCCATTCAGCAGCCATGCTCAGAGAGACAGGGGACTGTTCATAAATATGCCGTAATTGTCTTAATGAAGTGCATAATCACATGATATTGGAAAAATAGGATGGAGGTGATGTTTAATGGGATGAAAGAGTCTCTGCTAGTTCTAATTACAAGCTACAATTTCAAGGCTCTCATCTGTCTTGAAATTTCTAAATTTTGGATGTAGGACAGACACTTTATACTTCTGGGTTTTACTTTTTAATTAAACACACAAGCATCTTAGCAGGGTTTGCCCCATTTAAACAATAAAAAAAAAACATTGCCAAAGCAGATTATTTAGATTTAGAGCTAAGGAAAAAGAAAAGAAATGTAGACATGGTTAGGAATTTAAAGTAGCCCAGGCCTTTACTGTCGTCTAAATTAAGGTAAAGCGTTGACCAGAGTGGGGTTCTTTGCAGGCTATTTAAAAAGAAAACAAAAGGAGTTGAGATGCAGGACTGGGCTTTTAGTTGATACCTATACCCTTAACGCTGTAAGGGTAGCAAACTACTGAATTCATGTGACTGTATAAACTATGCTCTTCTAGTGATAAAGCTCAGACTGAATCCTTTCTCCTGCTCTTGTCCTGAATTGCTGAGAATTTGCATGATTAAGGGGGGAAAAGTTCTTAAGCTATTGTTGCTAGGGAAACTGCCACCTTCATATTCGCCTGGTGAGAACAACTGTCTCTCTTTGTATCTAAGCAAAGGAAATCTGGGAGCAACTCTTAGTAGTGGCAAGGTTGCATGTATTATGAGAACTGTGTGGGATTAATGACAATGCTTGCTTGGAGGGAGTTTGCCTGCTGCAATACGTTGGGGTGGAGAGGTGCGTTTTCTTAGTAGTGGTCTGAGCAGGCTTTGCATCTTTCTTTCTAATTATTCTTTTTAAACTCGCAGACACTGTAGATCAGTGTCCACCTGTAAAGCATGTCTTCCCCCCCCTTTTTTTTTTCTTTGAATAATGGTATGCAGTATAAGCCAGCCCCCCCCCCCCCCCCCCCAATTATGGTGCTTTCCTGCTTATTTTATAGCTCCTGTCATGTTGGTTTGGAAATACATTAGGATTTTGGTTGTAATGTCCACCTTGCGTTCACCTCGATCTTTTCTCTTGCAAACCTGTCATTTGTTCTGACCCAGTGTATCAACCATTCAACTTGGAGGTAGTTACATGTTTTGATTTAGTGACTCTGGCCAGAGTAAATTTAGTACCGTCTCCCATGATAGAAGTCATACGATTGTTTAATCTCTAGTTTATTCTTTCTTTCCTCCCACTAAGTGTGACTCTTAATAAGTTAATACTTGGCAGCTTTGGATTCCTGATGATGTAGGTCTCTCTAACGTGATAATAATGATGTGATATCTGTTTCAATCATGCCCTCTGTATTTTATACTGTTGGAGTGTCAGCTGTACAGCTCTGTTTTGTGTTCTGTCCCTGATCTAGTGTGTTGCTTTTTTCTTTCAAGTCAGTGATGATTCCCAGGCATCTACTATATATACGTTCAGCTGCTCTGATAATGCAACTTTTATTCTGGAGTAGCTAAACTAAAGAAACTAGCCAGTTGTGTACAAACTGCAAATCTGGTATAAAGGTTAGGTGCACAATTGATTCCTGTAGTCTCCATGAAGACTGCTGTTCAGTTTTGAAATATGCAGACTGTACTAGGTTGCTCAGTGAGGCTGTGTGGGTAACACTGAGAGCAAAAGCTAACATGCTGTATCTAATGATGGCATGCAAGAGGGACAGCTCAGATAGTCTGTTTGTCATCAGTCTATACAGGAGACTTCCCCGGTGATGTTTTTATTGATCAATAGGACCCATAAAATGTAATTCTTCTTGTTAGAATCAAGTGTATTTAACAAGTCCGATAAGTCTTTTATGATAATAGCTGTATTGTGTTCATAAGGAGATCTGTAAGCAAACAAGGAATGCTGAACTGGAGATTTGGGTTGTGATAAGTGACTGGGATTTTTTTTGTGTTGGTGGCAATTATATTGGACATCTGTCCTATTTATTCAAATATACTGGTCCGACAAGTCACTATCAGGGCTATTTTTCCTCATGCCACTGCCTTCCTTCACAGCTAGCTTTTGACAAAAACCATCCAGTGCAACATTGTGATGACAAAACTTGTACTGTTTGTTCTGAAAGGCTTGGATTTGGATTGTGCTACTGCCCAGTTAAAAATACTAGCAGTTTATCTTGTCAAGCTTCCATTATTGCTCTGGAAATCCTTCAGGTGAGGCTGTGGGACAGAGGTCTGAGAAAAGCTGTAGGAGCCAGCTGTACTGAGAACATCCAGTTGAACACCTGGGCTATGGTCGCTGCTGTGATATGATAAAAATTGGCCTGGAGGGGAGCTGATCTTTTTTATTTCTATATCCACATAAGAACACAGTAGGGGGTAGATGCAGGAAAACGGGCTGTAGCAAAGTGGCATGAACCGAACATTTTGTGTGGCATTAAGGACCTGAAGTGCTTCCGTATAGTCACACAAGTGCAATCATTAAAAAGTGCAGCTAAAAACTGAAGGGAAAAAGCTAAAGTGATGAATCAATTGAAGCCTGTGTTCTGCCTCAAACATTGCATTTGCCTCGCTGTGCTCCATGGCAGGCAAATAATGGGTATGTCTTCACTGCGTTTTCAGAAGCAGAGAAGATAAATTTGAGGTAAGCAAGAAAATACTTTCTTTCTGTATTTACATGTTGCTTCTGGGAGTTTATCAGTATTCAACCTTCATCCTAGGAGCAAGTATTTTTTTTCTTGGAAACTTGGGAAAATGTTAATATTGTGTACTGAGCTGGATCCACTGTGGAGGGTGCCCATTTGCTCTGGGAAAGACTTGCCTGCTCTGGCATCCCATTTCATGTTCTTTCTGCAACAAAGAGAGGAATTGGTTTAAAACTAGTGAACGTAGACGTGATAGTTGAACTGTCTTAGCTTGAAGTTCTTAACTTTATAGGTGTTTCTTTGCAAAAGTCTGTATAATCTGAGTTAGTTTTCCTTCTTACCCCTTGTTTTTTTTGAGGTAGAAGCACTTTTCATCAGGTTCTTCCTGGTTACAGTAAACTTAATGGGTATTTCACAACTAGAAAAAACTGGACAAGGTCTGAGCAAAGCTTGTCAGGAAGCTTATGAAAATCCTCAAGCTTGTTGTGTAAATTCACACAAACAAACAAATAAACCCACCAAAAGGACCTCAACAACAAACAAACCCCAACCAACCAACCAAAAAAGCCCACAACCCCTAAACCCTTCCTTCAACCTTCCGTTTCTTAAGGAGACATCTCATTGCATATCCCTCTCTGTGTTATAGCATCCACTAGTGGTTGTAGCATGTAAAAACTTTCTCTTCTATTTGAAAAAGAAGTATTAAGGAAAGAGGTAAAGCATTTTTCTTTATAGTCTCATCACATTTCCAAGATGATATCTGCCTTTTTTTTTTTTCCTCTAATGGTCCTGTGTAGTAAAACTTTCATGATTGTGTTTTTCAGGCACTAACTATCGGTTTAACAGAAGTCCTCACAGGGTATTATATTCCTGAAATATATGTTTTACCCCTATCTATATAACAACATTAATTTTTTAAAAGTTTGGATGTTCATCTTATCAGGGAACTGCTTGAAATAAAATAAAAAGAATAAAAGATTCAAGTTTAAGATACAGAACACTTTTTGTAGAATATGGCACAAAGAAGGATATTAATGTTTGAAGTGATTTTGGCTTTCCTGCACTCTTTGTGTGTCTTCAGCATTCTCTGCTCTTTCTAATCTCCACTGTATCACTCGGTTCTTTTAATCTTAATTCTTTGTGCTGCACTTTGAGCATCAAAAAGCACGTTCGATACCCAAAAAACCTTCACTCTCAAACGTTTGCTCTTCAGCAGAATAGTTTTGATACATGGATAGAGAACAAGAATAAAGAAGTGCAAACAGTGTAAGGAAAGTCAGGAGTGAAGAGAGAAGAAAGGGGCTCTAATGAGAAAGACGGTGAAGGAACAGTGACTGCATTGTAAGAAAAAGATAAAAGTCCATGTAATGCCGAAATAACACTGTATTTATTACTCTAAGAAATTTATGCAGCATCTAATGGCAAGCAGTGGTCCTGGAACAATCCTAGGCCCACCCAAAGGATTTCAATTCTATCTCAACTACCATCTAAGGAAGCAAAAGATTTGCTCAGGCTTGAGCAAAACTATGAAAAGTGTGAACGTTGCCTTCCGTGATCTGATGAGAGGCCAAGTAAAATTCTGCATCTAAACTTGACCACAGCCCTGGTCCTTGTCAGAGCTTTCCTCTGGAATGATGACCAGTGACTTAAGTCATCTTTGAGTTCCCTTGATCTGGTTACTCTCTAACTTAAATTTGAGTAGTTTTATATCCTTTGTCATAGGTACAACTCCCTGTAACAGAGAAAGTCTCGGCATTAGGGGAGCAGCCAGCCTTTGTCTGAATACCTTCCCTTGTAGTTTCTGAGGTAGACCCATGCTGCTAGGCTCTAAAGATTTTTCCCTAAAATAACATCCTAAAGCAGCTTTGTCATCTCTGAGACTGTTAGCATTTTGATAACTGTACACAGCACAGCTGTGAAAAGGTATCTGACTGCAAGCCCTGTGTGAGATGTGAGGCTGAGTGAGTCCTATATCTCCAGACCAGGATAATGGTTGTGTGAGTCTCGCCTCACAACTGAGTGTTCAAACGTAAGCTCTTCTTTGGCTAATATAATAACTAAAACACAGTGGGTAGCCTCAGTATTTCTACCTTTAAGACACAAGACGTCTTTCTTGCAAATAATCTTTTATAAAAGATGGGCATGAAATTAAGAGCTTAGGAAACTTTTAGGAACCTAATTAGGGTCCACAGAAAAGGCGTATCATCCAGATCATAAAGCTGATCATGCTTGTGCCACAAGAAGAAAATATGAATTTACTGAGGGAACTACAGTTTTTAATTGTACTTTTTATCACCTGGAAGAGTCATTAAAGAAGCCTTACAAAAGTCATAAAATCTGTAAAAACCATTCCAAGAGATTTTACTTTTTAAAATTGAAAAAGGAAGCAAGATGTGTGTGTGGGGGGAAAGCTGGTGAAGCTTTCTGCTTGTCTGAGCTTGCTATCTACAGGTGAATGTTTTACTGGGTTCACTTCACTTTTAATTCTTAATCTTGGTGTAATAGCAAGGGGAAAAGAAGGGAGCAATGAAAGATATGTCTTCTGAAAACATGCCACCAGGTGTGGTTGTTCCCCCCCGCCCCCAACCTGGAGTGAGAATTTGTCCATAAACCAAAGAAGCGTCTAAATCTTTGTATTAAACTTGATGCCAGATTTTTCCTTGCCAGGAAAAATAACGATACTAGGAAGGTATTGTAATAACACACATACATTAGAGAAATAGCACAGAAAGCAAAAAGAGCAGAAGAGCTTTTCCTCCTCCAGGAACAAAGAATGAACCTAAATGAAGAAACTACTGAAAAAAGGGCCAGTCAGTTGATTCTCAGAGTCAGGGTGTTCCCCTGAGAGAGATTTCTTGGAGCAGGAAGGTTAGAACACCAGATGTAGAACGCAAGTGAGTCGCAGCAGGAGAGACAAACATTAGTTCAGAAGGTGTTTGATCATGGTGGCTGCTTGTCTAGTGTAAAATGCTGAGTGCCTGCAACTCCTGGTGATTTCAGTGCCAGCTGAAGGTACTTGGTGAGGCTTTCCAAAAATGCTAAGCATCATTCAAGGCGAGCAGCATGCTTTTAATAGGCTTTGGATTAGACTGAAAGCATTAGGTGAGGTGCTGAGACTCTTTACTTTGAAAAGGTCATATATGGAGTCGAGTGCTTTTTAATGTGACACTTGGTGGTATGTGCATGTTTGAACACCTTAATGGTCAGGCCCTAAAAGTTAACACTACTTGCTTTTCCCAAGTGTAGCAAATAGATTGTTCTTGATTGTGTATCATCCTTCTGTTATATATATCGAGACTGTTAGAAGTGCACGATGTAGGTTTTGTAATGAAATTATGCCCAGTGAATATCCTTAGAGGTTTGAGTACAGTAAGGTAGGAATATTATACAGAATGAAATTACTCTGTAAAGTCAGCCAGGAGTTGCTTCTTTTCTAAACACTCTGCTGTAAAATGCAAGAGTTTTATAGATGAGAATTCAATTAGCCAGGGCCTTTCAAAATTTATCAAGTCTTGAAGTCAACCCAAATCTAAGTTCTCAGACTTCATGCGTTTTTAATTAGCTCTACTAACAGTGGCTAGCAATACTGAGAATTGGGGGTGGCGGTGGAATTTTGTATTTTTAACTATAATGGTAATGACTTTGTGTAAATATCTCATGCAGTGTAAATAAATCTTACAAAATTATCTAGCAAAATGTAAGCATGGAAATACTCTAATTCAGAAAGTCAAGAAGAACTATGGTTCTACCATTTATGTTGATTCTTCAAGGGGAATGTCAGCTTGAATATTGATCAACTGAAAAACTGTAGGTGTTTTCAGATATTAACAAAACTTTCTGAGAAACAGGGTACTGTTTATATGTTAATAAAAGCAAGGACTAAGTGAAAATTCCTTTAACTTTTTTACCTGCTGAATATCATATTATGACACTTCAGGAAAGATTATCCTGCTGAAACCTTCAACCTGTTCCATGAACAGGAATCATGCTGTTTTCTAGCTTCTAACACTCTCCATTCCTTCACATTTCTGCTTTTGTTCACAGAACAGAAAGAAAATTGCAAGTTGATTCATAAAGGGCTGTTTTTTCTGTCCATGAGCAGCCTTGTTTTAATTGACTGCAGTGGGATTCCTCTTAGTACCAGAGAAGGCTTTGTGTGTGCAAAGAAAACGATTCAAGAAGGGAGAAAGTTATTCTTTGCATGTTTGACTCTACGCTGTGTTGCAGTACTTTCCTCCCAACAGTTGGCAAAAATAAGAAGAGATATTTTAAATGAGTATCCATTGGTACCACTTTAGCATGTTAACTCTAGTGGAGGTAAATATAAAGATGCTTGGGGGAGTATGGATTGGGCCTTTCCCTTGCTGTATGAGCTTCCAGAAGATAATGTCCAGTATTAAAATTTGAGAAATAAAAAGATAGAGTACTTCAATTCTAATTTACACCAATATTTGAATAATACACTACTTGGCATACTATGGGTATTTACATTTTTATTTATAGAGATACAGAGAGAT
Source organism: Haliaeetus albicilla (assembly GCF_947461875.1). Taxonomy (NCBI): domain Eukaryota; kingdom Metazoa; phylum Chordata; class Aves; order Accipitriformes; family Accipitridae; genus Haliaeetus; species Haliaeetus albicilla. Next base: position 3,741,225 of record NC_091506.1, read on the forward strand.
CCCATAGGATTTTCTAGAAATATTCTTGAACATTCTCTATAACTAATATTAGCTGTTCACAGATGGTCCCAAATGTACATTATACTCATTTTTTTGGATATTGCTTTTACTACCCAGAGAGTCCTCCTTCCTCTCTATGTTCAGTATTCCAGTGTGCCTGAAACAAAGCTAGCTGGCAGCAAATGGTACCAAAAGTTTGTTCTTTCTGTAAAGAAAAGGCAAAGGGCCCTATATTTTAAAGGAAGCTTCCCTACTTCTTAGTCGGGGAATATGTAGAAAGGTATTTGAAACTATAGCTCAAGACAATGAGTAGCATGATTTCACTCTACGTGCAATCCCTCCCGAGTGTCAGAATGTGGAATTAAGACATGTTTCCACTGTGGCCTCTCAAATATGCAAAATAACCATGTTATGGAGCAAAAATAACGATGAAGAAGCTGAAATTAATTTACTGGCACATAAAACCTTCTTAGCTGTCTAAGCTGGCTATAGTGAAATGGTTGCCGTTGTTTTATATACCTATATGCATATGCCTATATGATATCCAGATCTGAGTTTTAGAAAACAATATTCAAAGTAGGCAAGTAGCCAGCAAACTCCAGTCTGGAGTATAAATTAAGCATATGTTAAAATTAGAACATACTAAGGGTAGGTCAAGAAGTAAATCTTACTTATGTCTATGAGATGCTAACTAACTCTTTTTCCTGGTATCCATAGGCCCCTCAAAACAGATACCCAAGATACTTTGTGGCTCCAAGTATATCTTGTTGGTGAAGTATTTAGGAGGAGTTGCCAAAACTTGGCTTGTGGGGCCGGTTGTGACTAACAGCGCTTTTGTATGTTGCTAACAAAGGAATCTTTCTCATTCTGCTGTTGAATACAAAAGGTATTATGTTGGAGATGAATTGTATCTAACCCAGTCAGTGTAGTCCTCCGTGAATAAAATTGAATAAATTTATTGCTAACCTGAAGCTATCAGGTAAGTGGGTGTTTTTTAAAGTAATGGGTGGCTTCCTGTTCTGCACTGTGTACTTACACTGTGCACTTACTTGTGCCTTAAGAAGGCATTTCCCTAATTCAGAAAAATGCTTTTATATAAGGGTCTACATTAGCAGTCCCTTAATTTCTACTTCTGATTGAGCAGAAGGAAAAAAAGCATGGCACAACTGGTGTCTTAAGTACAGATAAGTTTAAGATGGTTTAGAACAATTTAAATACTTGCAGCTCATTGATAGCATGTTTTATCAGACTTGTCCAAGCTAGTTTTGAGGATGGTTCTCAGTGTTCAAGACAAATATCATATTTCTACATAATTAACCTTATCGGTTTAAATATCAGAATGAGTTTTAAATGTTTTAGTTCAGGATGTAGAGTACTTTCTTTGCACATTTAATAAGAATCTGCGGATCTATATCAAAAGCCTATATTCAGATACTTGCATTTCTTAGGGAACATGAAAAAGCTGCTATCAGTTTTTACAATAACTTGGTCAGATGCATTGTACTTATGTGAAGTCTGTTTTCCCCAACTATGAGCTTGCTGAGGTGGTTATATTTAGCTGATAGTAGACTGTTTGTTCTTAAGGGTTTTTTCTTCCCACCCCCCTTGTTGTGTGGGCTCTTGGTACAAGATTGAACATGACTGTTTTATAGTGGTTTAACAAGTTACCACTTGCCAGCTGAGCTTCTATCACTGTTTTTGCAAGTGCTGTTAGCTCTACCTCACTGAGCAATAAAATACATTCACCTAAGCCATCTATGGCAATGCCAAAGTGAATGTATTTCACCTCAGAGTAGCAATGGGCAAGTACTGGCCATGTGTTTAGTGAAGGCAGCTTAGCAGGCCGAGGAGAATTGTGTTGAATCCTCTGTCTTTGCCTCGACTTTGATAGACTGTAGTTGCTTGAATTTTGGTTAGGCTGGGGGGGGAAGTATTTTCTCTTTGGAAATTAGCATTTTTTTCTTTTAACTCTGAAACTGGAGTGATGAAAAATCCAGATGCAGTTGCTGTAAGAATGTAGGCAGCTGGCATCTGGGCTCCAACACCAACAACTATGTTCCATATGGCCCAGTTTTAACACCAGAAAATTTTAACAAGTGAAAAGGACAAACAATCCATCAAGCCTAAGTACTGTTATTTCTTATTTTTTAAGGAAAGCAATTCGTACTGCGTTAAGACACATGGTTGTTTGCAGTGACTTCTCTTCAGGAGCATTTCTTCTAGCCTGAACTAGAGAATAAACACAGGTATGATTTTCTTTGCAAAAACATTCAAAATTTTGCTGGAATAGCAAGTTTGAATGTATCTTGAAGACTTGTCTATCTTATGATAGAATACAGAAATTAATGCCACAGCTGAATAAGCACTGGAAGCTGACTGGGGCTATTGCAGCTTCAACACAGCAGCTGAGATACTGGCAGAGACTAAACACCATGGTAAGGGGCTTGCTGCTAGCACTGCCCAAGCTAGATCTTTTTTCATACCTCTCTGAAGAAGACACAATGTACTGCTGGGTAGCCATCCTTAGTGTGGATGTTCCTTCTTACTGTAAGTGCTTCTGATGGTAAATACTTCCATTAATGAGCCTTGCTGCACTCCTCTGCAGATTGCAACTACTCTGAATCAGTGCTATGAGAAACAAACCATTCTTATTACCAAATCTGAGAAATGTATGAGCAACCTGGGAGGGGTGGTGGTGCTGTTATACATTTTATCCTGGGTGTGGAAATCTGATTGGGGTGGTGATATGGTGTAACTTCATCAGCTCTGTTTCAGTGGGGAATTCTTAGTCAGGTGAAAAAAAATCTTCCCCATCTGAATTCAACAGATACTTCTTCCTTTGCATCCCAAGAATAATTAGTTGCAGAAGACCTAATGCATCCCTTTTCTGCTTATATGTGTTGATACATGAATATGAGAGATACAAAAAGTGAATTTTCTCAGTTTCAATGTCTTCATCTTTCTTTGTTGGTGTCTTGTCATTTTACGGTTGTGACATTGGCCTTTCAAAGCTTTTTCAGGTCAAAAACCCACTACTCTTAGAGCAGTTGTGTAGCTGAGCACTTTATAGGTGATGAGTCAAATCGCAGATAGTCTGAGGAAAATAAAGTGTGTCTGCATAGTTAATAGCTGCTTCTCTCTGCAAAATATTAGGAAAGTGAATTTTGGAAGCAATGTAGTGAGGCCTCTAGTTTCCTGAGTACCTGGTGACTAGGGAGCAGTTGTTTTTCAAACATCAAAGTCTCTAATGAAAATTGCATTTTCTTTTTCTTGCTTAATCTGCAAAAAATCTGGGAAAGGAAAGTAATGCATTTGAAATAGCAAATCTGTCCAGAGGCTATGTGGTCCATATCCCATCTTGCAAGGTAAAATGTTTTTGAACGAGAGTATGACTATAACAGTTTTAGCCAGTTGATGCCTAGCACAATTCCAGCAGCTATACTTAGAAAAAAATAGTTGATACTGTGGATGGGCTACTTCCTTCCATCCTGTATGTGACAGAACTACATGCATGGGGAACCAGAAGGAAGTGGAAATGTGTATGACCATGCAGTTTGTACCTACAAGCTACCGTGAGAATTCCACTATGGTGAAATAGAAGTGTCTTGTAACCATTTAAGTGGTACAAGCTTTAGGCTGGAGATACATGTGACCACAAATATATCCTTACAGTGACATCTACAAAGAATTGTGTTCTCAGATACCTGTTCACATTGAACAAAGTTGGAAACCTACCTATACCATGGAGGCAATTTGGGATTCTTTCCATGTACCTCTGGGTACAATTTTCTGAGAAACTTGGAAATTGAAAGATGAGAAAGGGGTAGTGTATAAGCTGCATAAATACACATCAGCACTGGTTCAAATCAGGATTTAATATATAGTATTGTCAGGAGAAGGACTATTGAAGGGTGCATGCATGAGCAGTGTATGGAGGAGACGAGAGGGATGTGTACCAGGCTTGGAACAATTGGGCTCTGGTGTCTGTTGCAGAGTCAAAGACCTCCTTTGAAAGTACAAAGAAAAAAAAGTGTTTAAAGGAGAGAGAGATGGGGTAGCTAGCTGCAATATCTACTACCAAAAGCAGTTCTACATTTTGGGAATCTGCAAAAACAACAACAAAAATCTTCTGTAAATCTGTACACAGAGATAAAAACTGGTGGAAAAAAAACCCCTATTTTTGTTTTACTTGTAGTATATGCAGTAGATAGCACTGTAAATACAGGGCTTCAAATAAAGTAACAGTATGGATTGAAAAAAAAAACAAAAAACAAAACAAACAAAAACAAGTGTATGGCTTGAGTAATACTAAATTTTGCATCTCTGTAGCATTCTAGTAGGAGGTGCTCTGAGGATTAAACTAAGCCTTTCTGATGGAGGTAATCCACTTTGCCCTGCCCCCAAAGTTTTTAAGTTTCTAATATGAGCTGATTGGATTTTTATCTCCAGCCTTCCTTCAAGAGCTAATGTGTAACAAATAGATGACACAGAGGAGAAATGTATAAGTAAAGTCTAGAGATTACCATTTTTCTATCCCACTGTAATAAAAATAGCAGGTGTGAAGTAAAACATCCAGTAGAACTACTGAGAGAATGGAATTTGCTGCAAGTAAAAGATGACTACTAATTTTCTCTCCTCTGTCTCAACTTAAGTGTTCCTTTCCCTTTAATAAAAAAAAGGCACACCTCCCCTCCCAGAAGTGTGCGCGCACACACACACCCCCACCAAAGAAAAAAAACAAAAACAAAACAAAACCCTACACTGTGAAAATCCATGTCTTTTTGAGCCTTTCTTAAGCCAAAAGTACAAATTCATTCTGGAAAATTGGTAGTAATGTTATTAAATTTAAAAAGTCGTAAGTCATTATTTGTATATGTGAGGTGTCATTGCTTGAGCTCTTCTAACAGCTTTTCAGATGAAACAGCTATTCTTTCAGGCATTTCCTGTATCCGTGGAGATCTCTACTGGTATGTTAACTTAACTAACAATGAGACATACTATATGATGCAAATATCTACTAAGTTGACAGATGGAAAAAATAGTTTGAAGTTCTTAAATTAACTAGCCTCTTTTCAACATCAATACCATAAAGAAAGCATTATTCTACAAAAGAATATATTTTCTGCAATTTACAATAACTGAGTAATGATGTGGTAAGGATGCAATTAGATCTAATTTGCTTATGTAAGTGAGCTGAATAAAGAAGATCAATATTCAATCTACACCTAGTGTGAAAAACAATTAGTTTAATTGACAAAAAACCTTCTGCTTCAGCTAATTACATAAAAATGACCTAATACTCATGCAAATTAGGATTATTAATAGTACATGAGTATTTTAATTACATAAATCATCTTTACCTGTTAACTGGTATTCTCTCCGTTAACTTGGGGGTTTAATTTTCAGGAAAATTTCATTTATCCTTGTTTTCACAAAGTTCTGTATTGCTTTTAAATTACAAACTATGCCATTTCTCTCAGGGTCTCAATCTAGACTGAGATCCTGTGGAAACAATGGAACATCAAAACTCATTGTTCTGACTGTCCAGCTAATTATTATTCAAGAGACTAAGAGGACAAGCAAATCTGATGTCATACTGATGCTTGGCGTGGATGATATGAACACAGATGTAGAGGCTTGATGTTACACAGATCATTTCTCACTATTGCCAGAGCAGTGATGGGAAGGGGGGCAGGACTGCTTCATAGTTGGTTCAGAGCATGCAAATTAGGTTTCTGTTCTGAATTGTCTTTGAAGGAAACTCTTGCTCCCTCTTCAGTCAAAGGAGAGGAGACATCTTAATTTATGATTTTTATCTATAATTAGGCTGTGCTGTACTCCCCATAGCATGGTTGAATGTAGAGACTGCAGCTTTAAATTATTTTCTAATTTAAAGATAAGTGCCACGCATTACCTGGCTGCATCGGGTCTTGATATGTAGATACAATCTTGCACTGGTGACAGAAGGATAGGTATCAAGGTAATGTCTTCTTTAGACTTTTTGGCCTATCAATTGAGTAGGGAACAAGCCTCCCAGCCCAGCTCTTCCTTCGCACTAAGGGTGGTATATGAAATAGAGAAACAGAAGTTTCCAGAAGTTATCCAGAAGTGCTGCTTCAGGAGTGGCATCCAGGCTGCACACTGCGCTTCTGAAACTCGTCTACAATCTTTTAAAAGAGTGGTGCTGCCATGGAACTTACCAAGCCGTTGTGGCAGAGGTTGCCTAACAAAGTCCTCCTCCTAGCTCAGCTGCTTGCTGGCTTTCTAGCGCGGAGAAAGAGTCCTCATGTCTTCTGGCGATATAGAGTAGTGTTGTGGAGTCCCCAGTGGTTACCCAGTGGAGGCGGTTGGGTATCGGGACCCCCATCATCACCTAAGAAACTAATCAATTGGTCATAGTGAACTTCCAGTGTTATGAGAGAAGGTTAGGGCAAACCTTAGACGCAGTATGTGACTGATGTGTTCCATCCATTTTCCTTCCTTAGTCCTCACTTCACGTGGACAAGAGGTAACCAGAGACCATGATGCTAAAGGCAGAGTAAAGTAAAGGCAATTGGGCTTTGGGGAACGCTGCCTTTGCTATTAGGTAAAAGCTGTTGTTACTCACGCTGTTCTCCCTTGTGGTTTTAGTGCTTACGGCACAGTTTAGATTAGGAAGCACTGCAATTCTGAGGGGCAGGATAAGTGATGATTTAACCTTTTATAGGAGCCATTCATCAGTCCAGCGAGAATTGGAAAAATTAGTGCTGCTCTAAGCCCTTCACAATCCCTACTAAATGTCACCATTGTGAGCAATGGATGCTGTAAAAGGTGCAAAGTTTGGGGGAGAGGGGATTGATTAAATCTCTGTATAGAAATAGTGCTCTCGGTGACCCTTGAAGTTGAGACTTTCCTTGGGATACAAAGGGGTTTGGATTAAGTCCCAGTCTCTGACTCTCACCTCACCTTCCAGTTTCACAGGCACACTCTATGTGTTTCAGTAAATGATGCAAATATAGGACAACGCAATCTTTTTGGTCATTATACAGACATACGTACATTTCTGGGAAGTGCTCAAATCTTGACACTTACAGATACAAGAGAGCAGGGGCGTATCTTAAATTTTGTTACTTTTTTACAGTGCCTTCTCACCCTGGTTTGTAAGTATGTGCAATCTATCCTTTGAATAGGAGACTTCATAAAACCTGTTTAACCCTTCCTGAACTACCATCATTCATTGATCCATAATATGCTACTCCACATAGAATTCAGGACTCAAAACTCCCCCAATCTTGCAGTCCAAGAGTGTACTTTTTTTTTTACTTTTTTTTTTACAGGTCTGAATGCAATTTAATAGATTTTTACCCTGCAGAGAACAAAATCCTCTGCAGAACAGTTGGTATTTTCTGGCTTTCAGCACTGTATGGTAATGTAAATGTCAGGACAGCATAAGGTAATAATTATGAAATCATATTTTGCTGCTTAAAAGAACCAAAAGGTTTCTAAAAACTAAATAAAACTTGTGTTTTACATTGTAAGCTTTCTCAGCCAGTGGCTGTATTTTCATTTGTTTGTGGACAGTATTTAGTGCTGTCTGAATGCAAATGGTATTTATTATAATAATAAAAGCTGTTTCCTAGTTCTCTTCTTCTAAAAGCTTATAGTGTTCACTACCTACAGCATTTCAGCTACCTAGCAGGACGAAAGAAGAAACTTTGGATACAATGTCTGGCTCATCTTTGTAAAAATATGCCAGATTAGTTAAATTACTCTTGATTCCAGAAGATAGGCTAAGCCAGATAGTTAAACATGCCTCTGTCTTGTCTGGAGTGAATGTTGGTTACAGCCTTTTAGCCTTTTATTAAAGGCCAGCAGCAGTACTTATAGCTTCGTATCTCAGAAAAAAAGTATGAAAATGGTAATCCTCTTCCAATACAGTGAAGTTCGTTTGCTTTATTAGACCAAGAAATACAGATAGAAATGTTAGGTGAGATGTAAGAGGTCACAGAAATTGGGCAAATTTGGTCTTTGAGTCCTAGTTCTTGTATTTTATCTGCTGGAGTACACTGACTGCCCATTATTCTCTCTTTCATAAGAATGAGCTAACCTTTGAAATTAGAGCTATCCCTGCAGAGATGCGTAGATCCTATGTTGGAGCAGATAGTAGCATCATCATTCGCTAGCATTTTTGTGATCATAGGTAGGTTCAAGGATATTTACTTATATTTCTGCCCCTCATTCTTCCTCTTTATTATCTAAAAATGTTTTACTTAATGCAATCCTGCTCTTCTGCATAATATGTCGTTAGCATGCAGTGGAGATTTTGAGCATATTCCCACAAATTATATGAAGGCATTGAGCATGAATCTTCACAATGCCCAAGTGCATTTTACAATAGCTCCAGTGACACTGTGAGCTATGTTACATTTTTGTTCTGAAGGCGTGTTCCTCAGAGAGGAGATAGAAAGTTATGGGCTGTCAAAAAGTCTTGATGTGTTTCTAGCCGTAAGTTTCACACTTGGAAAAACAGAGCAGGGTGTTTGCAGGGAATGCCATGACCTTGGGCTGGGATAGGGGTGTGCATGTATACCAAGAAGGACTATTGTAATGGTAAGACCCTTGGGTTCTGTAGATTAGTTGCCATAAGGGGATGAGCAAAATAAAGCTAGAGGTGTCTTATCAATTTTTACCTACTGCACCAAACGCTTAGCATATTAACTCCTGCTCAGCAAGCTGTGGTACTATTTTGGGCATGCTGTTTAATTCCTCCTCCTGTTTATGGTAAATAATTTTCGTATACCTGCCAGTCTCACAAATATTTACATACTTTGAAATAAATCTGAGTGATTCCCTTGTCAGTCTCATGTGGAGTTGTGACCTAGTGTAGTACTATGCAAGGCTGTCTCTGGGGAGACGGCATTTGTCTAATGAGTCTAAACAGAGTTGCTCAGCTTCTTTGCATGCTCTGAACTCTGAAAACTCACAGCTTCTTTTTCCACTGTGATTGTAAAGGTCTTTGCTTCCTCTTGATTTGGAGCCATGCATTTGGAGCATTTTGTGGGTTAAAGCTAATGCTCTGTGGATTACTCAAAACTAAACACATGCCCAATTGATGGGGCAGAGGCATGTGTTGTGCGTTTACAAAGGTGTCTAACAGAAATTGGAATGTATGTGCCAATAATACCTACTCTACAACCATTACTAATTGCTGTTTATTTTGATTCTTCAATGTATGCATCTCCAAAACATCTTTAACTGCCTTATGCAGGGACTCTTGTGTCACTGGAAGTTAACCATATTGTGCTGGTGGCAAAACAAGAGAAACTCTAAAGTATATTTTCAAATTTTGCTTCACTCATGCTGTCTGTGTACGATTGTGTTGAATCAGGTGAGGAATGGGCAGCAGTGGATTGCTAGCTGTTACTTGGATGTGACTGGAGGAGCTGTGCCTTGAATAAGAACCACTGTTGATCATTGGTGGTCATTAAAAATACCATAAAGCTCTTCACAAGTACTACATCCAATGGCTTGTCCAAATTCTGAGCCAGGAATACCCTGATCATCTCCCAAGCACTAAATAAATTCCCTCAGCAGTTTCAAGAGTCAAATGTTCATGTGTCTCGTAACCAGAGATGGTTTCTGGAGCATGGCATTTAGATTCAAGGCTAGGGATGAACCTCTGCAAATGCACTGGACAATGAAGTCTGGTCATTTTGAAGCTAATGTAGCTGAAAGTAGCTAGTATCCATCATAACAGCAGCTGCACATTGCCTAGGACTTCACTAGCTGTGAAGAGAGCTGGGCATTATATAAAGTAAAGCCTGTGATGTTAAAGGTAACTGCAGAGAACCAAAAAGTGTAATGTACTTCACTGTCATTAAAAACCAGTAATATTGAGTTGCCTGCAATTTGTGACTGATTGAAAAACATAATCTTTGACTCTCTCAACTTTTGCTCATTTTTTAAATTCTAAATATAACTTTTGTGCTTTATTCCTATATATATGCTTTCAAGGTGTGTAAAGCTGTAACATAATTGCAGGAGCCTATAACCCTGTGGTTTGAACCCCCAGAATTAATGATGCACACAAAACCACTTTAAAATGTAAAGCAACCTGAATTCAAAGGCATAAACAATATCTGCAGTCACTGAGCTGAAAATGTTAACAGAAGATTTTGGCTAAGGACAGAATAAATATCTTTCCAGAGTTAAAGGTTTTCTGAAAGAAAGTATGTGTGTGGGGGAGAGAGTTTGTGTGTATGGGGAGGGGGCGGCCCCTATATTACTTTTACAGCCTGCAAGGAGTAAATCAAATTTAATGCCAGTTCTTTTTGATTGGGAGCTGTTGTTTGCATCTCTTTTATGTCTGTAAATAAGAACAGATGTGTTGTTACTCATAACAGTTTTGATTAGGGTTTTCCCAAACATAATCTATGTTTGTGGGTGTGTTGGTCTTGAGAAAACACAGTATTTTTCTGTCAAATCAAGAATTGTCAGATCTGTGTACTTCCTTCCACACCACTGAAATGGAAAATGTAGATTTCACCTTCATTTAAAAAGAAAACTAAATTGTTCATAGAATAGATTAGTCAAAAAAAAAAAAAAAGGCAAACATGGGGGGCAAGTCAGAGTAACACTTGATTACTCTTATTCACTAAAAAGATGTTTAATCAATGGAGAGTGTTAATATTTGAATAGTAAGTTCTATCTGAGTTCAAATTAGTTGTTGTTAGTGACAAATACAGCATAAGTGCTTTTAAAAAAATACCAGGTGTTTGTTTTAGGAAAGTACTATTTATTAATAACAAAATCAGCACATTCAGGGACTGCATTCTAGTCTATATTCTTTTGCAGTAATCATTCTCAAGTCTAAGCAGACTTTCTTTCATCTGAAATGCACGTGTGTTAAGAACCAAGAAAAATCCCTGGCTTTCTGGTATGTTTTGATCATTTATTGCTCAATCATTTTTAGATGAAAATGCATGCTTTACTGCTTATTATGTATTTGGTGGCAGCATGCCATTTTGCTTGACTGCTTAAGTTGTTTTCTAAATTCAGGTCGGTGTATGTTAAAAGAGGGGCTGTATAAATGAGGATTCATCATAGCACAAGTCTCCTCACTTGAAAAAGTTTCAATGGCCTCTAGATCAGATGAAGGCCAGCTCTCACTTATTATTGTGACTCGCTTAAATTTCATGGCACTGCTGATGAGGTACTTAAGAGCCACATCTGCAAAATGCTCATTCAACAATTTTTATTTCAGCATTTGGGAACTAATGACCTATTTTATCCCAAGAATTATAAATATTTAAAAACAAGAGCAATTATATGTACAAGCTATAGCAGGTGAATGCAGGTGTCTATAATGGTCAGTAACAAAAAATCAAAAGTTGGCCACAGTGAGTCTAAGGAAGTCACACTCTGAACAGGCACCCTGAAGTTTAATAAATATGCTTTAGAGGACCATTGAAATAGTATTAACTGTGCAGCAGAGTGGCATTTTCTGGAGTAAAAGCAAGTATTCGTGAAGAGCCATTAGGCACTCAGGAGAGAAATGTTTGAGAGATTCTTCTCAGAGAAATCTGGTACTGAGCCAGGGGTAACATATCACAGAGCGGGATCCAGTGCTTTCAGCTGTGCACGTCGTGTGTCGGACCTCGGAGGAGGGTTTTGTGAGCGTACGCTGTCCTCTACTTCTGCTTGTGAGTACGTGGTAGTTTATAGAATTGGGGAGGATGACAGGAAAATAAATTCATGATAATTCTAGTATTAAGGTGTTTGCAAAAATTGATAGGAGAGGGTATTCCAGTGTGGGTTTGTTTTGAGGTCTGGGGTGGGGTTTTTGTTGTTGTTTTTTGTTTGTTTTAAAAAGGTCAAATCAACATAGCCCTGACCTCCATGTTAGATTGAACTATCTCCTCGTCTTTAAGAGCAGCTATTCTTAATTTATGGTTTAGTTCATCAGTGCTCTGTTGTGTGAGTAAATTAATGAATAACCAAAATTCAGTCTTGCTTACTTAAAACTTAATTTAGGCCAAATTCTAGGTCAGCATAAAGTATGAGCTGAATGATGCCATGGTGCTGTGTACGATGTACCCAGTTTTCCTGACTCAGCCTCCAAGGTCACATTTGGCACTTTGGGACTTTATAGAATCTTTTGAGAATAACTGATAATATGTTATTAGCTATTAATATGTTAAGTATTAGTAAAAATAATAATATTAGATATTAAGAAAAAATACTTCAAAAGTTCCTTTTTCATTTTCAAAGTTTTGCTTGGAAAAGGCAAGGTTTGATACAGAAAATAGTAGAAACTGAAGGACACTGTTTCCATGGGCAGACCATCTTAACAAGTACATCCTAATACTCTTTGTAGAGATTGGTTCGTGTGTTATGCTCTTGTTTGCCTAGCTCCTTAACGCTTTTTGAAATGCTCTTCCTTCTCTCTTTCCTTCCCTTCTCTTTCCATGAACATTTGTACTGAATTTAAATTTTGCAGACTGCAATGAGCTTTTCCTATGTGTGTAAGCATGCAGGTCACATAGGCCTTTCCACATTGTAGCATGTAGGGAAGGCAGTTGTTAATGAGAATTGTCAAAGTGAGAAAAGAGAATGTTGTTGTGAGCAAATTCCAGAGGCACACTGATTATAAAGGACTTGGGTCCTTTATATGTACTTGCAGGCTGGTAAATGGTGAATACAAGCTTGTAAACTTGCTACACAGGTTATTGTTTTACAGTCAGCCTTTTTACTGTAGATAAATTGGACAACTTTCTGCGTGATGTGCATATTTGTATTGTTCCACCACCACGTTTGCCTTTGTGCATGTTCAGACTGGTAACAGGCCCGTGATCAGAGGAGATGATATTAGCCTTTTATACTTGGTAAGTCAGGAGCACCTTGAGAGCACTTGGTCTAACCTCTGCTTGAGACTCGTTTACATCACCACTGCTCATGTGAATGCACCTGAGCTAGACTTGTGTCACACAAAATGTTGGGAGTGGTCTAATAAATGTAATACTGAAAATAAATGGAAAATTCAGGTTGGCTGGTTTGCCAAGCAGTTCAGTTCAAAACAACAATAAAACAGCCTCAGATTTTCCTTGCCTGTCTACTGTGTTTGTCTCTGAACTAGTAGAAGCTTTGGAATAATGCGCAGCACAGGCTGTAAATCTAGTACACCTATGAAAAGACACATACATTCATTGACTTTCACTCGGCCCAATGGCTCATGCTAGCATATAGCTACAATTGAGGTTATGAATATTGGTATTGTGTGTTGATAACGTTTTTATATGCTTTCCTCTAGCAAGTGTGTCTGAAACATCTCACATGAAATGAGTAATCTTAGGAGGAAAGTCCTCCATCCACCATTTTACTGTAATTTTACAGTGGTAATCAGTGGTTTTACAATGGTTTTCAATCAAAGGTATGCACACATGTGCAGAGGTAAGCTAAGTTTTTTTCAGAAACATTTTTAAACATGTAGATAGTTTGAATGAAACTTCTGTTGGAACTCTTTCCATTCCCTTTCATAGTAATCACCCCTAAAAATATCAAGGAAACATTTCTAATGCTTTAAAAAATATGGTTTATTTTAGGCATGTCTGTTTAGTAAAAAGTGCAAAAGAATTCCTAAAGGTTCGCATTTCAGATTTTCATCAGGATGTTCAGAATGTTTCTTTTCGTTGTAATGTGTGGCTTTTTTTTTTTAAACAAACAAAACCCCCAAATATCCCAAATGTTTTCTTTTCAATTACTTTTGCGTGCAAATCACTCAAATTCAGTAGCAATGGCTGTCATAAGACAGAAAGCTTTTGGCAGCAGTCGCCAAATAAAAGGCTCAAATTTGTTTTAAATGGATACCTTTTAATGTGTATAGTTACCAGGATTTCACACTTTTATGAAAATAGATCTGTTCTTTTGAAATCTACTGGTTGATGTGGCATGGGAACATATGACTACAATTCCCTCTATCTAGAGGGAATTCTGCTCATACATCACAGTGTATTTCCAGAGGATTTATGTTTTTCCTTAATTTTTATTACTGAACTGATTTGCATGAAAACAGGATCTTTGTTCCGTAGGGATTCATTGGATCCAGATGTTTATTTTCTGTGTGAAGTCATAATCTCATTTGTGACATTGCATTTGGTTGTGGCAAAATGGTGATGATGACAAAGAAGGGATTATGACTTTTGTAAGGGATAAGCACCTGCAACTGATAGATTCCAATAAAACAAAGACCTTGTTTCCATGCAAATTTATTCTGTAATAGGAAATTTTTTAAAGGGGTTGAGGCAAAAGAAAGCACAACTAAGGAAGTACTTCTGTAGAGAGAAAAGAGCTAAGTGTTGCTTTTAAAAAGCCTGCTTTGCTACTTGGTAGGTCTTTGCCCGTATCAAGGGAGCCCTCCCCATCTCCTCACCACCCGCTCCGCTTCTCCAGACTTCTTGGTTCTAACATTGTCCTGCATTGGGTAGTTTGTCTTTAAAGGTGTAGACTATACTAGCACCATATTGTTTTGACCTCTGTTCAGGCTCTTTTCCAATGCCTAGCTCAACACTTTTGGAGTTAATCTAGATCTGGGCAGGTTTTACGATTAAATCCCATTCCTGTTACTCTAGATCTTAGTTTTCTCTGGCCAACATCTCTAATTCAGAGGAACTGATGTACAAAATTTTCTACTAGTGACACAAGGAAGTTAGTCTTGAAATGTTTAAGACTTCGGGAATCTTTGCCTGCTATCTATCTCAAGAGGCTTACAAGCAAGACCTTTCATTACTCCTCCAGCTGCCTCCCTGGATAACTTCCAGACATCTTTTGGAATAGTGCACCAGGATCAAGGGGATGCTTTCTCTGCCATTCTAGTTCTGTTTATTTTCTCTAGATATTACTTAGTTCAGCTAGGAAGAACATTGTTTTGGTTTTTTTTCCCTAAAAAAACAAACAAAAAAACCCCCTTCTTGAATTTTAGCAGGAAGTGGAAATTTGGCATAGATGTTAATGTCCAAACACCCCACTGTGTACTGGGGCAAAGAATTGGAAAAGAGATGTCTGAGTGGGCTTCTTAAGAAGTTTCAGTAATCCAGCCTTCACTAGTCATCTTTGTATTTGTAGTTGGAAATCTTGCTTTGGAAACTAAAACTATACCAAACGCACTGAAGTTGTTCATTCTGCCACCTCCATCATCTTGTCCTGGCCACCATCTCTCTTCAGAGAAGAAGGTGGTAAAGTTTAGGGTTTTATTCAAGTCTTTTACAGTCTCATTTTAAAGTAATTTTTCATCTTTATTCTTTTCTACTCTTTTTTTCTCTCTCAGTATAACTAAACAGCTATCTGCCCAACTGTATGCCTGTAGGCACCAGTCTCTTGACTCTGGTCTCTCCCACTGCTCTGATTGCAGCGTACACCTAGATTTTGTTTTCTTTTCTTTTTTTAAACTAGTATCCATGGTCTGGCATGCAACAATACTTAATTTTCCTGCTACCTTGTGTGGGAAATTCCTAGTTTAGTTAAGTCCTTTGGCCTCTTCATTATCTATGTCCTGTAGAATAGAAATATGTTTGTTTATGGATTCCTTTCAGGGTTTTTTGTGAGACATAGTATCTCAGTAAAAAAATAAGACTGCAGATTCTTGAATTGTTCCAACTGCTACATTTTTTTTAAATGCTGCAAGATTTCATAATTAGTATAAAACTTGTGTTTATGCACCTTGAATTAATTTTTAGCCCTTAAATGTGTTTGCCATAGCTGTTAGTCCAGACAAAACCCCATGTGCTGAGACCATGCTAAAAGCTTATAAAGGCAGTCTGTTTTAGTATCATCATGCAGAAGAGAAGTCTTGGGCTGCATGGTATAATCTGCAATACTGGATATTTAATCTTTATTAGGCTTAATGATATCAAATATTCTGATTGTTTTAACAAGTTTGGTCAAATGTCTAATCTAGTTAGCATCATTTATCAATAAAATTTAAAATTTTTGCCTCCAGCTTTGGACTGGCAATTTTTATGTGTGTGCATGTCTCTGTATAATATATAGAGATTCATTGTTAGCTGTAAAAGAACAGACATTAAGGCTTTAAAATATAAAATAAGAAATCGCACTCTACAGAAGGCTTGAGGGAATGTTAGCAACAAGGAGTATTTGTCAATTCCAAGCTAAAGCAAAGTGGTTATAAATACATTGTTCACATTAACATCATACTTCCTTTTGGGTAGACTGTGCATAAAGGCTTTAAAATTATTGAAATGAAGAAACTAAGTTACCAAGAACAGTAGAATTACTGATCATAGGTAGAAAGGTAGTGTTTAGGGACTAACTGAGTTTAGCTGATTGTCACTGTAGAAATATGAAGAAGGTCCTACCCAAAGAGTGGTCTGATAGATAATTCAAACTGTAGGTAGAGTATATTCTATAAGCAAGGTGAATAATGAAGTGAGTGAAAATGTCATCTTAATTGCATATTTTTATAAGCATAATGGCCCAGGAGGAGAAATTTTTGTACTTAGCCACTTACTGCTGCATAAAAATTTGGAATAATTATCGCAAAAAAAGGAAGCGACATGAATGGAATTTAATGTTAGAGGAGAAGAACTGGTATTGTGGCAATGCTGGAAAAGTGGGAACGGGGAGGTGGAAGGAGGAAGAGCTTGCCCCACTACGTCCAAATCACCACCACATCCTTTCTCCTACACTATTGTCCCTGAAAAAGCTTATAACATGCCTTAAAGATAGCTTTACAGTGCTGAATTAACTAAAAAATAAATCTGTAAAAGGAGCTAAAATATCACCCATGATGCAGAAATGTGGGAAACTGAGGAGTGTGTTTTAGGAAAGATCTAGGTATCGTTTGAAACTCCGTTTCTATAGTGGTGTAACTGCTGCTCTGGGCTGCATGTGTCCTACTTCAAAGCACAGCATCCATTTGGCTCTTGCACAGAACCAATCAATTTCAGGGCATCCTCAGCCTTTCACAGCTTACAACACAAAAGTAAGTCTGACTCTCTTAATCCTGAATCAGGTCCAAAATGATTAACATTTATTATGTAGCCACTTAATGGCTAGTGGCTATCCAGTCAAAGGAGATTTATATCTCCTTACTACAGCTTAATGTGTACTTAGGCTCCCCCAGGGTCCCTTGTCCAGCTGAATGGCCAAAATGAACGTGTTCAGTACTCTCTTAGAGCAAACTATAGACCCAATGGCTACTCGCACGTTTTTATCTGATATATCTTGTCAAGGATAATGCCAATGCCAAACTAAGCTGTAACAGCAGATCTTGTGCAGGGTCCTGCCTGCAAGAAACTGTGTTTTCAGAGACTGTCCTGAACTGTCATAACTGGTGGGTTTGCTGTGCAGAGGATTATGTGACACTGTGTTAACACTTGGATACAAAGCGAAGCATATCTCTGTCCAAAAACTTTGGCTTGGAGGGATTACTGAACAGCACACTTGTTATTCTCATTTGTAGTTAGGAAATGTTTAACATGGTTCATATGACCTTCAGGTATCTTTGTGTGAAGCCCAGATTCAGAGTTACTGAGCATTTGACCTGAAGTATAATATTGGCATTGAGTGTACAGTTCGTGTAACTGTTCTTATTTTGTGCTCAGTACAATTTTACTATATTCTTGAGTATAAGTACAGACAACCCTACTGAGGTAATAGCTAAGCATCACAGCTACATAGTATGGCAAATAATGCAGTTAAAATGAGGGTACTTAAAGAAATCAGCTGGAGTCAACATTTTCTTAAAGGCCTACTCTGAAAGTCCACAGTATTTGCTTATTTTTACACTCTTTATGATGAGGGAATAATCCTTATTTATGATGGAAACGTCTCCAGTCAAAGCCTGTAACTTCTTCATGGGTATGTAGCCACGCTATCCTGGAAAAAAGATCCACTAAAAATCCAGAATAAAATCTAATAGTAAGTTCTAAGTTTGACAAAAACAGTTAACCATTGTTTTGTCTATTGCTCAGAAGACAGGAAAGTAATCTGCTACTTACATGGACAAACAACTACGTGAAGACTTCATTCTTTCTGTTGTCTTTGGCTTGTGCTTTGAGGGTAGGAAAGGGTGAATCTAATTCTTCCACAGCCTGTGTAAAGGAGCTGTGTGTCATGGGGAATGATTTTTAAATTGTTCCCTTGCCCTGATTCACCTGTCTCAGCAGATGAGGTGATTGCTCTTGCATTTAGATTGTTATCCAAAAATGCTTATCTGGTCTTTGCATGCACTCCTGCATGAAGTTGCCTAGTAAAATGTCTTGAAAGGCTTGCAGAAGTAATCTGCTAAATCAAATCTTGTCTGTAGTCAAGTTTCTTCTTGTAGGATCATTTGAATCCCAGGCCTTTTTAATTAGTGCAGTCTAATCAGCAGTACTCGAAGAGCTTCCTGGCTCCCCTTGATTCTGTTCTCTGTTGTCCCACAAAGACAAGTGCCTTGAATTTTACAGCAATCAGGGAGAGCTATGGCAGTTTTACCTGAGACTTTGTTCTGGGAAGTAAACAGGCTCCCAAAAGCATCCACTCCTATGCTGCCTGTAGCAGAACTATTTTGATGTGAAGCATAAATGACATAAAGTTGTATTAATAAAGACAGTAGCTGTCCTGATTCCAAAAGTAAGTACATGTGTTGAGCCTCAGTGCTCTGAAAGAAAATAGAGTGAACTTTGTGCCCATAATCAGCATGTTTCCAGGAGACTAGCAAATGTTTTATGATATTATTCACAACCGTTGCGCCATCAGGAGCAGTCCTGCATTTCAACTTAATTGAACCACTACTATGACATAGCCAAGCTTTTCAAGTGGTAAAATTGTAATTATAGAGAGTGCTTCTCTGGCACTTTCTATTGGATAGCTGCTTTCAAAATATTAAGCCTTCCGAATAAATCTGTGAGGAAGATTTTCCTGGGGAAACTTTAGATGCACTGTTCCTATGCCAAGCTCCTGGCTCCTTAGGAGAGAGAACAGCATGTATCGTGTCTTGAAACGGTGCATTCTAATCCCATTTTCTTGCATATCTACCGTAGGGCCACCTCTTCCCTTCAAGGTAGGGATGGGTTGTGCACCAGGAGCTCAGAGATAAGGTGGTACCCATGCTATTTCAAGCACAGGCCCTGTGCTTGCTCTAGCCTACAGGGCAAAGTGGAAAACTCATCATGTGCTCACTTTTGTCTCCTATAATAGGGCCTGGAGCAGCCAGTTATGGAGAAAGGCATTTTTCTGAACCTTAATGCTAATAATGCACATAAAAGCAGAGAGTCTAACAACTGAGAGAGAACAGCACAGAGCTGGCAGTGATGTTGGAGCTGCAGTTAATCATAGATTTGTAGCAGCTTCTAGGAAAGGTGTATTCAGCCAAAGGTCACAATTTAAAGCTGTCGAGTTGATTCTGCAGAATCTATACCTCAGATGTAGCTTTCAGGGGAGAGGCAGAGTGGCTCAAGTGCCTGTTTGCATTGGATAATATAGAACAAAAATTAAAATGAAAGGTCTACCATCCCCTTTTGCCACACTGAGCCAAAAGAGCAGCATTTATATAGCATGCAGGCTGGAAGAATAGAGGTAAAATAATGAAAATAAGGAAAAAGAGCAGCATGTGTAACAAGGGATCTTCTCCTTTTGCTTTACCTGTTCGTGTTGGAGAACAAAACCATTGTGCAAGTTTTGATTTCCAGGGGTGCTGTGGAAACCATGTGAAATGAAGCTCACTTTACCCAAGTTCCTCAGAGCATAGATACCACGAAGGCATATATTCAAATTAGCTGCCTGCGTCTTTCCTCCCACGTGACAGAAACCACTTTCTTTTGGTTTAAAAAATACTCCTGCTTTTGTTGTTTTGGTCTGGATTTTTATGGTTTGGTTGTTTTGTTTTGTTTTTTCCCTCTTTAACTTCAGCTGTTTTGTGCTATGATGTTCCATTGCTGTGAAAGGCTCTGGGACATCACCTGACGCGCACTACCCATGGTGCTATATCAATGCAAATCATTGTTGGCTTTCCCTGCCTTTCATGCTAGACAGTCTGGCATTATAATTGCTTGGTTCTAATATTTCCTGTCCCAAGGCTCTCAATTTGTTTTCAATTTCTCCACCTGTTGGGTTGGCTCAGGTATCCTGCAGGGTTTTGTCCTAGGCATCCACTACTTAAGTTAATTTATTATGCTCCCAGCTCTGGAACATAGGCACCCTGAAGCATTTGTACAAACAGGATTGTATTACAGGGTTGTTTTTGTTTTCCACAGATTTTGGCAGGAATGTAGTTGAGTTTTCTTCTTTATTTTCTCCATGTAAGCCTTGTTGTAAATCTAGTTGTTATTGCACTGCATAAATCTAAATTCTTTGACCAATTTTCTGGTCAATAGTGTGTTGTGTCCATCCACTGCCACAGTGCATGCTCAGCAAATGGATAGAATGGGGAAGAGCACCTGAAAGAAAGGTCTTTGCAGATGATTGTTTCCACGTAATTCATCTGCCTTTCCTGCAGCTAACCTTGAAAATTACTTTGTAAGATGATAGAAAAAGGCCAAATTTTGCTTTCTGCAGCATGGCTCTCAAAAGGCAGAACATAGCCCAGGGGGAGGCACTGCAAAATAAGCTGGAATAGCATGGCTAAAAAAAGCAGGAAGAAAAAATGGTCTGTCCTCTTAGCCAAAGCTCAAGGCTTGTTGCTGTACTGTCTTAATAGAGACTGGAGTAAGAATAGTAGCAAAAGTAGCATAGAATCACTTTTGTGCTAGGTATTTGAGGCTTTTTAGAAATGCATCTGCAAATTCGTGTGCTAAAGGCTGGTGTAACAGGCTGTTGGCTGCAAAGGGCCTAACAACTAGAAATGTAGAAAATACTGAGACATGAAAGCAGCACACCTTTCTACCGTGTCCTGTGTGCTGGCTGAGGCATGTTTACCTTTCTATAGGATGTAAGATGTGCTTTGCACGAGGGTAGTCATCAGACAGCATTTACTGGGAGAGGGGCAGAAGCAGTTGCTATTACTGCTTCAACAATTCAAACATCCAGAACAGGGCCCCAAAACTTTCTTCTAAGCTCTATGTGTTACTTAATTGTTCATATGAGCCATCTAAGGAGAAAGGTTGCTCTTTATGTGTTTAATAACTGGACGTAGGTGTGAATTGAAGAGAGCTTGTAGGGCAGCATGGGTTAAGCCTTTAACCAGCTTGTTGTGAGTGTAGATAAGCAGGAGGATGGATCTAGCGTACAGTATCCTTTTTGGTCTCTTCAGGTAAGAGTCTCGTATAAGCAGGAAAACCTGTGTTTATATGAGGAACAGTGAGGGAAAAAAAAAAATCACTCTTTTCAGGATCTGCTCCATGGTGTCTTCATAAGAATGTTAAGAAAATAACCTCTCTATAAGACAAATCTCAGTCACCTTGTGACAGAGTGGCCACTGCTAAATTTTGCTGTATATAACCTACAATTTTTTACTCTTCCTACTTTGATATATTAATACTAAAATATTGAATGCTTTGTCTTATCTGTCTTCCCCTTCTTCCTAGCAGACAAAGAAAGTAAAAATAGCCTGGGCAGTGAGTCTTCTGTTTTTGCTGTGGTTTAGTCAATTTAGTTTTTGATTTGTGTGATCCAAGAATGTTTGGGGCAGGAGGTCTAAGTTAGAGAAGGAGTGAAAGCAAACCTTAAATCTCTTAGTAAAATGCTTGTTCTACTCTTTCTGCTGGAGGGGAAAAAAAAAAAAAAAAAGATAAACAGCAGAGCCATTACAACTTGGCCTGAGTCCAATCCCTTAGTTACATCTATGCCTTTAACTCTGCCTGAGAAAGTCATTTTAAAGAAATACAGTTATTACATGCATTAGTCCTCGCATCCTGGGAGGTACATCTGTACTCTTCAATCTTTCTGGATTACCTCAAATGTTTCCTGAAGGCTTTTAAATCCAGTGAAGACCAATCTGAGAGAATTCTCTCTACAATCCTTTTCTTTTTCTGGCTTCACAGTCAGAAAAAATCTGCAAGTGGCTCACAAACTACATTTTAAAAAACAAGAAACCTAGCAAGAAAATTCAAAATGCTCTGTAAAAGCACTGCAGACAGGGAATTTGACAGAAACAGAGCTTCCCCCTAGACTGAAGTGTGATTAACTTCTCAGATTCTGTTCTCAAATCAGTGTTTTCTGAAGAATAGAGGCCATCGGCTCAGCTGGTCAAAATTATTGTGGCTTCCCTGATTTCAGTGAATATATACCAGTTTACTGCTGCTGAAAATGTGACCCAGCAGGATAAGTGTGCACGGCCTTCAAAATACACTCTAAATCATACACTTGATTCTGATAATACTTTTTATTAGTCCTTCACTGATGAAAGTCAACGGTGCTGTTCCCAGTTTACATCAATGTGAACTGAAACAGAATAAAGTCCAGCATCACTAATCATTTGGATTCTGTCTTTGGGCATAGGTCTGAAATACGATCAGAGATAATTGCCCACTGTTTGGTGTTCTGAGGTTAAAAATAAGCCAAAACTGAACTCTTTGTTATAGTGCATTTCTCAGTAAATGCCCCTCTATTTGCTTGGAGTCATAACAAGATCACAATTATATTCTGTAAAATGATTAATGCAAAAGACAGTTGTTAGCTAATGCTGCTGGTTCTACTGATGCCACATGTAATGTCTATGGAACTGTTCCATGTTGCATCCCCTGCTATTGGTACTACTGTGCATTTGACTTCTGGATCTGGGCCACGATGAATTTGCCATCTGCATAGCCTCTGTGGCTTGGCTGCTCTCTTTGATGTTCTTCTCCAGGAAGAAGTCAATAATAAGCAGGCCTGGTGATGGTCAATTGAGCCTATGGAGAAAGTGGTTAGGACACTGGGTTCCCCACCATGGCATACAGATCACTGCCCTAATGGTGCCAAGAACAATCTCCGAATGGTTCATCTGTTGTTGAAAGCAGATGGTTTGCCTCAACTAGTGGAGAAACATGAATTAAAACACAGTCCTTGGTGCATTATAAATGGAAAGAATGAGAAGATCCATAAAAAATGTTTATTGTGTTAAATACTGTGTTTGTTTTTTCTGTGCGAGTTTCCCCATGCCAAAACTAGCTGTAAGGGACTTGCTTATCTGCAGCATTGCCACTTTCCAAGAGTTTGTTCTTGACTCTTCTTTCTTTCTCTTAGCAGTAAATATCATTGTAGTAAATGAAATTCATATGTTGTAGATAATATTTTCTTTTGGATGATTATCTTCAAACCAGTATTGACCATTCCATGAGAAAGATCCTGTGGCAGGATTTTCAGGCATTGACACGTATCCTGCAGGTCCTGGAGTCTCAGTAGAGAGCTGAAGTGTGTTTATATGTGAAAACTGTTATAGCACCAGGATCATAGTAGCTGCAGATTGACTCATCTGTATGGAACCACAGAGATAAAAAATGAAAGCAATGAAAGAACGATAGAATTTGTTTTTAAATTAGTATCAGGGAATTCATGCACAATATAAACTTTTAGCAGGCTTTACAGACAACCTTTCTTACAATGTCAGCATGAAGCTTTTCCCCTTTTGGTTTAGCTTACATGCAAGGCAAAACCCCCTGTTTTTTGCGCTCTTATAAATTGTACAATTCAAAGGTCAATAATGGTATCATGTATCACAAGTCACTTGCCATGCCACCTAGAGCTTAAGGGCACGTGTTTTAATGTGATCTGTCAGCCCCTTCTTAACAGATTTAGTACATACTTGTAATATATTAGTAGTTTCATTTTTAGATTCAGCTTTCAACCCAAATAACAGTGGGAAATTGATTGCCAGCTCAGTGGTTTCAGAATGGAACCAGATTTCTGAGCATGAGTTAACAGCCACAAAAATCACAGCAAGATCCTGGATGGGACATGATAAATGGGAGATGTTTTGTGCATGGACGTACCTGCTTTCATTAGGATAGTCTAAAGGATGGTCTGAATTTTCAGACCAAAGAAAAGCTCAGCTGGGTGGCTAGATTTCCACTATTTTGCAGTGCAGCACCGTGAGAGACAGTCACTGTTTGCTTCCCCTTTGTGCTGAGCGGCAAAAGGCTCAGCATACCTTAGAGCTCGAGACATAGTTATCCATTGTGCTATGAAGTCAGTATCAAAAATCCATTAACTTTACAGAGGCCAGAATACTTCTTCCCATGCTTACTTTAATAATTTCTCAAATTGTGAAGAAAAGGAGAGATCTTTGCCAATGACCTTGGTGTGTCTGCTCACGCTCTGTTATGAAAGGATGGGTTATTTACTAATTTCTATCATGGGATCTTAGTTAAAAGAAAAAAACGTATTCTTCTGGGCTAAACAGTGCTGGAACTTAGTAGTAAAACCGTCCCTTAATGGTTGATCTACATTCATCTACAACTCCAACTAGTATGTGAGTTCTCTGTTACAAATACTGAAGGAATAATGATTACATGTCCACGTAACTAACATTAGTCAATCATATCCCAATGATACAGATTTACTGAAACTGAATTATCAAATTGTTAAGTAGTACATTCATTAATTTGCTTTTATGTATTCCAGTTTCTCTTAGGAATAACTGGTTTTTAGTTCTGACAAATCCTATTCGCTCTCTAAATCAAAACTCAGGTATTCAGTAATAGCATGGAAACTGAAATGTTCCAGCGTACAGCAGACATTGTTATATCTGCAGTAATTATTTGACACAACCAAAACAAAGTCATTGTAAAATAACATTGTCAGATCTTTCTCCTAAAATTGTCTCAAAATTGCAATCATTTTACAGACTATAAATAGCTTCAGAATATCTCACCCTTTCTAGTGGGAGCTGATGTCACCCCGCATAGAGTTGGTTTTTGTACAGAAGATGTCTGTCTTAACTTACTATTTTTAAATGTTCCCTGACTATTAAAACTGCCTTTGGAAAAGGACATAATCTTTGTTATTTGCTATTCATATTCAGGTTTCTACCACCGCATTTTCTGAATTTTGCTACACAAAGGAACTGTTAAAAATAAACATCCCAAATTAATTCTTTGTGTGGAACTTATAAAATTATCTAAAAGGTGTTTGCAGTAATCTTTTTAGATTCTTATCTTGATAGAGTTTATTTTTAAAATTTTGGGGGTTTTAATTTCAAAAGTAGAAGCTTTGGAGTGGGTTGTCTGAATAACTTTGAGGCTTCCAATGGTAAAGTACCCAAGTGCTTATTGGCTGGATTCCTCACTGAAATGTAGAGTCCTCGAGCTGTTGACTGGTTTAGTTACCATACTGTTATGAGAAAATAAAACCTATTTTTTTGGAACCTTTCTTGTTTACCTGTTATAAAAAACACAATTATAAATATAAATAGAATTCTGTCTTGCCTATAGCCCTCCCATGGGAATGCAATGCTGCAGCAGATCTAAGAAAACGTACCAGAATTATGTATTTAATATTTCTTATTTAGCTCAGGTTATCAACTGGGCTAATAGCAGCCCAGCCCTGTTTTTTTACCTTCTACTAGCTTTTTCTTGGAATATTTGCTATTTTCAAGCGGAACAGGGTAGAAAGTCTATGAAAGTGTATAAAAATATCAGTAAGTTTTCCTTGTAGGAGAAGGAAGAAATGCACTCCTACTACAACACTTAAAACATTAAAAATGCCTATGTTCATCCCTTGTTTACTGGACAATATTTGTTCACTCCTTTCTTCTACTAAGGCAGACAAATTTCCTGGTAAAAAGATCTGCTTTCTAATGGTTGTTACTGTTCCCACTGGCTGAAAAAAAGCCCCTTTATTTTTGTTTCATGGCATTAAAAAGGCTTGCACTTTTATGAATCAATATAAAATATAAACCTATCCAGAGTAAAACTTGCTGAAATTAATGTTATTTGTCACCCATTTATGCACGTCTGTATTTTATTCATTTAGCTTTTTTAACAATTTCAGTGCTTCGCTGAGCTAGGTCTGAAGTGCCTCTGATGTTATAAAATGATGACATGGAAGCTGCAGGAACTGAAGCTTCTGCCTGCAAAATGGTTTTGTATATATTTGCTTTATGCATTGTATGTAGTTCAAGTTAGTTTCTGAGTCTTATGCCATGGAGAGGGAGGGAGGGAAGACAAGACACCCCAAAAAGCCTGTGGTACAGCATTCTCCAACATGGCAATAATTACTCCATCTTCTCTACAGTGGCAACATTTTTCCCCTGTTGGACAGGCACATTCATTCCAAGAGCTCAACTGTTTTGTTCTCTGACCAAGAAAAATTAGGGCAAAACTTTAGGTCACAGTAGTTTGACAAACCTCACTATCTGCTCTGTATGGCATTGAAGTCAGTGGGAGTTCCTCCACTGACTATATTGGTCTTTGGATCACATCTTTGGAGCTCTCTTGTGTCTGCAAAGTAGTCTGCAAAAACCCGGTGTGGATGTCTCTTAAAACTCATAATTTCTTATTGTTTTGTAAGATAGGAAATCTACCTGTTTTCAAAATAAAATGATTTTTTTCAAAAGCTAGTTAAACTGTAAGCAGAGCTTTCTTTTTTTTTGAGAGGCAAAATGATCATATTACAGAGAAGGAAATAAAGATGTTAGAGATGGTTCCATTTCGCTGAAATTAAAAGGCTCCTGGCTAAGTTTACAAAGAGGAACGTTCCCTCACGAAAGAGATTCTTGTGCCAAAACCATCCACCACTGTTTGGCTTCAAACTCTATTTTATCATTTATGCTCTGTTTTCTGCTGCTGATCTTCCTTTGTACTGTCAGCTCATCCTCTTTCATGAGCTGACTAGCAGGCTCAAAGATCTTGTTAGGGACATAAAATCCCGTATAAATTGTCAGCAATAAAATATTATTTGTTTATTTAACCATGAAAGTCCTATAATATAACTAGTAACACACTTGAGCAATTTTTAAAGACCATTGCCCTCTATCAGTTGTAATGGCTGGATCTTCCTTGCCTTTCTTTGACTGTATCTTTTACAAGTTAGGAAATGAAAGATAAGCAAACATATGTTCTTGATTGCAGATGTTCAATTATTGTGGGGTTTTTTGCTGCTCTTTGTTCTAAAAAAACCTATTCACACCTTTGCTAAGGAAACTTAAGTTGCAGATCTGAATCCTGTAGCAAAAACTATTTTAAGAAACCAAAAGGTTTTGGTGTACAGTGGACTTTATCGAAGCATGTCTTATGTTAGGCTCAGGGTGTGCAAACTAAGCTGGGTTCTCAAAGGCCATGACTTCAGTAGGAGTGAATTCCTCCTTCCCCTGCCCGCAGCTGAGATGCCCCCAAGAAGAACAGCAGCAGTGAGGGACGGTTGGGTGACCTTCAGAACTGACCAGCAGTTGGAATGCACCCTGCGGAGGGAGGTGCTGAGTTGTGGCTGGTGGTCTCTCCTTGGCTGTCCTGGGGCTGGGACGAGGTGACAGAACAAGCGACGTTAGGAGACCTGTTCTCCTGGGGAAGCCACGGGTGCTCACGGGAGCAGGAATGGGGCTGTGCTAGACAGTTCAGCTGGAGCTAGTCCATGTATTTATGAAGCCTGGTATTGCACTAAGTTAGTGACCACTGCTTAGAAGTGAGACATGCTCTTTGCTGAGTGGACTTGCTTTCCAAGCCCCTTCAGTGAGTGACTCAGTCTATGTGGTTTTTAAGAAGTATCGCTAATATCTCATATGTTTGTTTTGCTTCTAGGCAAAGCACAACCTTTCAAATCCCAGGTCTCTGTGAGGAAATTGGAGAAAACTGGCTTATCTAGAGTGCCATAAGTCATTTGTTCTCCCCAGATTAGGTCTATTCAGCAACTTGGAGTCCTTAACTATCAATTATTTAAGAGCAGATGTACCAAAACTATTCTCTTGTGTCCTTAGCATAAGAACCATAAGGCACAATACAATAAAAGATAGTCATAAGACAGTACAGAGAGTCACAAGATATAAGAGTACAGGTAGTTCATAAAAGCACAATGGAATTCCATAAATCATATTTAGACAAGTTCCTCCAATTCGTCACACAGCCAAACACTGCTAAATGAGATTTTTATATTGGCTTGGGGGACTGAAGTTCGTAACTTCAAAGAAGGTTGCATGTTCTTCTGTCACTGCTGACCTGAATACTTATTAATAATGAATACTGCATGAAGTCCTTCATGGTTGTGGAGTTATTGTTGCTTTCCTTAGAAATAAACATTGATTTCAACCATATTGGGTGTTATCGTATGATAGGCAGACAGGGCACAGTCTGAATTTGGAGGGGCTATTGTTTGTATTGAAGTAACTCAGGATTACCCCTGCTGTAAACTGAGAGAAGTAGGAATAGAATATGTGCGTACAAGGACCAAACTTGTTGAAAAATATTTAAATCTTTCTCTAGAGCGGTAGCCAAGCATTTTGACATTCAGGAAAGGCTAGTCCAAAGTAGCAATAGTTTCTTCCTAGTTTAGGCACACAAGGAAGAAAGAACTTGCAAAACACAAGTGTGAAGGGATGCCCAAACACTTCAGGTCCATGCAGCAATGGCTTAGCTGCAGCCTTCCCAGTCTGATGGGGAAGAAGGGGTAAAAATGCCCAGGCAGAGGCCTGTTCATGCTTTACTTGGAGGTAGTCCCAGCAAAGTGGCTGTTCCAGAACAGAGACACATGCCAGAGATAGCAAAGCCAGACCACCCAGCACCTATGGCTGGGAAATCATGCCCATGCACACAGAGCACACAGTCAGCAGCCAGGCACGGGGATTACCTGTGGCACCGAAGGTGGTGCAACCTTTTTGTGTGACTGGGAAAGGAAACAGGGCTACTGAAAGGGAGTAAAAGAAAAAAAAAACCAAAACCAAACAAAAACCAACCAAATTGTATCTCAAAATGGGAGAGAGCCTGAATCATAATTTAAATTTGTTATCCCCTGACAGCTATGGCCATATCTCAGTGCAAAGTGGAATGAACTAAAAATACGTAGTAGTGCAGCAGTGCCCTTAGCATCCTTTTGGCCAAAGAACTGGAGCTGCTACTTTGTGATGAGGCAGAAAAGGAAGAGCCTGTGTGGAGGAGATGGAGAACTTGCAGCTCTGTGGAGCTCTGTAGTAGAAGGAAATAAAGCCAAGATGGTTACCTTCTTCAGTTAGACTTGCCTCCCTGCAGACCAATTCCTTCAATTAACTCAGAAAGCAAACAATGTCACTGAATGTGTTTTGAGATGGTTTTGGAACAAGGAAGGAAGCTGTTGAAGAGCTTTTTGTTTAGATGTTTCACTGGGAAGTGATAGTTCCTCTCCACAAACAGGGAGCTGACACCCCAGGAGAGACTGGACCATGTGGCTACAAGGAGCGTGCCTTGTTGCAAATTTCCTTCTCTTTTAGCAGCACTTATCTCTCTTATTTGTTACTGTTTCCAGATGTAGTGAGCTCTGATTCAGTGAGTTTTATTGACACTTGGCTGTGGAATTGCTTTGTTTTCTTCCTTTTATTGTAGTATGTACGTCTCCCATAGGGAGCAAAGGGGCGCAAGGGCTCTTGGCGATCTCCAACTTTGAAGGTTTTGCAAAGCTCACCTGGGTTTGCATTGCGTCGTGTGCTCTAAGTCTTCACAACTAAGAAATTAAATTCATCAGACATCCTAAAGGAGTCTTCAGAGATAGAGGAGAATGCCACAAACATTAGATTTGGGGGGAGTGTTACACAAGTAAGGAGGGGATGATCTGGCCTCAAGGGATCTTCCATGACACTGACTAAACCTGTGACTTACATTGCACATTGTATGTAGAGTCATGCTGTGTTATGTATAAGTATTGCTGCAAAAAAAGACCTGAAAGAATTTTCAAAACAAACATAACAGCATGGCCAAGAGCCTTCTGTGTAATTTATGAGATATTGTGAGCATGATGTCAGCCTGCAATATACATTTATAGTATTTCACTCGCTGTTTCATTCACCCTGAGCCAAACATGTAAGCTAAAAGCCAAGTCCTCAACTGGTGTAAATGGACAAGGAAACAAAACTCAGTTTTCCTGAGGTGACTACTGAAAGTGTGAATTAGGTAGGCCTTTCTTCCCATCATCCCTGGATTCAGCACGTGCCTCAAGCCTTGTCACGGCAAACCTGCTGGTTATGCTTCCCTGTCTGCGTGCTTCTGGTTAAAGTTGCATTTGCCTTGCATAGGTAGAAACGTGCATACCAGTTCTTCAAATGTGAAGCTATTGAACAGGTTCTTGTTGCCTTGTTTTTGTGTATTTTTGTTTTCTGTATTCTTCTTGTATCGGGGCTGTCTTTCTCGTCCCCATTAGCATGGGTAAAGGGCAATGATTCTGTTGACCTGAGTAGTGTAATCCACCCTGTGGTCTAATCTCCCTTGTATAATAATGTGATTCGTAATGAAGAAGTGCTTTGCTCAAGGAAACTCAGAAGAGGGAGGCAAATGAAAATCCTGGCTTTAAGTTATGATTCCTTAAAGAGCAATGGGTACAGAATGTGCAGTTAAGCTGAGGACGTGATATAGGTATAATGTTGCTTTTTTTTTTTTTTTTTGTGAATCAAAATTAACTACCAAGTGCCATCATTTTAAGACTATAAAACAGTGTAACCTATAAAACATTTACTGGGAATCTAACTCTTCTTTTGGATATCTTAGTGAAAGGAATAAATATAAAACTGATATCAGATGCTTTAGGATTTATGAAGTTGATACAATTTTTTTTCTAGTGACTGTTTTAACAGCCTATTAACATCTTCCCCACAGCAAATATATAACAAAATTGATATTACAGAATTGAGTTGGGATGGGTCCCATGAGTGTACTTAAATATACCGTAAACATCTAGCGCTATTCATCTGTATTATGGACTGTGCATATAAAGTACATCTCTATAAATTCTGCTAAAGCAAATTCTTCCAAGTTCTTCTTGCAGAATAAAAATTAAAGGTCCGATTCTGCAAAGGGTTGAGTGCTCCTGCTAAATTCCCAGCTCTCTTGTAAAAGGATGGTTCTTGCTCAGTGCTTTCAGGGCTGCTCACAAAAGACTAATTTTCTTCCTTGCAAGTGATGACAGCTGAAATCAGTTGTCACTGTAGTAAAAGTCTTTTACAGATGATTTGTGCCTTGTTAATTTTTTAAGTGTCAGACATGAGCGCATCTAATTCATTGCAAAAGTGTAAAGGCCATTAAATATTACTAATAAAAGGAACTTGAGGACTGTTCTGCTCAACATTGCTTTACTGTTTGTCTGTACCTTGCAAGCTCTGTTATATAATACTAGTGGAGGCTTATCGTGGTAGATAAGGTTTTAATTGTACGTGTTTGTTTCATGTCTCATCCCTCAAAAAGGAAAAAGTAAACTTTTTGTTTAGATAACCCTGAACTTAGAAAACAGCGTCTCTCCTTAGTTCTTGCCTGAACTTTTAACTGTTAAGCTTGGTGGTAGGGACCGCATGTTAAAAATAATGCAAAGACCTAGTCTGCAGCAACGGATGATTCAGCATCCATCTCAGCTGGTCTCCTTTACCTTCTCTGTTTATTCTGTTACGTTTTACTGATCTAAAGAGAAAACAATCTGAGAACAGTAAGCTGTTTGGAATAGAAATAGCTGTGTTGCATCCAAAGTGGCATATTTGAGTGTTTGTAGAAGAGGATTTGTAGAAAGGATTTAGCTTTGGCTTAGCTAATTTTGCAATTTCAAAAGAGTGTATTGATTTCTGCACAATTAAGACAGGTCTTCTTTTGGACATATATATTATGATGTCTCAGTTCCATTTTATAATTAAAAATAAACTGCATGACTGAAGATTTGTAAATATGGGACATTTGTGAAGTAAAGCAGAAAAACACCAGGCCCTTCTCTGAAAGTAAATTCTGAATGGAAATCTGTCCCTGTAGCCAAACTGAGTGTATTAATTTCTTCAACAGTTTTTATGTAATACACTCTTTAATCTGAACATAGACTTCCATTGAATTGCTTGCAGTTCATCTCTGATCCATTGAACGTAACAGAGTGAATTGTGAGACAAGATTAATTTGATTTGACAGAGTAAATTTGTGATCCAGTTGGCACCAAAGTCTATAAAGTACCCAATGAGGTGAATTTTTTGCTGTGTAGAATAAGTGTAACTATTCTTGCAGTTTCAAACAGTAAGAGAAAGATACTACTACTAAAATAAAAAATGATTTATTCACT
This sequence comes from Haliaeetus albicilla, assembly GCF_947461875.1. Taxonomy (NCBI): domain Eukaryota; kingdom Metazoa; phylum Chordata; class Aves; order Accipitriformes; family Accipitridae; genus Haliaeetus; species Haliaeetus albicilla. The sequence goes on from NC_091506.1 coordinate 3,773,319, forward strand.
TAGGACAAAGATTGGAGACTAAAAGCTCCATATTCAAGAATAAACTGAGATTTATTCTGGGTTTTGAAGTGAAAACACATGGTATTTAAAATTTGGCGAGTTCAGGGAAGTAGTTATAATGAATATGTACAAAAGTAGGGTAAGGTATAATGACAGCAAAAAATGCGTCTAGTGGGGAAAGGCAGGAGTACCAGTGCTTCAGGCGGTATCTTTCATCAGTTGTATCCTTTTGCCTGATACAGTGTGGAGTTTTCTCTTAATGTTCAGCCAACTATGAAAAGGTCAAGCAAACCAGAGAAACAAAAGCTGCAACTGCTTGTCGTCTCGTTCTTTTTGATTTTTAAGTAATGCCAGCATACTGGTGGAGAAACTTGTCTGTCTCAGTGACAGTGAGATTTGAATGGTAGCTCTTTACATCCTTATGACTCTCCTTAAATTAAGGCATCCAGAGTGATCAAGGAATAACCAGTGTCGGCAAGTCAAGGGCACCACTGAATTACGAGCATTTAAGTACACTTTTGCAAAATTTTCAAAAGTCTTCATAGGAAATTTTGTGAATTTAGTTCATGCAAAAAGATTATTTCAGTAAGGTTTGGATTCAGTATGGTACTTTGGACAATGATTACCCTGAAGGACTTCTATGAGACTACTCAATAGGAAAACGTTAGAACCGGGCAGGCCTAGCAAAATACATAAAGTGTTTCTCAAAGTATTGATGCCGCAAGTTTTTCTACCTGCAGCTGATGCTTCAACTGCACCTGTCCTTTTTTTCCATATGCAAATATTCATGCCACTGCCTAAGAGTTAGGTTATTTTTCAGAGTCTAAAAATATTGTGATGTCTAAGTATTCACTGCGGCACAAAATACCCAAAATTAAGATGGCAGAAAAAAATTGAGATAATAGTTCAAATCTGACTATTCTTAGTGCTTGAGAATGCCAGAGTAAATGAAATTTCAAGTGCTAGACATTTCATGTGATTGGATTGAATCTCCTCTATTCAAAACATTCAGACATTTTATTTCAGCAGGGATCACATCCACACACCGTTGTGCTCTGGTTACAACGAGATGCTTAAGTTTCAGACTACTTTGAGCTCATCCTGGGAAGCAATAGCAGCCGCGCATTGGCAGGAAGGGTGGGTAATCCCAGGCGAGGCCATTCTCCTGAGTTTTTGACCAATTTGACAGATGCAGAAGCTCTAGAAAGATCTGGTGAGATTTATATCCACCACTCCTGCTCTATAGCAAACACGGAGTCAGCTTCCAAAGCACTTGAGTTTGCCCTTCACTACTTCTGTGGATCATTTCTCAAAAGCCCGAGAGATATCTCATTTTATAATATCAACTTGGACCAAAGTGACATTAATATCACACTTCAACAGCCTACATTGGTCATTTCACATTTCCCTTAAACAATAATATTTTTGTAATTTCAGATTACAAGTTGGTAACCAAAAATAGATTGCTCTCAAACTAATCTATTTGCAACATGTATTGCAATCAGTCTACCAGAGAAAGACAAGATGAATTGTAGCAGCTGGCTTTGAGTGTGGTCCTTATTTCACCCCTGTTTCTGGCTCAGTGCGATTGTGAAACAAGGTTGTGTAACTGCTTCAAGGTCACCAAATGAGTTACTCATAAAAGGTAATGAAGGATTTGCTCCTTCCACCCTATAACATTTATTTACAGAAACTGATGCTGAACCAGTCCTTGGTGATTTGAGGCTGGAGGGGGAGGCAGAGGGGGATTTAAGCTTCAGGAAAGGCAAACGTCCAGAGGGATTATTCCTTCATAACCATCATTTCTGTTATCCCTAATCTCTCACTTTCTCTCTCAAAGCAAGGCTTACGGCAGATCTGTGGGGATTCAAGGTAATGCACTGGCTTGTCCTTTTTTCCAAAGACCTTGACATCTCCAGTTTCTGCTCTTGGGGCTAACAGGACATCTGAGAGAAAGTGTTTACTGGCTCACTTTGAAAATACACATGGGGTATCATCAGCCATAGCTGTATCAGCAAAGTAGTGGAGGAAGGACACAACTGGTGAAAATAACAATTATTTTAGTTATATTTGGAGAAGAAAAGGCCTGACTGAACTCCATTTTACTGGGGGGGGGGAGTTCTGGGTTTTGTTTCTTGGGGGGTTTGGGTTGGTTTTTGGTTTTGGTTTTTTTTTTTTTTGTTTGTTTTTTTTTTTTTTTAGATTTAAATATTTTACCTTGGAATATGCCAGCTTTGGTGGAAAAACAGAACAATTCTCTTCCCATTCAAACTTCCAGTTTTTCCCAATTTTCTGAACTCTGTGGTACATAAATTCTTAATTTCCTAAAAATACAGTAAAACACAATACAGTTATGTTTTCGTTTGCAGTGTCTTGTTTCTGATCTTTTCGGGTGCCAATACACCTTTTACTCTGGTGTCTGAGCACAGAATAGTCTTTTAATATGTTAATCTTTATAATAGTCAGGGATTATCTTTATTTTGCAGGTAGGTCCATGAAAACACAGAAGCCCAAGAGCTAAATTTTCAAAATGGTCATACACCTAAATATAAAGACCTGTCAAGTGGAATTTTCAAAGGAGCTTAGGTGCATAACACCTGTCTAGAGCACTGTAATGACATGTTTATTTGTATATGTGGTTGTCTGTGTATCTTTAATTATTTGGGTTTTATTACTCAAATAGAAGTACTGATGCTAAAATGAGTTAATCAGGGAGCCGCTTTTGAAAGTCCTGTTGAGTACCTTTCTGCATTTTTAGTGCCACGATATCTTGGAAGATTAGGCTTAGATGATTACTTACTTTGAATAAAGGTGACAGAATCAAGCTTGTTGTAATATGTGGAAGAATTTAACTTCAACTTATAGGCAAATGTGCATCTGAATACTTGATGTGCTTTATGTTAAAATTATGGTTCAGATTTTTTTTTTTTTTCCAGAGTTCTAAATGATTTCAGATGAAAATAATAGATATACTGAATGGTAAATGGAAAGGCATATTAATGTTAACTGAAAATTTTCTAGACTGTGGATTAAGGGGTTATTTATTGTTTATCTCTTATAAACATGGTTGCTTTAGAAACACATTGATTGATAAAGCATATTCTAAAGATAGTTTATTAAATTCCAGTTAAATTCATAGTTGTTCTTGTTAGATTTTATGCTTTTGCAAAAAAATACTATTCATTATTTCTCATAAGATTTACCACTGATTTCATAGAAAAAAAAATTCTATCTTCTGCTCTTAATAAGCTTCAATACATTCTTTGAAATGATATCAAGATCTAATGGCCTTAATTTCTTCAAAGTGAATTATAATGCTTTCCAGAAGGAATTATAAATCCTACAAGCATGTTACTGTTTTTCAGATAGCTGTATTGTGAGTCCAAGATGACATGTTAAATCTTTAATCACTGACTGTTTTATATTACTAATAACTATCTCATTTTATTGTGAGTGCTTTCTGAGATTGTTGTTTTGAAGTGTCATAATATGCTTCATCCTAATGTTGCTTAATAAATTCTGGGAGCTCTGTTCTACTTAGATGTTTATCACATTGCAACCTGAACTGAGCCTCAGAACAGCACAAAACTTTAGTTTATATCGCTTTTAAGCACACACACAAGTTGTATTATCTTGTGTACGTTTTTCTTCAGAAATAATATCATCTTATTCATAATTTAAAAGTTTTTAGCCAATGTTAAACTGAGCAGCCTGAACAGTAGAAGCAGTTATCCAGTTTGTTGATTATTTTCAAGGAAGTTAACCTTGACTGTAAATGTGACTTTATACATGCCAGTGTAAACAGAGATGGGCCATAATGCTACGTCCCAAGCTCTCCTAACCAAAGGTTTGTCTGTAGCCTCTACCTTCTGTTTGGGTTTCTTCCCCTGCTTATTTGATGGAAGTTATCCCTTCCATCATGGTTTGCTGTAGAAAAGCAGCAGTTAGTGGGTCATGTGTGGTATGGAGCAGCTGGGACTAGATAGGCGGTACTGGGCACTGAGTGGGGCAAATTGCCTGTGTTTCCACAGCTTGTTAAATCTCTGCTCAAGTGCATGCTTTTGTGTACTGTCAGTGAGATGGACATAGACAAAGCATTCATCGGTCTTGGGGGATCATTTTGAGGACAGAGACTTATAGGTGATGGTTGCATTATCAAAAGTGGAAACTGTATTTGGCTTTACAAATTCAAATACAGCTCACGAAGAAAGCTTGTGGATGATTTGTAAGTATATTTAGGTAGCCAGATAAAACTCATAATTGTTTTAAAGGGTGTTTTCACTTGCAAAAATAAAAACTGTAAAAGTAGCATGTGAGGAGAACTGAGACTCATCTGCCTAAAAAGTCGTAATGATATTTTGCTCGTGTAGTGTGATAGGCTTACTTCATTAACCTGCTGTAATCCTTTCGTGTCATTAATCACAATGTCCATCATTTTGTCAGGCATCAGATTTTTCCAAGGAGATAACTGTCCATCATGTTCATGATCTATCAGACAACTTACCCTTTTGAATGACAAAGATTGTTCTATGTCTGTTTTTTTCATAAGACTCCAATTCCATAAAGAGACTTGGGGCAAAATCCGCAACAAATCTGGTCCTTAGAACAACTCTTTCATATTTTGCCAGCTGTCAATCGCTTCCTGGTACTGATATAGAAGTCTGTCCTTACTATGTCCTTCCCACACTTCATGCCTAGCACTGGGAAGGGTATACCACTTGGAATAGCAGACAATGATGCAGTGATCTACCCCTTGAGCAAAGCCTTGGCCCAGCTTTAACGTCACCACCTATGCTGATGCAGGCTGTCTGCTGGTAGAAAGGGCTCCCACTGGAAAGAATTAAACAAAAGCAAATGCATTGTTATAAAAATGCATGGACAGTAATGAGGAGTTTGGCATTGCTCTCCAGAACAGACCAATCGGCCAAAGCTCCAGGTAGCAAAAAATAATATAGTTCAGAGCTATTCCAATTTGTGCAAGCTGAGGATGTGGTACATAGAGTGAAAATTGGCAAATTGAAAGGAATTATAGAATCATAGAATGTTTTGGGTTGGAAGGGACCTTAAAGATCATTGAGCTCCAACCCCCCTGCCATGGGCAGGGGCACCTTCCACTGGACCAGGTTGCTCAAAGCCCCATCCAGCCTGGCCTTGAACACTGCCAGGGATGGGGCAGCCACAGCTTCTCTGGGCAACCCGTTCCAGTGCCTCACCACCCTCACAGTGAAGAACTTCTGCCTTACATCTAATCTAAATCGACCCTCTTTCAGTTTAAAGCCATTACCCCTTGTCCTATCCCAAGCTCCTTGTTCATCCATGCAGGCCTCCTGGCGTTTTTGTGTGATTCCCTCTGTCGGGATGCATTGCTTCTGAGCTTGGAGGGGGTGATCCTTGAATATTAACCAGTTCTCGTGGGCCCCTCTTCCCTCCAGGGCTTTGTCCCATGGTACTCTACCAAGCAGACCCCTGAAGAGGCCGAAGTCTGCTCTCCTGAAGTCCAGGGTAGCAAGCTTGCTGCGCGTCCTCCTCGCTGCCCTAAGGATCTTGACCTCCACTGTTTCACGGTCACTGCAGCCAAGGCTGCCCTTGATAAAAAAGCTTCACGTTCCCCACCAGCCCCTCCTTGCTGGTGAGAACAAGGTCCAGCATAGCACCTCTCCTTGTTGGGTCATCCATCACTTGGAGAAGGAAGTTGTCATCACTGCACTCCAGGAACCTCCGGGATTGCTTATGCCCCACTGCCTTGTCCCTCCAACAGATACCGGGGTGGTCGAGGTCCCCCATGAGGAGCAGGGCTTGTGAGGCTGCTCCTATCTGTCTATAGAGGCCTGATCTGCTCGGTCTTCCTGGTCGGGTGGTCTGTAGCAGACCCCCACTATAATGTCACCCGTCCCTGCCCTCCCTTCAATCCCGACCCATCCCTGCTTGAGGTCGGCTCCTCATCCATCCCCAGGCAGAGCTCCAGGCACTCCAAGAGGTGACACCCCCTCCTCGTCTCCCCTGCCTGTCCCTCCTCAAGAGCCTGTATCCTCGATTCCAACACTCCCGTCATAGGAGCCGTCCCACCACGTCTCCGTGATGCCAGTAAGATCACGGCCCTGCAGGTGTGCGCGCATCTGAACTCCTCTTGTGTGTTCCCCACGCTACGTTTGTTTGTGTAGAGGCCCCGATGAAGGTGACTTGCTGGCTGGAGTGGCTGGAATTCCTTTGGGCTGCTCTTCAGGTGCTCTCCTGACCTGGGATCCTTCTCCAGGCTCTGGGCATCTATCTTCCCTTCTTCCATCCTTCAGGAAAAAATCCTCTGGAAAAGGACGTGAAAATGCATTAGGCTGTTACATTTTCAGGTTTTTTGAATAGTGCTTTGCTATTTAATTTATTTTTTTCCCCCCAGAATTGCACCTTCCCCCCCACCTTCTTTTGGAGCTCAGAAAACATTCCTTGAGCATTTATATATAAAACCTGTAATAGCCACTATATTCCCAGTTAATTTACAAAGATCTGCAAGACCGAACACACTTTCTAACGTATAAGCCATTTAATTTTATTTATGAACTAAGCTTTTGATCTAAAAAACATATCATGTTCAAACCATATTTTATGTGACTGAAATATAGACTAGCCATCACTGTTTGAAACGTTCTCCCCTTTATCTGAATAAAGAACAGAATTTATAACCCCCCATGTTGTTATGGTAGTAATTAGCAAAAATACATACATACAATTTTGTTACCTTTATTTACCCAACCGATTGGTGTGAATGCTTCTAACATTTTTTGCTTTTTAATCTGCATTCAGAATTAGGCAGAAAACAACATAAACCCCCACAATTAAACATGAAATTCCATTTCTACTCTCTCATATACCCTGCAGAACGTGTAAGAGTTTGGGATTTTGCCTTGATAACTGTAGTCAGAAGGAAATCTGAGAGGAGCTTTAGTAAACATGTTTTTTTTCTTCTGTAGATATTAATTCCTAAAAAGACATGCCTTTCTGTACTTGTTTGTTCCAGATTTACCCAAATTATTCTGAAAGTCATTGTAAAGTTGAAGAAATGCATAGCTGCTGTAAATCCATTTTCTCTGAATTAATAAAAAATGCTAGCAAATGCTGTCAGGATGTGCAGAGGAGGCAGACAGTGTGCCCGTCCACATGCAGTTGCTGCACTGGGGAGGTGGGTGGCTGCTGTGCGTCTCCTTTGCACCCAGGGACACCCCCCACCTCCCCATTGGGAATGCTGAAACCAGACAAAATCAGCTGCACTTGGCAGGGAGCAACACAGAAGTTAAAGTAAGGTGGGCTCAAAAAGTTTAGTGCAGATCAATTGTGTTATCCCAACAGTAGCTGCTTGTTGACGTCTTTGCTGCAGGATTTTAGTACAATACATCCCAGCTTTGCTCCTTGCACTGTTTCTGTTAGCTGCAGAGTAATGTAGATGTGATTTTTTTTTGGCAGGCAACAGATCCAGTATGGTACCAGCTTCAAAATTAATAATTGGACACCAATCCCTGAAATACCTGGAACTGGATAACTACCAAACCCTGGAAATAACTTCTGTTCTTTTTGACAGGTGGAAGTAGTTACCAGGTCATGGGTCTTACTCGGAATCAGTGGAGGAATTAGTTGGGTTTTCTCCCAGATTAGACCCATCTTCTAAACATAGAAATCAAGACCTTAAGTTTGGTGAAAATCTCACCTCTTACCCCAACATTTCAAACAAAACAGCTTAGAAAATGGCATAGAAGCAAACACAAACATACCTTTTTCACTCACCAGCATTATATCTTACTTCCAAAGCCCATAAAATTGCAGGGGTTCATGGTAGAGTTCCAAGCCAGCTGCTACTTAGTTTAAAAAAAACCCAAACACACACACCAAAACAGAAAAAAACAAACCTGCCACATGTTGTAGTTTTGGGTTTGTTTTTTTGTTTGTCTGTTTGTTTGTTTTTTTCTGTTAAGCTAGTGAGAAGGAGTTTAACAAGTAAAATTAAAAAGTTTTGTCATCTCATGTGTGACTTGAAGATAGACAGCTAAGTTTCTCCTTGCTGAACAGATCTTTCTAATTTAATTTATCTTTTGCGTGGTTAAAGAAGTACTCTCCAGCTGTTTAGGCTGAAATACTCCTGTAGAAAGTGAGTCCCTTTCTACAAGTACAAGGATAACAGAGATCAGTAATCTGTAAAATGCATATGCTGTGGTTCTTATCTCTGCTATGGGGAATTGGCCAAATAATCAGGTGGAAAAAATAATTTCCTCAGATATTTTGGGGGGAGTGGGGGCAGTGTTCTCTGAGTATCCATAAAGGAAGGAGACAAGCCTTACTCCTGGAGTGGGTCCAAAGTTCTTGGATTGTTTTATTTACACCCAATATTAAGGTGCTTTCCAGTGAAGAGCTCTCAGCTCCACTGAAACTTCTGTAATTAATTGTTTCCACCTTATCAGACAAATGTGAAGTTAAAGCACCGGGAAGAAAAGACATTTAGAGGTGTCCTGATTTTGTGAAAAAGGTAGGATTCTCAAACAGGCTGCTGCTAACTCCCTGTGCTCCTATTTGTGGGAGAAAGAGTAGTCAAACACTCAAATTTTCAAATTATTAAATGACAGGACATAACAGCACCTGACTCTGAACTGGAAACTCCTTCTATTAAGGCAGCCAAACCCCTGTCTAGTGAAGCTTCCCAAATTTCAAGACAACCTGGCTTCAGGCTCTTGTTCTGTTATGACATGTTATTATATATCATGGTTTTCTCCTTGAGGTATTATAGGTCTGGAAATTTTATCTAAATATAATAGATCTAAATATGGTTATTTATTACCCTGTGTTTCATAAGGTAATGCCTCAAATTTAAAAGCACTTAAACAAGTGTGGGTTTTTTTTTTCCAGTAGGAAAGTTAAGTAACAGACAGTGTGCTTCCTGGAAGAGGAGCTAAAAATCTAGATCCCAGTGGAAGATGCAGGTGCCTAAGAACATGTCTGTGATGTCAGGGATGGGTCTGTAAAGGCACCGAGTTAGTTCAGGCAGAGCTTGCCTGGGCACCAGAAGGAACAGGGTGTACACGGTTCTCTGTCCACTCTTTTCTGCTGAGGAACTGGAATCCAATATAAAATATTAATAACAACAATGTTTCTGACATGGAACTCAAGTATTCACACAAAAGCATAATTCTGTGTTACATCCACTCCATTTAAGAAAGTTACTGAATGGCTGCGTTAGGAGCTTTATACTCCCTGAAAAGTTGGAAGTGAAAAGGAGCCTCCTGAGATGGTGACCATGTTGTTCTTTGGGTGGCTGTAACCCACACACGTGAACGCCTGTGAACTGTGGCAGCCCTTCTTGGTGACTTTCTTGATTTTTCAGTTACAGTGCTGGTAAACTGGAAACCTAAGTCACAGTCACCGACTGTGACTGCTCACATATCCAGTATGGCTGTAGGTCCTGTTGGATGGTCTGTGTATTTAGGTAGACGTGTTTTGTCTGTGATCAAAAAGAAGCTGTACAACACTTCTTGAGGATAATCCTGATCTTTGTTTTGGTCCTAGGCCACGTTACAAGTAGTCGCTGAGTTATAATAATGCTTTCAGGTTCAGAAATATAGTTTGTAAAACCTTTTGTGAAGCTTACAAGCTGCTGTAGGGTAACTGCATGATCAGCATCGTATAAATGTTAGTCATTAAGAAAAATAATCATCACAATGATCACTGATATAATAACAATTAGCCTGTTCCCTGGCTTTTTGAATACTGTGGTACCTACTTACAACTCATTGTCAATAAGCTAGAGATGGTACGATGACTGAAGCTTTGTATAAGCAACGCAACTGATCAACAATGTGAGCAGAAGCAATCACTTTCATTGACTTGAGCAGGTAATTTGTGTTCATCTTGCAGTGCAGCTGCATATGAACATGGCAAGCAGCAAGCAGATAAAAGTGGCAGCACATCAGTTGCTGGTGGTTGGGGCCAATTACTGGAATTAAAATAACCTTTTTCAGACTGTAGCAAGATTAGCTGTTGACCCTGTTGGCCTAATACAGTTACTATTATACTTATTATCATCAGTCCCTTTTCCTACCTTCGCTGGTTATTCTCTGTAATTGAAGGCACCCACTTCTGTATGTATGATTTCTGCTGCAGCCAGATTCTTTGGATTTGAAAAATGCCAAGATCTTTCTATTATCAAAGCTGGAAGATGCTAGTGCACAAAGTAAAGGGGATTCAGTTCAAGAGTTAATGGACAAAGGAGGAAGGCCACTATAAGACTATACTCATTGGTTAGCTACAGTGAATCTAGGAAGTATAAAAACTTGAATAATCTTTATATTATATGAGCCTTGAATAATTTGTTTTATTGTAGATAATTTTTCTGTTAAAAATACTTTTTTTTCCTGCTCTGTTTCTAATGATGTGCACATAATTGTTGAGATTGCATACAGAATGTTTGAAAACCTACAGAACTGGTGTTAAACCATGTCCAATCTGAAGATTCAGAAGTAATTCCTGAATTAATGGGGAAATTGTTGCTAATGAGACCTCTCTGGGACGGCCCAGGGAAGCAGGGCTTTGCCAGTCTGTGTTCAGAGCCCTGCCTTGCACTTACTGACTTCAAAGTGTTGTTCTGGAATGAGTTAAGCCTCCTGATAATGCCTATATGTTGGAAGTTTTTACTGTATTATCTGTTCATTCTTATTCTTAATTTGCAGGAAACTATACATAGCCTAATTGTCAGAGGTATATATCAGACCTGGCATAGGGTCATAGTACAATTGTCATCACAGTTGCAGGCACAGCCAGAGCAATGCTAGTCCTCAAAATTTAACTCTGAATTGCCATAGCTGACTGACTCAGTGATATGTGTGTTACATAGTTTCAGTGAGGATGAACTATCTCAAATGCCTTTATGTAGAAAGCTTAAATGTGTATTCCTATGCCTGACTGGAAACAACATGCTTTATAGTTGAACTGGAGAAGGTGCCTAACTTTTCAAGTAGGATTTCCATAACTATTACACAGAAACTGTAGGACACTTTGCCTTGTAGATCTTGTTGCATGGAAACTGAGCTCATATCAAGAGACTGTACTTTAAATGGTGAAGAGCAAATGTGAGCCCTACAAACATTCTGACATTCTCTGTGCATGTTTCTCTTCCTTCACTGAATTGCAGGTTGCCTTATTTAAGTGGCATTGCGTAGTTTGTAACTAGAAGGTCAAGTAGCAATTGTCAGGCCTTGGGTGGATTTCAAATAATTTATTTTCCTTTGTTCAAATATGTGGGGAAAATAAACCCATGATGCAAACTGAGTATCAAAAGGGTGCTTAGCTCTTCTAGCAATATTTTTCATCAGTTGAACTCACAGCCTTTCAGAAAGGAGGTAAGCAGCGCAGTCTCCCTTTTATACAGGTGGAAGATACAGACCATCTCTACAACTGTTCCCTAAAAGAATCTATCTGATGTACAAGGCATTGAAACTATTGTTAGTGGTGACACAATAATAGTTAGACCAAACATCTTCTGGGTGATCAGTTTTCTTTCAAGAGGAAATGATGCCAACTGGGACTAGAGCACATGTAGCGGAAACAAGAAACCATGAGACATGCCTTTGCAGTGACTGTGAAATGAGCCACCACTGGGAAATCTGTGAATACAAGTACCAAATACGCTGGGAGCGTGAGTGGGGTCTGAAAACACTTCCCCAAAGGGAGATCCTGTTGAAACAGCATGACATAATATTGCAAGAGGAATAAATTCACTATGCAAACCACCCAGCTTTAGGGAACGACCAGCTACTGTGTCATTAGGCTTGAATGAAATGTCTAGTTTGCTCTTGGGGAATTGGAAGTGGAATGTCAGTGACAGGAAATATGAAATGTGGGATTTCTTTTTCCCTGCAAGAATACATTTCTGCAGAGAGATATTTTCACAGCAGGAGTGTAAAAGCCTTTTAGAAAAAAAAATCATAGCAAACAATAACTATTTTTTTGAACTTGCATATAAGTCTTGCTGTTTCCTATCTGTTTAAAAAAACCCATCTAGCTGAAAATGGAAGTTGTAATTAATTTTAACACAGAGTTACCATTGTGATTTGTGCGACAGGGTCATGTACTTCTACAAAATTTATCCTAGAGTATTATTTCTCTAGCTGGTTTCTCTGAGAAGAAATTGAGCTGTTGGGGCTATATCAATGTATATCCGCTCTCTAAGTCAGGCAGGGGCTGGCATTACAGACTAAGATGTTATGGTTATGTGGACTGTTTGACAGAGCAGTTATTGAAAGAAAATAAAGAAGATGAACTATTCAGAACAAGTAGATGAGATTAAGAATACAAGGTCAAATTTCATGAAATAACTCAAGTCAGGCATAATAAAAATAAAAGGAAAGACATAGAGCATAAAAGTGATTTGAAGGGACAGGATGTTTAAGAGAGGACTGGATGTGTGCTAAGCAGAAACCCAATAAACCCAAATACTCTGGTTATTACTTCCTTCACTGCTGCTACAAAGGTAGTTCAGTTACTCATTAGTCATTCCTTACAGAATTACAATCTATCATAGCCTCATCTTTTCCTTACTCCTTTGGGAATACAGAAAGGAAAACAAATCTATAAGCTATCCCCTCCCCACGTCCCCCAAAGACCATTAGACAAGCTTCCTCATCCTTCAGAAGAACAATCAATATTAAACATCTTTTCCTTTGCCAATGATTGATTCTTCCTCATTTCCCATTACTCACAAAAAAGGGACATTTGGGCTTGATTTTTTTTAAAAAATTTTTTTTTTTAAAGAGATGATGGAGGTATGGGTACTTAAAAAATTCATGAAAACTTCACAGTTCTTCCTTATACAGCTTTGACAGGAACCTTGAGGAATAGGAATGCCCCAAGAATGAAAGCTTCTCTGTTAGCTTATCCTCTAAAGCCCATGAACACCCAGTGGTAGATAAAGAAGGCAAGAGCTTAAACCTCTTACCTAAGTGCTTCTTTTACCATATACCACAGAATTTTGAGGTTATTCTACCTGTAGAATTTACAAGTTGAAATCTCAGATACCCTTAAAAGTCTTGGTAAAAAAACCCCTTTTTGTTAAAAATAAGTAAGAAAACTTGTATTTTTATTTAGAACTTTTTTTTAAACCGATACTAAAGTATCACTTCATGTAGATTTAAACTGGCAGTCTGACTGCTGAAGGTAGTGGGATTTTCAGATGATCATTATGTTGGTGCAACTATCAACCCTACAAACACACACAAACAAAAAAATCCCTCAATTTCCTTAATCTGTTTTTGAAAGTCCTATCTACTGGATGGGACAGGAACATAGACCTGAAAAGGCCACCTGTGTTACTGAATGCAGCTCCTGTATAATTTCAGGAGTTTTGCAACAGGTCTTTAGTTCAGAATATGTCCAGAGTCAGCAGAATACTCCTCAACGTTGTAGAGCAATTTCAAACCTTTACTAAATGCTGAAAAATGCAACCATAATGTGTCACAGGAAGAGGAGATCGCCACAACATCAAAATTCCCTGTACTGGCAAGAACAAAATTCCCATGGAATTCTGAGAAGTAAACTATACCTTGCTATTCAAAAGAAAACAAAGACCTTTGAGAAAAACTCTGCTTTTCTGACTTGTGAGGAAATTCTCTTTCCATCTTAAAGTAACAATAATAAAGATAATGAAGTAGGATAAGCAGCCTGCTTTTATTGAACCACTTCAGAACTGTATGCTGCTGGGTCCTTAGCAACATGTTTCCTTCTATACTGTTATTTCTTCTGACTATAATAAAGTTAAATCAGACAGTCTAGAATATTGTGCTAGGGATGTTCAATCAGTTCCACAGTGTCCATGTAAGTTAATGCGATTTGAGGAAAGCAGTACTTGAGTGCTCACACAAGATTTGTGTTCAGTTTTGTTAATTCAGACAGATCCTAGCAGATGTCTGATTAGACTAATTTAAAATTGAATGACAAGGAAAAAAGTTTTCATTCATTTAAAATGATTGAACAAAAAAAGAAAACTCTGTATCTTTTTGTTTGCTCAGTGTTGAGTATTTCTGTAATAGCCTAGCTTGGCTTCCTTGTGTCCCCTCTTCTCAATTCACAATAAAATACGCAGACACCAGGCAGTACATTTTCATTGCAAAGATTGCTTTTAAATAAGCAAACATTCTAAGTTAAACAAACATTTGGTGAACACAGCACTATCAGATAATCAGAGGAACTGAAAGTAAGGAGTCAAAAGATACTGTGCTGGTCCTCCACAGGCTTGAATTTTAGCTGCCATCATGGGCTCTGGTTGTTCAGCAAAATCGGAAGTCCCAGTTCAGAAGTCCTTCCATGTGCATCAAAGAAAATAGGGAACTATGTTTCCTGTGCTGGATCAAATGATTGTTCCAGCTAATCCTTTTCTGGAAGACATTTTTATGAATTTGAATTGTTTGTGCATTTCTTGCAGTTTTATTCAGCTTTAGTGTTGATCAGGCTTGGTTTTGCACAAGTCAAGTCATACAGAGGGTATCAAAGTGAGATGGTGAATATGCTTTGAGTGCACCTTCCTGGATTTGCCTGCTTAAAGATGAAAGAAAAGCATACTTAGTAACATTCAAATCAGGGTAGAAACCCTGGGTAATTTAAAAAATACCCAGGGTTTCCCCCCCCCGCCCCCAAAAAGGAATTCATATGGGGGGGGGGGAAGAAGGTAAGTAGGAGCCATTTGGCATTTTCAAAAGTTCCTAAGCAATTTAGTAAATTAATTGTAACATTAAGTACTAATTTCAGAAAACTGGCTTGTAGGAACCTAAGCCTCACTGAAAGTCAAATACTCCTGGTACTGGATAATGTGGTGAGATTGGAAGGTGAAACTGTTCATGACAGGGTCCAGATCATTCATGTAGTGCTTCTATAGCAATTGGTGTGAGAAGCATTTGGGCTGGAGAAATGTCACCGACTTCTCTACGCACAGAAATCCTCTCTGTGTATGCTAGTGGGAGGGTGAAGTGGTTTAGATCTTCTAACGGTATTCTAGACTGCTCATCTTTAGCACTTCAGCTATCTGACTCCTTTTGTCACCTGTGAGCAGAGTTAGGTGGTGTACAAAGGTGTTCACCTGCTTGAGTGAGACCTCAGCCCACTGGCCTTAAAAATGCATTTACAAGGGCGAGTCAAGGGGATCGCAGTCCTCAAATTGGAACTGAGCAACACGATGTGATTTCTGAATCATGGGGAAGATGGTTCTGGCTTTACACAGCCCCTTAGACATGGGCGAATTTAAAACTCTGATGTCCAGAGTTTTCTTATGATGCTGCATTGTATAATTACATTAAGTGGTAGAATAGTTTTGACAGGGACTCTAGTTTTCATTTTTTTCTGTAGTAGTATCATTTATAAAAAATATACTTCCAGAAGTTTAGAAATTAATAATGTAAATCAAAACATTAAACACTGCAATTCAAATGTTACAATAGCCCTGAATTGTGATGCATATACAGTTTCATAAGTAGAAATAGCGGGTGCCAGTGAATTCTTTTAATGTTAAACATACAGGGCAAGATTACAAAGTGCTCCTTCCCACACCCAACTATTTTGTCAAAATTAAGACTAGTGTGGGTGATGCTGCTGCTGCTCTCCATCCCGGGGTGTTTCACCCTCAAGAAGCCTTTGACCACACCGCCAAACCAGGCAAATGCGTGGCTGAGGATGTGGTCTGTCTCTTGAAACTCTAACTTTGGATACCTCGATGTTTGTAGAAAGGCAGGTGCCAAGGGAACTAAGGGGAGTCATTACTCCCTACCAAGTCTCCAGCTCTTTTGGCACAGGACTGGAAATCTGATTATTCTTAGCCTATGCTTGCAATTTTTCTGCACATCCTTTGCTTACTGTGCCAAAGGACAGAGGTTCTCCACAGCTGCCACTCATATTGCAGACCTCCTCCACCATATGAGGTAGAGGGAAGGTGCTGCCCCATTTAAATGCTTGGGCCCATTTGATATTTTGCACCTTTGAAGGAAAACATCTGATATTGTTCCAAACACCCATATTGCAGCTCAAAAGGACTTCTGTTTTTAATGTGGAATCTGACTGTCAACAGAGGACTCAGTAATGCACTAATGACAGTCCATATGCTTTCAATGTACTACAGCTAAAACTTTGAAAGTTCCCTGTAAATGGGCCCAAATCTATTGCTGTTAGAGGACAAGTTGTGAGAGTTTTGCATAACCTGAGTCTTGCTTCTTTAAAATGGTGTGTACACATCTTTCACTCAACAGCCAAAACTTTTGAATTTTCTGAATTTCTTTCCTATAGCTATCTCTGGAACATTCTTCAAGCAGAATTAAATGATTGCTTCATGATCTCAATATATTGCAGGAAATATTAAAGAACTACCTGCAATACCTAAGGCTACAAACATAATGTATGCAATTAAACCTTAGATAATAACTTTTAAAACTTGCCTTTAATATCAAATGAGTTTCAAATTAAAAAGGATTTTATCCAATATAGCATCATTTAATATATTAAAAAGTTCTGTTGTATTTCTTGACTGTAACAGATGCACATCTCAGCTCTTATTTTATACCAAATGTGCTAGCGTGCGATTCTGTGAGAAAGTGATTTTTAGGAAAAGTAGACATTTTCTTTGATTGCTTCATGAGCTGCTGAAGGGATTAGGGATGAACCAGAGGCTCCATTCCCCATGTTAGCAGCTTCCTATGCTGATGCAGAAGGGGTAATCACACAAAGTGCTCACTCCTTTGAACTCTTTTTTGCCTTGTCTCTGATTTGCTACTTGTCTTATCCAGAAAAGGGGAAAGAACTGATTACAGTGTCCTAATTCTCCAGCCGTGAAGCCGTGGTGACCAGGGTCATTCTATGTAAAGGATCTGAAGAAAAATAGCGGTGTTGTCAGAAGAAGCAGAAATCAATACAGAAGTTGTGGTATTCAATATCCATGGCTTTCTCTGAGACTTAGAGAAATTAAGCTCAATTTGCAAATAACTTCCAAGAGATGTGAAAGGTCAGAATTTGTATTTTAAATAGGTTTGTTTCCTTTTGGTTAATTCTGAGCCATGATTCTTGGGGCTGGCCTGGGTCGCCTTATTCAGCATTTAAGAGCAGGCTCCTCATTTCCCATTGTGCAGTCAGCAGTGCGGCTCTAATGCCATGGGTTTAATAGGGTGAGCACACTTTCTATAATAGAGAATAATGGAACAGTTTAAATCTACTAATACATTTGTTACTTTATCAAGCAGAGCATATCATGCTCTGTGTGTGGCAACCAATTAGCCTTGGTTAATTTTAGCGTGTAATACAGATGGCATTTTCTTGGAAAGATAGAGTTTATGTATCAACTCCGCAAACTTCTCACATTCTCCATCAGGTTTATGGAGCCTGGAGGAAAGGAGCTCACGGACAAGGAACAGCTGGCACAGGCTGAATTCAGGAAAGATGAAAGTGATGTTGTTCAGAAAGGCAAAATGTTTTAAATAATCAGTCAAAACACTAGTGCCCAGTCTCTTGTTCCTCAAGTGCTGTGAAGGCTTCTGGATAACTAGATGGCATCAGGTTAGCTAAACACGCTTCTGACCTGCTGCTCCGGAATGAGCTTTACCCTTTCTTTCATATGGGGTCTCTGCCACAACGATCCACAAATTTGTGTTCTTCAGCCTGCGTTATCAACACTCATGGATTACCAGGTTTAATTTGTTCCAGTTTTACTGCAGTACCAGGCTCCATACATAGGGCATATGTGCATGTCTGAGGAGAAATTTAGCTATTCAATTAGCCTTTTCATAATGCTTTGAAGTAATTCTGTATCACCAGTGGTGAGGGATGTAACGCATTTTGGAAATCCCTCCTTGAGCACATTGTATCTGAAACAGAATAATAAAATGGACGGGGGAACACAAACAGTGAAATACAGTTGATTGCACTGCATTTTAAGAGGAAACAAGAACACTGCTACACTCAGTCCTGGGAGAATCTGCAGTTACATGTTTAAGGGCTCCATGACAGACTCCTGCAAGGCCAGGAATAGGATTTTAAGCTTGAATGGCTAAATGGAAATAGGAAGTAAATGTTCCTCCAGCCTGCTTTCCCCTTGCTCCCCTTTTCTGAAGAAATAAGGCATCGAAGCTGAAATGGTCCCCGGTAGATATCAGTTGTTATGCTGTAGGACAACTCGTGTCTATAGAAGATAGATATATGACAGCAATAGTAATTATTTTTAATTTGCATTTCAGTAGTCGGGTTATTACATATATAAAACTTCAATTATAATTTTAAAAGGCTATTTGGATGTGTTCCAGTATGCACTGTATGAGATGAAATATCCATTGCCCCAAAGCTGTTCATGCTGCAGAGTGGCTGGTTGCTGCAGGCTCCGCTTTCTCTCAAGAAACAGCAGTAGACAATTTTTGGTATCATTGGTATTTTGGTATCAGATATTGATATCATGTATGGTTTACAGAAGAAGGAAATATTACTGCCAAAAGGAGGAGGAAGGGTTTTCTACTTCTCTGAAGCAGAGTTGTTTACTAGCAAGTTAAGCGCAGGAGATGACTTTCTGATGTGGCTTCAGGATAAATAAAGTAGTTTTTCTTTTATTTATTCACCAATGTAATTTGTTACCATGTGGTCTATTTTTTATATTATAACTACCTCTATCTACACTTTACCTTAGCTGGGATTGGATTGTAATTTGAGATAACTGGGTAACAGTAAGACCTTCTTCTTCTTAAGGCTTAGTGAATCTATACGTGCGTATCGCAGCTTTCCAGCACATCCTCCACTATATCTGATGGACAACAGAGTGTGGAAACATATTTGCCAGGGCAGGTAGAAAGATACAGTGAGCAAGGAGGTAGAAATGTCTTCCAGTGATTGTTGTGGCACTGAAGACTGATATTCAATAAAATAATGGCGTTTGCAATTGAAATGTGTTTATCACAGAGAATAATGTCACAAGGTTTATATCTTTTTATACTTTAAAATCTGGAGGAAAAAGATGTATCTTTTTACTCTGGTTTTGTATATTCAGTAGTACCTCAGTACACATACTGCTGTGTGTCTCTCATAGATTTCATAAAATTCACGCTGCAGTTAAATCAAAAGAAAACAACCTTGCGAATATTCTCATGTTGTTGCAAACACCACTATGAATAAGTATCTCATGGAATAAACATTAGGTAATTTAATACACTTAAAATTTTTCATAAAATATTTTTGGGCAAGGCAAGAATAGAGCTTTGATGTTAAAGAAGGTCAAGAAATTTCAGATGAGATTGTGAGAAAAATAACTAAACTTATAATGTTTTGTTTTAAACCGCAGACTAGGAAGAAGCCATAAGCAATAGACTTTCCATTTTTGCCTCCAGCATAAAAATGTACAAATGATGCATGAAGTATCAAAAGAAGGAAGAGATGGAAAATAGGCTGTCAAGACTGTTGCTCTGTTTTGCTTTTAATAAGGTACATAAAAATTGCTGTAGACGAAGGCCATAACATCGGTATTTGCAAAGTTGTATACTCAGTGAACCCAGTTCTCCTCCTTACCAATACAGGAGCACAATCTTGTCCTTTAAAGCCATCATTGCAACAGGATCGGTCCCTTTCATCTCTGACTCCCAGCCTGACTGCTTTGCTTTGGGAGAGCAGAGCTCAGCTCACTGGCTACAGAACAAGCTTGCTCACGCCTGGAGTCTTTCGGTAGTTTTGGGGGAAAGAAAACTCCACTAATCATATCATTCTTTAATAATTTCTTTGTTGCCTTGAAGCACACACTCCTTTCACTAACCTCCCATCTCTGTTTTGCAATTAGCATCTCCGCAGGGGAAACGCTGCCAGCAGGTGTGCACTCACCTTGCATCTCTCTGACAGATTTTGCCATGGCAGCTTTCTCGCCGCAAAAGCTCCCGAGAGGACTGCATCTCCCTTCCTGCCTTAGGTCTGATGATTTGGGAGCTTCAGGGGCTGTCTCAGCCATTCAGAAGCATAAAGGGAAGAAAAGAAATATGTTTCTGTAACCTTCTACACACTTGATTTCTGTTCCAGTAACCTGCAGTCTGAGTAGAAAGAGAAAATCTAGCTTTGCTTTTGGTCTTATACTATATGGCATGGAATATCCAACTGTATCTCATAATATATAATCATATTTCTGAATTATTTTTATATAAAATAGAACTGAAGAACTGTCAATCTACCAAAACTTAGTAAAAGAAACTATCAAAATTCAGGAATATTTAAAAAAAAAAAAATCAAGATGACAATTTTGGTTTTGCGTTTAATTACCAGAAAGTCCCCAAGGGATTGTATCCTGACATGAAACTCATTTTGCTAGTTAACCATTAGAAGTTCATTTAGTTATTTAGGTCCTTATCATCACTGAACTATGCCTGTTCTTCACAGCTTCAGGCCAGGATTGTTTTGAGTTGGGATTTTTTCCCATGTTATATAGAATATGGTATTTTATTTGTCATTTAAAAATAGTCTGAAGCAAAGCCGAGATTGCCAAAAAATCAGGACAGACGCAAGTTGCACTTAAAATTCAATACCACAAGCGTATCTACCACATGCGTACCTGCCTGAGTTAATCTTTTTTAACTGCCAGCACTAATTTTTGAGCTGACCAACCAATATGTTCATGTGCAAAACACATGCTAACTTAACCAGACGTGCATTTGCAAGCACTATTTGAAAGCATAAATCCCTATTATAATAATCAGCACAAACTTTACAGTTCAGTACCTGCCTGTGTTGACATTCAGTTTCTAGGTGCAAGTGTTGTTCATTTGTTCAAACAGCACAGGGTTAGATGATTCTCTTAATGCATATGATGTCTTCTGAGAATATGCCTTGCCCTCCACTGACAATGAAGATGTAAAATAGCTTATCTTTTTTGTTGAAAGTAATTATTGGCAGCATTATGAAAGTTGAATGTAATTATCCTCTATGCAGGTCATATTGTGCTGTTTGTACTACAAACAAGCTGGGTGAAGATGTGCTAAGCAAGAAAGAGTAAGCTTAATACACAGCGTATCCATTAAGGAAAAGACCAGCTAACCGTTCCAGACTATTCCATTATGTAACTGGAACCAAAAGACAGCATATTTTTAAAAGATTTTTTCAGTTTTTATACTGAGCTAATTCTTGAAGAAATGTATTAATTTAAAATTATTATAAAGGCAGGCAGAGGCTGAAAATACTGTGATTTATACCAGTGAGAGATACGTAGGAGCTATTTTTAGGATATTATCTTTTAAAATGAATCTCTATTTAATAATGGCATCTTTCCCTGTAAGATGTTTGTGTACTCAGAAGTCTGTGACATACAAGTAGAGGGTTACGTGTCAGTATGATTCATTAATAAAAATTAACTTGTCTGTGTGTACAAATTTAGGCTTTTTTCAGGCATCTATAAACAATCCCCATATGCCTGGATGGATGCAAACTGTAAATGTGAACAGAACTGCTTAAACCTTTACCACCCAAATCACAAGCTTGAAAATTCCACATTTTAGCATTTAATGGAATTGTAGCAGATGGGAAACTTTTTCTAGCTGTACTGTTTAAGACACCCCTCTGAAATGTACTTGTTCTTCTACATTGTTTTTTTTTCTACAGATAAACAGCAAAATTGGCTTCTGAGAAACCCAAATCACCAACAGTTCTGTTTATAAATATAACAGCAAGCCTTAAAGTGAATGCAATCAGAGTTTTCACAGATGTTTTTCCTGAAGGGCAATAATAATAGTAGACTTTGAGCAACTTTCATACCTGTGAGCTTAGAATGTCCTTGCAGAAAATCTCCTCAGCTGTGCCACATATTCTGTAGCACCTCTGCGAAAAGATAAGCATAAAAAGAAAAGATACGAGCACAAAGAAGAGTCTTTCTCAATGCATTCTGAAACGTGGAATAATATTCCACATTCATTCAGGGCCAAATTCAATCCTTGCAGCTTATTCCATCCACCACCAAACTGGAGACACGGCCCTCAGCTTGCGTATGGGCTGTGCTGATGCAAGGCAGGGATGCTGATCAACTATTGTACCTTTTGAACAAGGTCTTTCTTCCCAGTACACTAAATGTTGCCCAGATTGCCACCCTCTGCTTAGTTTAATTAAAACCAGCTGAGATTTTTTAGGGCAAGTGAGATAAGAAGGACTTGTTTCATATCTCCTTTGCAGACTTTCTCTCTAAAGGATGCTCCTTCTCCAAACCACCCTAAGAAAAAATAAATGACATACAGAGTGCTTTGAACATGCACACGTTTGGGCTGATGCATTTGGCATGTATAATAATTACCTTCTTTCCATTTGCTATAAAGGAACAAGCCAACAATATCCAGGTTTTTTCTAGGGGGTAGATTATCCACTGTTGTAGCAATTTCAGAGGCAATCCAATTACTAATAAATATCCTCAACACAAAGCATAACAATTTTGTGCTGAAGTGACTGCTCTCTCCTACCCCCAGGCTGAGTCACTGTGCTTTTTGCTCTTCCAAAAGTGAGGTCACTGGCAAGAAAGTTGTTTTTGCTGGAATTAGACAAATGCAGGTGGTAACGAGAGTTAATTATATAACAGTATGAATGCTAGATATTCTAAAGGATGTCGAGCATTTTCTGCTGATCCTAACATGTTTGGGAGCAAGTAGCACCTGTGAAGAAATATTTCACATGAAAATGGAAGTTTGGAGGAGCTCAGCACATGGCCTTGTCCCAGAATTCCTTTTATGCTGAACTTGAGCATAAAAAGGGGGAGATAACAGCTGGAGAAAGACTACAAAAAGTGATACTACAGAGAAAAACATACAAGCCTATATGTCTACAGGACAATAATCAAACCACATGAAATCTTGCTTACAAAGAAGACTGCTGTAAATTTCTGCTCGTAGAGGAATCTCACTGTAGAGAGAAAATAAACCTTTCTTAGGCGGCTAAGGTCCCACTGCAGCTGGAACAGTGCCTGCGGTTCTGGGCACCGCATGGTCAGAAGCACTGGCAGGCTGGGGGGGCAGATCACACCCTAATAACAGAAATCATCAGGGGAGCAGAGGATTTCCCCCATCGCCCACCCCTGTTTGAATCCAGCCGCTGCCTTTTGTTTTCCGCTTAGCTTTCTGTGTTTCTTGTTCAGGGTTTGCACCTCACCAGCTACAGCAGCAGCGCTGCAAGGGATTACTAATATTAAATGGCTTGTGTTAAAGCAGTAAAAAAATATTTGCATGTGTGTAACTGGTAAACAAGAGCTAAGGTGAACAGACACCAGGAATTGTTTTTTGGTACAGGTAACTGAAAGGTGCATATACCTTTGAAAATGGAAAACACTTCGAAGTTTCTAACACTTTATTAGGAAAAAATCTTCTCCCAGTGTTGACTATAAACTTCCCGTGGTGCTAGTTCATAAAAGTCAAGTTTACTGTAGTGTCCTAACCTTCGGTATTCACCTCCTATATTTTCTGTTGTGCAGCACTTAGTGTTTTACGGTTACCAAGTCTGACTTGGAAATGACTGTATTTTAAGTATATATAGTGTTCTGGAAAGTCTGTCTATTTTAGCAACTGAATCTGCTTGGGCGTCAGCAGGACCCTTTGTAGGCTCAGGGTTAACGGTGGCTGGAGACAGTAGCTGAATCAACCTGTATTTCAACAGCTTTAGGACATTTTGTTTCAGTCCTAGTTACTCCATCTGCTTGCGGATTTCAAACCTGCCATTCTTGCTTCTTCAGACAAAAGCATGTGGAGCTTGATGAGAATTTAAAAATCAAATAAAAGGAATGCGGTGGGATCCTGGATGCTCAGTTCATGCATAGGACAGAAATAGCCTGTAGTTTGTGGGCTGTAGTGAACGCTGTGCACAGTTGGTAGCTCGTTGTTTCTGTCACCTGGCAATGTAAGGCTGCCTCCTTTTCGAGGGAGGGTGCTGATATATTTTTCATAGGGTAATTGGCTGCTGTCTGCCTTGCCAATACCTAATAATGAGGAAAATGTTGTTTTGTTTTGTTGTTTTTTCTCCATGGGAAGGAGGTAAAGGATTGCTCCAGTTCCCTTGGTCTGTAAATGAGCAGTCAGGCATATAAATTAGCTTTTGATTTTAAGAAAAGAATCATTTGGGGGCGCAGAGATGGGAATTCAGAATGAAATTATTTTAACCCTTTTATCATAGAAATGCACTTTTTCTTTTAATGTACCATTATGCTTAATGCCAGTGCAATTAGAGGCTGAAATAATAGCAGTGACATCTGGTTTACGGCTCACACAACCACCCGCAATAACATCGGTGCTGTTACAACAAGAGCTTTGCTATGCCCACAGCATACAGTTTCTACCTGTTGGTTAGATTTGGATTCATCCTAACTATCATTTCTATTTCAAAGGGTGGGTGCTAACACATCCAAAAGCCCAAAGCCGGTGTCATGCAAGAGATTTGAAAAAGGTGGTCATCTTTCCTGGTTTAAAGAGCTCACGATGTTGGAAGACACACAATTTCGGGGGACCTGTACAGAGGGTGCCTTCGTGCGCGGAGCTGGGCAGTACAGAGCAGTCCTGACATGTCCAGGGAGGACCACTGCCTTGGTGGTGGGCTGGATCTGCTGGTCATGCTGCCCTGTGGGGGTCTGCAAGGCTACCCAGCCCCAGAGCAGATGCGGCGTATGCTCAGTTTTCAGATGAAAAGAAATTCAAGGGTTAAACGCCACAAATCCTCACATCGCAGTGAGTGAAACGTGCGTATGTGAGTGAAAGAGTAGTACGTGTTTCTGCCCAGTGTCTGTAGGAATGAGGAGGTGAGGGCATTTTATAGTACTGGCCCTCACCTGGAATCTTGTTGTAATTGTTGGTGCATTTTGTTTAGTTTTATAAATAGGAAGGCAGGTAAAGCGGCTATTGAACCAGAAACCAAAGTGGCTATTGAACCACAGATCGTTACTAGAGACACAGTCAAGCTTTGGGGTGACTGCTTTTTTAAAAAATATCCTCCTATTAGCACCTGTTTCCCGTGCTGGAAGGAAGATATATTGCCACCTGAAGGGGATTGTAAAGGCACAGGTATTTAAAAGAGTTCTGCCTCCTGTTCAAAGGGGCTGGATCTTCAAAAGTGTTCAGTGCACAAGAGCTCCCACAGTTTTCTGAACCGCTCTTTTGAAAAGCTGTTGAAATCAACAGTGTTTTTTCCTTTGACATGCTTGGGGTTTGTGTCGTATCCATCTGGGAGATGGAGCAGGCCCTTAATGATATTAATTTTATTACCATAACTCAAAATGCATTAGAGATTCAGAGCACACTAACTCCAGGGTGACTACTGCCAGCAAATTAGCTTTTACCTCTTCTAAACTGTCATTTTTTGAAGTGTACAAAGTAAGGAGAGAGGTGGCCGGTACTTAAAAATCGCTGCCTATTACCAGTCTTATCATGCACGTACATCACACCGTATTAAGTTATGTTAATATGATATTACTCATGTGTGTGTATTTATACACATACATACAGCAGAGCTGAACACATTAAGCCAGGGCAAGTAAACATCCATAAAGAATACAGGACATCACCCACCTACTCAAATCACTCAGCATGCATAAAATCCATGGAAAACATCAGTACTTATTAAGGATGGAGCACATTTACGTTTTCCTGAAAAGTATAGTTTACTTTTTCATCAGACATGAAATTTGCTTTCTCCTGGAAGCTGTTGGAAAGCTCTTTATAGCCTGATTAATGCAGCCCTTTGGGAAACAGAAACCGCTGCACAGCCTGTTGCAGAGGCAATTTCAGCATGATTCTGGCCTTGCAGGTTCACAGGATTTCTCCCTATTTGATAAGGCTCCCATTTCCACACTGAAAGAAATTCCTTAAACTGGTTTCCCAAAGCTGTTTGCTTGTATTATAGTGAAGAAAGATGAACTTTGTGTTGGTGCTTCTAAAAGCCTGAGACTGAGAAACATCCAAACTTAAGTAGTTTAAAATGAACTTTGCTTGCTGGGGTAAAATAAATATTGGTCCACCACCATTTAGTGGTGGTATGTTCTGAGGTCAGGACCCTAAAAGATCACGGATCAAAAAGGGGGGGGGGGATACCCTCCTTACATCTGCAGAACCAAATGGTGCAGTAATAAATATTAAATGATGTTTCTAGCCAGAAGATGATCTGTATTCCACACCTGTGTTTCATGTATTAAAGAAAGAGAAGTGAATTAGCATCCCATGGACTTATTTTATATATGCTTTCTTATTTCCAAACTTGATAAATACAGAAATAAAACTCAGACATGTAGAATTCCTCTTAGTTAATCCAGTTTTCAATCTAATTTTGCTAGAATTGAATTATTTAAGATGAAAATAGAAAAAAATCCTTGAAATTATCATAGTTTTGGACTGAAAATATGCAGGTTTTTTAACATCCACTAAAGAGCAGAAAACAAGACATGCCAGGAGTCTTTTAAAAATTTCATATTGCAGAGAAATAAAGAAAACCTCCATCAGATGTGAGTCTTCTCATAAACCTCAGTTTCATTGCAGCCCATCTAATGACCTCAGTGGGCTTAACCCTGCTTTAGAGTGTTGCAATTGAGAACAGAATAAAAGCTGTCATGTGTTGTGTGGAGTTGCATACATGAAAACAACTGGGTTTAGCATTCATCGCTGTATATGGTCATATTTTAAAGGACACCTCTGTGTATATAATGTTCACATGGACATTGAAATATTAATCCTTAGATTTCAGGGAAATAATTTCCGGGGAATATTATTCACAGTACAACTGAATCGCAATATCTGGCCTGATCTTCACAGCAGTTTGGTGCTCATGTTACTGCAAGTATTTTTACAAGCAGTTTTGGTCACCTGTGTGTTTGGGGAGGTGATTTTTGTTTGCTTGTGTTTTGCGAGCTGTGGGTGTTGAAACCATCCGTGGGCAAACGACCACAAAAGGACAGAGACATCCCTGGCTCGTCGCTGGCAGTGGCCACAGTTTAAACTGTTCCTCTAATTCTATACATTGGGAGATATGGAGAGTATTTAAGGGGTTTCTTGCTGTCATTGAAATCTATTCCTTGTGTTTGGGAGTGGATAATGTCAGTGTGAAAGTCGCTGGAAAAGGGACTGGGAGCCCAGGAGAGGAATGCTAGCAGGAGCTGGAGCGGGAAAGGATGGAGAAATAAAATCCTCGGATGGCAGCAGGTACGAGGGAATGAGTTTCCTGGAGGAATGAGACATGGCAGCTGGGGTTCAAAAATCACTTGTTTGGAGTGAGAGTCTCTCTAATAACTGCGTAGCTGTGGGAATAGCCATGATGGTCTGGATGAGAGTGGGGCTGGGTGGGCTGGCAGGCTGCCCCATGGGGACTCTGCCCAGCCACCGGTCCCAAAAACCTGCAGATGTCTTATGCTGCTTTGCCAGGCAGGTGGGCTGGGGCATTTCTCGGTGCAGGTGGTCTCCACCAGTCCTTAAGGTAATGCAAGGTATTTTTCTGCTTTATCTTTTCCTCAGCGGCAGCGTGCAGATGTTTTTCCTGCTTCTTAGGACCTGGGATTCAGAGACCTGGCACCTATCACCTGCAGGGCATTTACAGAACCACCCGTTTAACGTTGCAATTCTCTTGCAAAGAGCACTGCAGAAGGCCTTTGCACCTTTAGGTTGCATGGGCTAGTGTGGAGGATTTCCTTGGCTTTAGAGAAAAGGCATGCCTGTAGCTCAGCTGGGCTCTTATTTGCAGGTGGCATGTTTTCTAGTATATCATATGAATTGGAGACTACACACATCAGCTCGCCAGTTCAGGATAGTTAGCAAGTTTCCCTTTCCACTGATGCTCTTTGGATTCGTAGCCCAAGGTGAGGATGTGTGCAAGTTGCTGGGAGGCTGGCCCAGGACTGATGACATTGAGTTGGGATTACTTGGAAAGTGTTGAACCGCTGATCATCTGGAATCCATTTCATTCCTGCCAGGGAAAAGGAGAACAGAGTGCTCCAATTAGCTGGTGCTCATTTTCAACCATGTCAGTTAATTAGCTGAAGACCAACCAGATGGGAAAGGATTTATCATACTGCTTTCAGAGGCTCTGGCACTGCATGTTGCCCAGTTTCAGGCACTTGGGAATTTTTATTTTTTTTTTCTTTTTCCAGGAGGCTGAAGACAGGAGGGGAAGGTGGACTCCCAGCTCTTTGTTCCTTTATGAGAAGGGTTAGGTGCTCATTAGGCTTCGGTTTGCAGCACATTGGTTGTAACCTAGATGACTTTGCCACCTAAAATTGTCTCTCATAAAAGATCCAGCTATGCTCTGTATCATAATGGATGTGAACTAGGAATGAATTCCGTCCTTCAGGTATTGAGGTGTATTTGCTAGAGAATTTATGTCTTCCAGGCAGAGGCGTCTGCTTGCTGCCTTGGCGATCTCAGAGCCAGAAGGGGCAGAAGCAAGGAGACAAGCCCTGCCGTGCACGCTCATAAGGGGGGCTGGTAGGGCTTTCCAAGGCATGTCTGTAATAAAGGTGGGCACAGTTTGAGTTGTATAGCTGACCAGCAGCACTAGGGAGTGATTTGTGGATTACAGATTTGAGCCTTGGGTAAGGAGCTGGAAATCTAAGTCTCGTCCTTCCTATACCAGCACAGTTCCAACCATCTCGGAGAAGTAGTTATCTTGGGCTGTGGATACACAGAGGTGAGTCCATGTCCTGGACAATGATTATTTGCAAATCAAATGGTCTCATTTGGCAATGTCATCCATTCAGATACGAGCGTGTATCTCTGGGAGCGCTGATCATGCCTTGTCCCCATGGCAGATAGACTCATCTGCGCATTTTTTACACCCATCCTTTAACTTTTTAGAAAAATCTATTTGCTATAAGGAGAGCTTCTGCCTTACTTCCCCAGACACTTGTCTTTGCATCCCTTAGCTCAGGCTCTTCCACGATTGCTGACTTCCTTTGACATTTCTTTTATTGCTCTCTCGTGCACTAGCTCATGCTAACACATGTTAGAACAGTAACATCTTTTTGTAGCACTAGTTTTAATTAGTCTTCACCTTCCCCTGGGAGGGCTGTTTGCTCTAAAGCTTTCTGCAGGTGCATATTTTGCACGCCGTGATTCACTGCGTTACCTGTATGGTAATATAACTGCCTCGCCAGGAGCTTGTGGTGATTGCTGTTTAGGTGACTGCCCATGTTTCCTCCCCAGCATGCAGAATTCTCTGATCTTAGCTGATGAAAATTACTAGTGATGTGGAAAGAATGTTTTTAATGACGAGAAAAGGGAAAGATGAAGGCGGACACTTTCAAAGCTACTTCTGTGATTTTGTTATTCAGAGCCTACTTGTTTGAAAGAAAATCAGCATCTGAGTCCCATGGATGGCTTTCAAAAAGTCTTTCTTTCAAAATGTGTTAAGAGCAGAAACGGTGAAAGTAGTTTATAAGACAAATAAGTGGATGATACAGTGCAAGTAAGCTATTTCATCCATGTTTTGCTGTACTTACAATGACTAATCACAAGCCTAACTGGCAATGAAGTTATATTAGTTGTGCTACAAAGGCCTGTAGATCCGCTCTCTGAATCTGCCATACAACACTTTCATGTTATTATACTCCTGTACAGTGCCTTTGATTATTTCAGTGTCCTGTGTTTAGCTGGTAGGCTCCATAAACCTTGACTAATTATTTTTACATTCTACATCTTCTCATTACAGCGTGTTTGCCTGAACCTCTGTGCCATGCTGTTCACAGCAAGTTCTGTGAAACATATCAGATCATCAGCAGTTTTGCTTCTTGAAGTTGTGGAAAATATAAAACCTGGCAATTCTTTCTCAGTTTGCGTTCTAACACCTGGTTTCTTGACTTTGCTTATGTGAGCTGCATCTTGGCCCATTTAATTAGTCTTCTGTTTGTATGCTGTAGCTGACAAATTAACTGTAATCAAAATATTTATTATAGCTGCCCATTTACCCTAGTTCTGCATGTGCCCTGTCACTGGGTTTCTGTGTAAACAGGAGCTCCCAGTAACCCCTGATCAATGCAGCAGGTTCTGTTTCAGTGGAAAAAAAAACCCAAACCCAAGGAAGTATTCCAGATTTTCAGAGAGACTTCTGCCTGGGACAGAGGAGAGAAAGGACACACCATCCTCCTCCCTGGCCTTGACAAATCCCTTTGTGTTCCACTCTCATACATGCAAAATATTTCAGTAATGAATATTTGGTTTTCTGATCCGAGTACTTCATCCCCCCCGCGCTGCTCCGCCATTAGCTCCTCTTTGCATCGGAGCAAACAGAAGCTACTTGTTCTCATTTTCATGACCTCTCCTCACTCGGTTATTTCTCAATTCATTACCGGCATGTTGGCTTCATGGCCCAATACCACCAGTAGGCATTGCTCACCCCTGATGCTTGCAGCGAAGCCCCCAGCTGCGGGCTGCCGTACCGCTCTGCACCGGGGAAGAGCTCCCCAGCCCTGCAGCCCCTTCATTGCTCCCCTCCAAACTCCAGCTGGGCTTTGCCATCACCCTTGTGAGAGAGACCAGCAGCCTGGCACTGGGTGGGCAACACGCGCACCTCCACTTACCTGGCTGTTTGTCCCACTGTCCTTCCTGTCAATTAAGGCATAAAGCATCAAGCTCAGTGAAGACCTAATGCCCGAAAGGCAGAGGGGCACTCAGTGCTGGGGACAAATACTAGAAAAAAAATCTCTTCTGCTGTTCATGTACATGTCTCTTAAGCTACTGTATGCAAAAAACCTTCAGGTTTTGCCTCCCTTTGTCTGGGCTTTGGCCGTACCTTTATACTGGCAGGGAAATCTCTACCTCTGCGGCACAGGTCTGTCTCTACTAACTGGCTTCCACCACATGCAGCTTGATTTTTTTTATTTTTTCATTTACTAACTCAACAAGCTGGGAAATCATTTCTGTGCTCTTCATGCAACTAGACAAGAAAGTGATTCTTTTGTAATTAGCTAATGCATCTGTTTACGTGGTTTTTAACATGTTACTGTTAATCAATTACCATTGTGGGAGTTAGTAAAACTGCTTTGTGGTGCTAAGTGTTATATATTGATATCAATTTAAACTGCTGTTTCTTTCTACTCAGCCATTCATTGTCATGTTAGTCTGACAGGCTGTAACATGATGATTATGGTGTGATATGTTGTAATATTTTCTTTTGCCAAATTCCCATTGATTTCAGCAGGATTTGGGAATAAATTAGGTGAGGATATAACTTCTGTATGAGAATGTCTGCATTGGGCCAGTGGGCCAGTGAATATATGGGGAGATTATATCTTGAATTGTTCCTAACAGAGCTTGAGTTGTTCTAAAAAGAGAGCAACAATGGACACTATTGCATGCTCCATTGAATTGTTTTCCCCATGAAGACAAATAGTGGTTTGAGGCTCTAGGCAACAGTGCAGTTTTGGTTTATTTTAGTTTTAATTCATATTTTACTGTTCCATTCTTGCCTGGTGGCATTGAATGTCCTGCTCTGTTCTCTTGTTACTTCCATGAAGAGCGGATGTGAAACCAAAACCTGAGATTGTAATTTGCTCTCTGCTCTCTTTGCACTGCTGCTCCTCTCAGCATTATTCATCCCTTCAATTATTATCCTTTCAAGAATGAAGCCTGAAAAAAACAACAGCCAATAGGCAAAAATGCCTGCCTCTAATGCCAGGCAAGGAGCAGTGGACAGGTTTGTCCTCCTCTCCTTGCAGGAGGAGGAAACACTCAACCCCTCATCCAAGTGCATGATGAACGTATGATGGTCCCACATGGACCAAACCTCAAAAAAGCATTTTGTTCTGGAATGTCCTCTTATTTCTCTGGGATTTACTCTACTGCATTTCTGCTTATGCTATACGTGACCTGTGAACATGAATTGAGCTGCTGCCTATGCAAGTGCTACTTTTCTTTGAGAGACTCGGGAAAATCTGCAAGTACTCTTACTTTCCAAGACACTGTGGTTCCTGAACCTACACTTTTCTGACAGATTAATAGCTTCAGATATATTAATTATCTTTTTAACTATTGATAAACTATCAGAGGAAAGAATGTGCTTTGGGCTGGATTGGGGTCCATGAAGGTCGTAAGATTTGTTACAAAATAAAAGATACAATTTTTACATCCTAATGTCTGAAACTGCATTATGCCAGAAATCCTTTCACTGATTTCAGTGGCTTGACTTGCCTGGCTTGCATGAAGTCGGCTTTATCTTAAGCTGCATTGTCTGTACACTTCAATAGAGTTTAAAAGAGAAAAGTCTGAGAGCAGACAAAGAATTAAACAGTTGTGTCGTTAAGCCTTCAACATTTGCAAATAGGGCTTTGGCACAGTTTGACTTCCCAGTGGCAAGTACTTTGTTTGGTTTTGGTCGTTTAGTTACTTATTAAACCTCTCATAAAGCTTTTTCAATATTTCTCCTTTTATTAACTACTGTCACAGAAACTATATTTAATGCTTTCTCTCTTTTCTCATCCTATAGCCCTGCAGCATTTAAATTAAGTAAGTGGAAAGTGCAGTGATTTAATTTTGAATCTGGAAAAAAGTTTGCAGAACTTCCTTCTAACACACATACAGTAATTTTCATGGCATAAGAAGAACATGTACTGAACCTGCCATTATATTCAGAAGTAACTGAACCTTTTTGGCTTAGGGAACATTTTCAGCTTAGCTCCACAATCATTTTTGTTGGAGATAATCTATCATTTGAAAAATTTGCAAGTGGAAATTAGTACACAATAACCCACCCACTGTCCAAAGCAGCTCTGTGGCTTTTATAAATACACTGAACAGGCTCCTGTGTGGAAATAAACAGGGCTTTTAACTGTTTCTGTGATGAGAATCGATGGGTTTATCTTTGCTACAGTGTCCACCCACAATTTTTTTCATTCAGACAATTAAATTCCAATTTGCTGGGACAAAAGTGTAGATAAAAGAATTAGCTTGTGCTTCAGTGATTCTTCATTAATAAATGAAGCTGGAATTGGTCTGCGAGGGATGTGGCAAACAAAGTGCTGACAGATGCTTCACATAGCAGTAACTATTGCTGTTGCCTTTCCAAGTTCAGTTTGAAAAAAGTCCCATCATAGAGGGACTCTAGTTAATGGTGCAACTCTCTCCTGTTGTGAGATTTCCAACAAAAAAAAGCGTTACTACATTACCTTTGCTGTACTGAAGACCTACAGGTAAGGTGAGAGGATCCCAGTGAAGGGCGGTGCGCTGTTGGACTTGTGTCAAGCTGGTTTATTCCTGCACAGGACTTGGTACCGCACTCGATCCTGCAGATTTTGCCTGGCCTGTTGTCAGCAAGAACAGATGCGTTTGGGCCATCCATGCCTCAGGCTCGAGTCCTAGCACGATGGACATCAGTGGACTCTTGGGTGGGTTTCCCAAACAGCCTCTCCAGGGACGTGGGCATGGGGAGGCCACAGGCTGCAGCCTTACAGTGAAGTCAAGTGCACAGGAGAACCAATCAGGTTTGCACGTTTGTCTCGCTGTTGTATTTTGGCCCTCTTTCACAGCAGGCAAACTGCTTTGAAGCAGCCAACGTTAACGTTGTACCCGTTTGCATTGCTCCCAGGTACCCTCGTTCACTCGCAGCACGCTAAATCATGCTGTCGCAGAGCTTTCAGAAAGGTGTCAGCTGGTGCCCATTAGACACTAGCCAGGCGGTGAGGTACCATAATGCCTCAGCAGGAGCCGCAGGAGCATTATCTCTGGATGTACGACTACCCTGATACCTGCTTTGAAAAAGTCACGACCAAACTGTCTCAGTGTTAGATCTGAAAGTAATAAGCCCCCAAAATGCCACTAGCTGGTGTTTCCTTTCATAACTGAGACATCCCTCTAACATGGCCATTAAATTGGTTGTGTGAAAGACAAGCTAATTTTATCTAGGAATGACATATTATTTCTTGGTGGGTTTTACTTTGCTGTGGTGCTGCAGCCCATGTCCACGTTACTCACCTACTTCCAGAGAAGGGATTGTGGCCACCAACAGCAGCACCTTCTGCAGCCCACAGGAGCTGGGCTGAGTAACTTCCCTTCCTACAGGAGAGGCAAGGTAATAGCTTTGGAGCATCGCCCTGCTAGTTTAATAAATACATTTTACAGTTTTTATTCTGTGATCTACAGCAAATGGAAAAAAATCACACACATAATAAGTATAGAAATATTATATACTAGATATTTTAATTAAAAGTTTTATTTATGATATTTTAGTCCATTTGAAATGTTGAGAATAGCTCTAGGTTTAAGGCAGGAGTGATTTTCTTTATCTACATATTAAAAGAAAAAGAAAAAGGAATATGGTAGTTTTAACATTTTAAGTGCCTTTATGTCAAGTATAAACTGGAATCCTAGATTTTATTTTTTAATGAAACTTAATTCAGCCTAGTTAGGAAACCAATAACTGTATTTCCTAATTCAGTTTATTAAGGTAATAAACACAGCTATTCCAGGAAATGAAAACATTTCTGGATATGAAATACAGTGTTCTCTGAAAAGATATTCAAGTGTGGGTACCTGACATTTAGCAAGTAAGCCTGTACATTTTGATATAAAAGAGAGTTCTTTATTTCTAAAGATGCTGGCTGTCATTGGATCTCACTGATGTCTATGAACATTTGCAGATTCTTAGCATTTTTGAGAACTCATCTGACTTTATTTGGATGTTTAAGGTGAATTTAGATGTCTACTTTTAAGCAATGAGATATTCATGTGATTGTCTTAGGACCTGATTTTCAAATACGAAGACAGCTTCAGCTGCATTAAGCCTGAAATGACAGAACTGGAATTCATATTTGATAACGCACTAAATTCTTTAGAGGCTACAGTGCAAGAATACCAAAGTACAACATAGTTATTAAGAGAAGCCATTAGTCATAATGCAGCAGAGTGTTTGTTATTCATCATGATCGCTGAATTCCTAGAGTTTTAAGAAAGAGTAAAGTGGAAAATACAAAAATCGGTCTATTGCCATCAAACTGGAATAGGAAAGTCTAGGTTGTTCCTTGGCAGGCAAGGGCTCATGCACTTTATGTTGAAGATTTTGCTGGTTTTGTCTCTTGAGTGACAATCATGTTTTACTCAGTCAGGGATCTTGGAGCGCAGAAGGAAAGGGTTAAGAAGTCCAGGGCTGGGACCAGGGGAGCTTTCCAGCCCCAGCTGGCTGAGGCTTGTGGAAAAGCCTGAAGGAACTGACCTTTCCCAGATCCCAGGAGTGGTGTCTGAAGGGAGATTTAGCTCTGTATTGTTTTTTGAAACAGATTTTCTTTACAATGCTTTTGTTAAAATAAATAGTATTTTAAAGAGGCTCTTTGGCTGCAGGTTATCCCAGAGGGAAGAGAAGTACAGGGACGGGCTGTAGCCTCTTGGCCTCGGTAGCGGAGCAGGGACTGAAAGGAAGGGTGGTCTGAGTCGCTGCTGACGCCTTGCACCAAGTGAGCGCTCGAGACCTCAGCCCAGGAGACAAGATACGCTCCCTGACACAAATTTAAATTCCCCATTTACCCCGTAAAACTATAGATCCTTAAATTGTAAGAGGAAAGGTTATAACTCAGCAAGACATTTTTCACCTATGAAAATGTTTGTTTAGAAACATAGGCAGCTTTAACAACCTCTCTTATAAATCAGCACACTGATAATAGAGATACATCATACAGCTATAGAGATACCAAGACAGCATTTATGGATAAATATAGATTTTTGAGCATTGATCCCAAATCAGCCAATTCTTGATATTTCCACCTTTCTTTTAGTCTTTCTGTCTTTCCAGTAATTCAGTCATCCTAGTCAATGAAGTTGCCCTTTCTTCTTTTATAGGTACTTAACACAATTATTACAAAATATTAAATTATAATTAAAGTGAGCTATGTAGGGGTGAATGCCTTGGTTATGGAAAAATTTTGCATAAGTCTTGGCATTCAGCAGAGGTCACTTTCATTTTCTGTGTAATATTTTGAGAGAACTGCTGATGAGGGGGATATGAGGTTTCCCACGAAATCCACGTCCGCTGTTCCAGAGAACTTCCCTGGTGGTCCTGTTCCAGGTGGCTGATCTTTCACTTCTTGTCTCAAGAACTGGACTGGGCTTGACAACCTCCCATTCCCCAGGACCTACAGAAGCTGCAGTTAATTAATCTTTTCTTTTTTCAGAGGTAATTACTCTGATTTGCAATTAAGGATTTTTTAATTTTTTTTTTTTTTTTCCAAAGAGGCACCATTTCACTCTGTTGCGGTGTCACCAGTGGTTTCACATGAGTGCTGGGCAGAGTCCCTGAGTGGTCATGCACCTCTTGGGATGCAGGACAGGAGGTCCCAGGCCCTGGGCACCCTCAGGACCCATCACACCCATCAGTTACTAAGGAAGTTCTGAGTTCTCTGTTTTCTTCTGTCTCAGATACCTCTATCGCTTCCTCCTATGATTGTCTAAAAATATTGGTTGGTTTCCCTTAAAAAAAGAGAGGAGGAAAAGAGGGTGAGCAGCTCTTGACATGAAGCAGGCAAATATGCCCTGGCAGTGCTGGGTAGTATGAGAAGCCTTTTCCATCTGCACTGAGCAAAAAGTATTCAGCAGAGCTATGGAGAATATGATACAAGGAGACTACCAGTTATTTCCAGAGTCCTGTTACAAACCACTATGTGTTTAGAGGCAATATTTAGAAATTCAGCAACTTTCTATCGCCCTCCAGGCAGAGCAGATCAGTTGAGTGTGCTTAAGAGGAGCACTCAGAGCAAAATGAGAGCAGAGGCAGTCACGAGAATCAGCCACTTGGAGAAATGCTTCTGAGATAGCTCCCATGAAAAATTATCACTTATCAGCAGCTGCTGAATGACACAGCACTGTTGCCAAAGCACCAGTCTGCAGCACCTGCTCTCTGCATATTGCTTTTTTTGGCAGTGGGTTGGGAAGCATCGCGCCTGTCCCCGCAGCGCTGCAAAGCAGCAGCTCCCTGTATCGGTTCCTCGACGCAGGGAAGGGATATTGTGCTCACAGGAGCACCGCTTTCTCTTTGATTGCATTAGCCACAGAATATCATCTGGATCCATTTTTTTGTAATCTGTGAGTTGTCTGTATGCCCAGAAACTTTTCAAAACCATACAGTAAGGTCACTCCTTCTTTGTATTTCAGTGCAGTGTTTACTGCAGTTTATGTTCTAAGAAACAGCATTAACATGCTGTAATACATTTGAATAAAAGTGTTTTATTTCCTACTGGAATTTCATGCTGCTTGTGAATTTATGAATTGGATTTCCAAGGGATAGTGCTAAGCTCAAAGCAATTTTCAAAGGGGCAGGCAGAAAGTCATTAGCAACACTTTGAAAATAAATTCTTCCTGTTCTGCATCAGTGAGATTTGTGATCCCTTTACGTATATTTTATTATGATTATTCATTGGTTATCTTTCTGGCACTATTAAAGTAATCTGGAAAAATATATTGCATATTATGAGTACCACTTTTATTATACCAGCCTCCTAAGTAGGAACACAGGAACACTGAAAAAGAAAAAGAAGTGGGAAAAGATCTCCTGGGTTGGCATATCCTGTCTCCCGCTGGCACATCACATCATATAATTCCTTTCATAAATATAAGTAATCTAAAACTCTATGTTCTGCTGAATTTGAAAGGAAAATATTATTCTAGTGTGTCTAAAGATGATTAAAATAAGCCAATAATAAATGTAATTATTGTGAATTATAATAGTAAACATGAAGATTTTATCTCTACAGTTGCCTTATTTTGAGGTTTTGGGAAGGAGAGTTGGTTTTGTTCTGTTTAGCTGTCATTTGTTTCCCTGAGTGGGCTTTGTTGAAGAAATTGAAATAACTTAGATCATTTTCTCTTCCACAGCCTCACACAAAAGCAAGGTTGTAACAACAGGGTGTCAGCGTGTATTACGGAGGAGCAGTTAGGTGCTGGGATGCTGCTAAAAGTTGTGGCATACGCATCTCTAACTCTTATTTGTGGCGGTCACTTCAAGGCTCCTGCAGGTGCAGGTTGGGGACCCTGAGCTCCTCCCAAACTGGCCCCGCAGCCCCTGCCACCTCGCCCAGGCCCATCGCATGAAGATTCAGCTGATTCCCCACCAGTCTCACCTGGGGAACTTGCAAAGCTATGCAACGTTTTTCTTGCAGGTTTCACAATTTTTTTTTTTTATTTTTTGGTCATATGAAACTATCTCTTCACTTGAAAGTAAAGAAATTCTCAGCAGACCTGTTTCTGCTGCCAGTGCCGCATATCCTCATCACATCTGAACAACTGAATCATTTCCCATGTTGTTATTCTGCGCCTCCTAACTGAAACAATTGCATCTACATTAGTGGTTTTGTTCAGCCCAGGCAGGAGAGCCCTTTTGAAACGCACCTCCTGGTTGTCTCCCCTTGCTGCACTTTGGTTGTCATCCCAAAGTACCCATACTGGGTCTCTTCTGGAAGACGTGCTCCAGGAATGTGCCTACGTGGTCCAGCCCCAGGGAAGGTGGAGCCTTTGGTGCGTGGCCATGAAATGTGTGTAGTGTGATCATCAGGGCTTCAGGACCAGTTTGCCCCAGGATCCGCTCTTCCTGAGCCGTGCTTGCCAGCACGGACACTAACCAGCGTGTCAGACAGTAAGAAGACGCCCTTGCTCCAATAGCATCACCTTCAGTTCTCATCTTACCATACAAGTGGAATCCCATTTTCTCATGGTGCCTGAGAAACAGACTTCTCACTACCACGCAGAGTAAATAAGATTTGCTGTTATATATCTCAAGTATGAGATTTATTTTAGGCTACAACAAGGATTTCATCTAAAAATATTTTCCAAAAAGGAGAGAGACGCAGCTGAAAAAAACCCAAGTTAATTCCTCAGCGCCTCGCCTGCAGCGTTCTCTTTCTTCCAGCAGAACCCAATGGAATTTACCAGCACAGTGGCTGAAGAGCTCTTTCAAATTACGGAGAGAGCAAAATAGCTCCTGTAGTGTTTTTTCCTAGCTTGTTTTAGCTGTTTCTCTCTTTCCAGTTGAAACTGCCTGAAGTGAGACTAATCAGCTATTCCTCCAGAGTAAAAAAACAGGCGGTGGGAAATAAAAATAATAAATCATGGCATTTTACTATAAAGAAACAATATACATTGAGGGAGTAACTTTTACATCGTTATATTGCTATCTTCAACAATAGCAAGCTAATAGAATGAGAAGTTAATTCAAGTAGGTTGTTTCTAGCAAATTATCACACAAATACTGCCATGTCTACTTCACATTATCTACTTCAAATCGAAGTTAGAAGTTAGATTTTAAGCAATGGGTTTTGTCTTTACTATTTCTTTCCTGTTTTCTGAACCTTCCTTAAGGGAAACTATTTTTCTTGTATAGAAGCACACTACGAGTGATGCAGTTTATTAATGAATGAGCATTTATTGCTAAGGCACATTAGAGATACTGGTTACATTAATTATAATTTTATTTTGGTGTGCACTAAAGCCTGGTTTTCTTTCAAGGACATGTTTTTTTTCACTTTCTAAACACAACTCGGGTGATTGGATACACAACTATTGGAAGAATTTTGCTCTGCTTTTTGTTCAGCTACATATCTTTTAGATAAATGGTTTTCATATGATTTACTCCTGTGACCTAAATGAGAAGGCCACTGTCTCAAACACCATTGTTTTTTTGGTCACTCGGCTAGAGGTCCTATCATTTCCTACATGTTTGTGGATTTTTGAATCACAGTAGAACTCAGCATCTGGATGTCATAGCAATGTTTAAGAGCAATACAGAGCTAACTAAAGGTGTAAGAAGTCTGCAGTGTTGTACGGTGATGTTTGATACACAGCATCTAATCATAAAACTGAAAGATTGCTATAGTGCACAAGTTGGAAAGTTAACACAAAGGCTAAATTCATTGTATCATCATACAATGTACAACACCATCTTTTAGCTTCTCACAAACCAGATAAATCCTTCACACTGTCCCAAAATAGAAACAGCAATAGAATTCAGTTAAGCTGTCAGCAAGATTTCTTGAATGAATTTCAACACATTTCTCCTGCAGGAAAATGTTTCCATAGCAAATGTTTCTACAGCAAATTTTGACTTTCCACTGCCTATTAAAAATAACTTGCAAAATATATATATATTTACATATAATTGTAGAAGGATCCACATTTTTTAGCAGGTTTCCCCAGAACAGCTTACACTTAAAGAAGCCGTGTCTGGATGATTCAAATGCAACTGCAGAAATTCAGAAGGTTAAAAGTTACTGAAAATGTGAATTAGATAAAAATCTTTCATGTAACATTAACTCCAGCTGTTGGTTAGCTTTTCAGAAGTAAGTTTCTAAACAGTAAAATGCTCAAACACACATATAAGCACACGAATAATTTTGTTAGTTTCAATAAGGAAACTAAGGATACCCAAATCCAGAATTTTACCAAGATGAAGCAGTAGTGATCGTTACTGCAGCCGCATTACTTGACTGAGTTACAAATATCTAACTGGTCACTCTCCACAAAACATGAAGGGAGACAGAAGATGCCAGGTGGACATTAGCCCAAAATGAGGGATCCTTTTCTAGACTGCTCCCAGAAACCAGATTTGGTAAGTCATAGCTCTCAGGTGTACTTGAGGCCATGAGTGTCTGAACAAAACCCCAAACCCTGAAGCTGCAGCTCCACAGAAGTCAGAGAGAAGCCCGATTTCTCTCTTCTCACCTTCCCATGATGTTGGGGCACTCCATCCTGGACGCTTCTTCCTTGGCACGTGAAATGGCCCATCACACCGAGGATTTCACAGCAGGTTGGGTCCAACGCAGGAGTTAACATCGCCTCCAGGCATGGTCCTTTACAGGGATTATTCTGCTACCACTCTCTTCGTGCGGGCAAACCTGTAAGTCAAAACGTAATCGCGTGTATGGTGTGTTTTGCTGAGAGACTTTGTACTGCCTGGCTTCAGAGTTTGTCAGGACCAAAGCAGCTGTTAATCGTACGGTGCAAATGCATCATTATTCTTGATGAGTCACTTCCGATGTTGGAAGCACATTCAGACTCCTAATCCAAAGAAACTCAGGTAAATTAAAGTGATGGAGGATTGTTAATATATTTAAATGAAATGCAAGATAAATTTCCTTACTGGAAAGAACAATCAACTTCCTTTTGATAGCATTATAACCAGTGTTTTAAGTTCCTTTTCCAGCAGCTACCTTTTAACTGCAAACAGTTCAACACAGTTTTCACATCAAAAACCATCTAGGATTGTTCTTGAATCTCATAAAATGGGTGACAATGTTGCATTTTTACTGCTGCAGTTCTAACTTTAACTGTTTTAATAATTTGATTATTAACCTTGATATGAAAAGTGACAGAGGCCTTTAATGGTTTAATAACTCAGAGGAGTCCTGGCTCTTGAATGAAGTTCATAAATGTGGCTTAGAATTGATATACATTATCTTCAGATGAATACACACCATATCCTTGAAGGATAAGGAAAAGCAGCTTAAACAGATTCTTTGTAGAAATAAAATTTTGTTTAGGATTGTTTACGTTCTCACATCCCCAGATGCATTGCTTTTTACAGCTGATATATTCTGACATGATACTGAATTATTTTGGCATTCCATGCTATCAGAGGACACAGGCAAACTTCTGCCATTAGAAAAAATGCGTATATATGCCTACGTGTGTGTGTGTGTGTGTGTATGTATGTGCATACACTCAAAACTCAAAGTGAGGATGAAAGGACGTTTTTCTGAGTATGCATTTATATGCAGCTAAATTATGCAGCTTCTTTATTTCTTTGTTGAGGATGTTACTGCTGTTGGTCCCACGGCGCAGGCAGCATGTTCATCGTAGAGGCACTTCATTTTATGTGTCTCTCTCTTTGCTTTGTGACACAAGTGATTTTGTGCTGCTAACAAAATGTGCATACTCCTTGCAGCTTCTTCCCTTTGGCATTTTCTATCAGTAAAATGCTTCTGTTGCATGCCTTGCAGTCCAGCCGCTGCTTACACTGAAGTCACAACATTCAGCCCAGTTTGTGTCCTCTCTATAGGCCACAGAAGTTTTTCGGAATACAACTTTCTGGGCTGTTTTTTGTTGCCCTTATGCTGATTATATTGTTCTCTCCCACCTTGTGGTTAAGCTCTTTTTATATCTCATCTTTCATGGCTCCTTCTGGTGTTAAGCCAGTTGATGGTTACAGTGTTTGAATAATAAATGCAATTTGTCAGTTCAAATAAAAAGCTCCATCTCTGTTTTTTTGTGTTACTGTTCCTTTTCTTGTAAATCTTGATTCCTTACTCAGTCTAATGATCTTGATCTTTATAACTCTCTCAACAAATAGAATGGTCAAACAGCCTCTCACCATAATGCGTTTCTGGTCCAAAGAGAGCTGTGCTTTCTGCGTATTTGCTTCCCACTTGGTTCAGTTTGTTGCAGTGCACTCTCAGTCTTTTAAAGTTTCAGTGTCATCTCCAGCACTACAAGTTGTTCTGCTTCCTCCCTCTTTTTTAATACATGATGTATCAGAAAACAGATCATAATGGTAATGTATGTACTGATGTTTTATTTGCTTTTTAACATACAGTAGGGGCCTATTTTCTTTTTCACTGACAACCTAATGTCTTTAACCTTCATTTGCTAAAAGCTTCTGTTCTCTTTTAAAATGTACTGGTTTTGATCCAAGCTGTATTTTCAGTCTCAGCCTATATATATATATATATATACACATACATACATACATATACATAAGTTCATACACTTACATATACATAAGTTCATACGTAAATGTGTGTATATACACAGGGAATTTCACAGCATTATGTTGGGAAAGACCAAGAACAGACCAGCAAAGCTGAGTAAGGTCAGAGGATTGAATACTTTGAGGCAACTCTGCAAAGATACGGAAGAAATTGGACTGATGAACGAGGCAGTTGGCTTGCAGGCTGTCTTTTTGGAAGACCCAGGAAGAGGTAAGCTGCTGCAGTGGTGACTAGCTGGGGCTCACCCTCTGACTTCATGGCTTTCTCTCCCAACTGAAGCTGGGTTCCTCCCCAAATCCCAAAGTGTTCTGTTTTCAGCTCTTTCTAGGTCTTATACATATCCTCTCTTGCATTATACACATTCTCTCCTCTTAGGGGGTTCACTGCCATGGTCAGCAATCATCAGTCCGCACACAGAGGACGATTTTCTGTCCCTTCAAGCAGGATTGTGCAATGCTTTGCAGCGTGACATGTACACGGACTGGGATACTGTAATGTCTCGCTCCATCACTGGCCATGTCGCTTCGGTTATATATTTGCATTGGACTAGTAAAAAAAATAAGTTGGTAGAGAAATTATTCTCTTCTGCTGTCATTTCACTCTAGTTTATCCCAGCTAAGGGAGCAAAATTGTCAGCTTACTGCTTGCAAGTGGCCACGTAAGGCTGTGATGCTCCCTAATGGAGTGCCAGTAGAAAAAGCTGAGGTAGCCAATGGAGATTTTAGAGAAACAGGAGCCTGAGGACAGTAGTGTTTATTTTCTAGCCCTAAGAAAACACAAATATATTATTGTATGGGTTGTAAAGGTTGATTAATGTCAGTACTCCACTTCCCCTCTCTGAAGTGTGTAGGAAAAGAGCCTGTGGAAGGCAATGGATGTTTTGCCACTGCTTTCCATGATTGGGCTCCAGATAAATGGTGATTCATGGAGCCACTTACATGGTAAATGTGAAAAATGAAAATGACCTATCCATTAACTTAATCATCATTCCATCCCTTCTCTAAGGCAAATAAAGTGCTAGATGGAGGCAGATGTTGTTGTAATAGAGATCTTTTCTATTATTTGAAGGGACCAATTTCTAAAGGTCATTGATGGAACTTGATGGAAATAAGCCTTTAAAGTGTGAATATTGATGGCTGAGTAAAGTGAGCCTTCAGAAGGAAGACTGTGCAAAAACCCATAACTATTCTTTAAAAAATTACGGGTCAAATTCTTCTTTCACTCAGGGCACTATAAATCTGAAGTCATCTGAAGAAATCATTGACATCAGTGTAAATGAAGGCACAGCCTTCCTCACTGGAATGAGCTTAAGATTTTTATCCTCACAGAGGAGAACAGAACAAACCAAAACAAAATTTACTATGATTTTGCCGCAGCCCTGATAGAAGCAGAGAGAAAAGATTATGACTGTCAGACATCCATGAGAAAGTTCCTTTTTTCTTTCCTTCTTGGATCTGCCTTGCTCTCACAACCCACCCGCGCCGGACCTGGCAGGGACTTGCCCCAGTGTGCTGGCATGGCTAAGGTGTGCAGAGGCTGCTCTCCTGCTGTGCACCCTGCGAACAGCCCGCATGGGGAGAAAAGGGAGCTCTACAACTCTTAATTCCCTTCTATATTAGAAACGTCAATATTTAGTCATTATAGTCCTAGAAAACAAGCTAAACAAATGGTTGAAGCATTGATATCCTCACAAAATGTACTGACTGGAAGGAAGAAAAAGGATCTATCTCTTTGTTTCAATTACTTTTTAATGACTGTATTGTCCTCTGTCTCGGTTTGCTTTAATGCTTTTCTTTAATTCTCAGTCTTATGATGTGGCATCAGCAATCTTCTATTTGTCATGAGAGA
This sequence comes from Haliaeetus albicilla, assembly GCF_947461875.1. NCBI lineage: Eukaryota > Metazoa > Chordata > Aves > Accipitriformes > Accipitridae > Haliaeetus > Haliaeetus albicilla. The sequence goes on from NC_091506.1 coordinate 3,817,846, forward strand.
CGCCTCTACCTTCTCCGGGCTTCACTCACAAAGCAGGTATTGCTATGTGGATTCGTTCTAAGGCATTTTTGGAAGTTCAGAAACATATATAGACATTAGGCAGAGGTGAGCTTTTGTTTTAATTCTGAGGACAAATTATATCTAATTTTTATGCTTTAAATTTATTGAAAAATACATATCCCAAAATAGGTATGCTGCTTGTTATTCAAATAACACTTTTATGTAAGAGTAATTCCTCCACTGAAATAATAGTAATCTACAGTTATGTACATATTTATTACAGGCTTCTATTGTTTCTATTAGGCATTTAGAATATATCCATAAGTTTTATTTGCACATTATTTGTAATTATTTCTATAAATCACATCTAGATTTATAAACATAAAAATAATATCCTTAGCAAAAACCTACATGGATTTTTACAGCAAATGTTTATGGCTACTAGAAACTTTTGAAGGATGTCATTTGTAATACTTTTCTGACACAACCTTAGCTGTCATAGCACAAACACCCCTACTAAAATTCATCTCCTTTGGACAGCTGGTGTGGTGTGATACCTAGCAGATAAAAGAAATCAAGAAGAACCAGGATAGCCTAGAATACAGGAGTGAGATAAAAAAAAAATCACAAGTAACAGTCTCTCTCTTAGCCAAAAAAAAAAAGAGGAGGTCAAATAAGTTCATCTTTCTGAGAATAACATATAGCTCAAATATGCAGCTCCTCTTCAGGCAAAAAGAAGATAAATTTATCAACATCCTAGGAAAAAAGTATGGATCGATGATGAGAATTATGCTGCATGATAGCAAATTGTAGTACCATAGGAATGGAGAGCAGAGCAATAGAGATGTTTTGAGTAGGAAAATCAGGGAGAAGCTGGCAGGAGAAGGGATTGTCACCGAAAGGAGGAGTGACAGCTGGGAGGATGCTAGCTACTGTTTGGCATGCCTGAGAAATGCAGAGACAAAATTAACTAGGCAGAGAGACATATACAAAAGAACAAGGTTGCTGAGGGAAAGAAGTTTGTCAGGGATTAAAGAGATTATCCAGCAAGCAAAATAAATGCAGATGAAGTTAAAAAAAATAGATAATATCTAAAAGGTACACGTACCTCGCAAAGCAGATTGCTCCACAGGTCAGACTTGGAATGATTCCTGGGGCTTTGTAAGGCAGAAAAACTAGAATTAGCTTTAACCAGTTTATGGGAACTCTTCAAAGACAAGCATAGGTAGTTGTTGTTTTCAGCAATATTTACTACAGGACACTGTAGTAAGACTCTGGTTTGATTCTTGGAGGAACCGTATTCTGCTAGTCTTTCAAACAGTTGTAATAAACAATGCCAAGCCTTTATATAATGCAGCTGTAGCTAGAAAAGACCAGTTTTTTATTAGTACTCCAGTGTTCCCCCTGCTACCATAGTATCTACACTGCACACAGCTACTAATTCCATTTGTATTACTATTACACAAGAAACTACGCAATGCAAAAGTAATGATTGTGTTGGTTTTTTTGCAAGTTAAAAAATTGCAAGGTAAACTTAGGTAAACCTATAAAAGGGTTTCCATGTAACAATTGCTTTGCAGGAATTCACTTTTCATAAACATAAGTACTGTTTCAAATGTAAATAGCCTTTTGTGGTAAGAGAAAAGAATAAATATAGATTACATAATTTACAAAATTAAGCTATTTGGGAAGACATTTACGTCTCTGTAACTACCTGCAGAAGTGTAGTGGCCTTTTAGTAGTCTGTACTGGATAGACTTAAATTTTTTTTCCTCTCAGCCCTATAAAAGCTAGATTTTTTAAATACATAGAGTGCCTTACAGTAGCTTTAATCACTTCTGAATACTTGACCATCAGTAAATATTAAGGCACATTAATACAATCTGCTAGGCTGACTTGCTGTGGTGAGATTTTCAGTCTGGGCAAGATGGGCAGTACACAATTTCCACAAGGATTTGAGGTCTCTGTCTTGCTGTTATTTTTTTCTCTGGAGGAATCCCTGAAATCTTTCTCCATAGCTTTGAAAAATCTGTTCAGTCAAGTTTTCCCAAAGCTACATAGAGGATCATTTGGTGATGCTTACAAGTTTCTATTTTCTCAGTTGGGTACTAGCCATTGCTATAAAATGAGGACATTTATTTGGTTATGCCTACGGTTTTCCTGGTTTCAGTTACCATTTTCAGAATGAATATTTGCTGACAAAACTAACTGACTTCTGCAACAGGGTTCATAAATATCCCCCCTTTACTACATTGATCAAGTTTTCACACAGAATCTCATCAAAGAGCATTCTCAAAGTCCCTGCACTTTCACAGATCTTAGGAAATTTGATTTTGATTACTAAAAGTGATCTTTGGCCCATTTGTGTGCAAATATTTTTCTACTTTGTAGCTGGTGATGTATTTTTCAAGCTTGCCTGGCAAATATGAGAGAGTCAAAACATAACAGAAAATTCGACTGAAGCAGTGTCATAATTTGACATTTAGCAGTGTCATAATTTTAATCTGGTCCTGACATAAGACTTGCCATTGCTTAAAAAAAAAAAAAGAAAAGTAATAGTTGATCTGATCTTTCTGCCCAAATTAGATTCCTTTTTGGTCATGATTTTGGTGTATAATCACTTAAATTTGAACTGAATTCATTCGGCATACTGCTAACCCAGCAGTTAGTAAACAAGCAAGGAGCAGCAGCTGGCAAACATTAGTTCATTTAGTACCTTACTAAAACTATTTTTCAGGCACCTGTAAATATTGGCAATATGGTTTTGCTACAACTCTGAATATTTCTGTTTGAATTAAGACAACTCAGCCCACACATACAACTTGGGATAGAAGTGTCTGTGTTATCACTCAAGTGGTATCTGCAGTTTGAACAGACTTTGTGTCCCTAAAGCCTACGAAGCATGACTTGTCTTGATTGTTATTATCAGGCTTTATTGCTGGACATTTTCCACGGACACATTTATATAAATGCAAATAGAAAAATGTAAAATGTTTAACCTTCGATTCAAGCCTCATGATTCACTTAGTGTGTGCAAAAATCCAGAGAGTTGTCCATTACATCCTCAACTCTTCCAAATTTCCCTGCCTGTCCTTCACACCTAAGCCATCTGTTTGTCATTTCTTGGCGCTCCCCGTACCTCTTTCACAAACGAACCATCTGCTCAGAGCCTTTAAACTTCTATTTACAATACATACTCTTTTATCTATTTTACAACTCTTTGCATATGTCAAAATTTTAATTACATAGTCACATATTAGGATGTCATCGGCTCAGGGGTCTTTTTCTAACAACAGTGTCTGTGATGGGCTAGAAGGCATTTAAAATGTGTTTTATGGCTCGCTGATATGTGGTATTTCTGAAGAATGCAACAAATTTTGAAGCGAAGAAGCAGACGATGCATGAAGTCTATAATTGTTCCAAGACACCTCCAAGTAATTGATGTCTAAATAATTCCATAAATGCTATTGCTTTGTTAAAATACAATAACAATATTAATTTATATGAAAATTCACTTTGGCTAACAGCTAATGCATTTAAATTTCATATAATCTAATGCAGTCCTATCTCCTGTAAGGTTGGGGAAAAAAAGAGGTTTCTTTCTAGAAATTTACTAGATACCGCAGATCTCATAAAATATAAGAAGGTATGAGTGATTTTTATAAATTCCATAAATATGATTAAGATATCCACCTCAGAAAAGAGGAGGGCAAAACAGACCTTGCTGAACAAAAAACAGCTAAGAAAATTAAAAAGTACCAGTTATAGTACAAGGACTGCACATACATACATAATGCACGCATACAAACAAAGCTTTTCCCCGCTCTATTCAGATGGAGTTCCATCCACACAGATGAGACGCTTCTCATACAAATTGCTGAGGAACGTTCCCTGTTCTTCCAGGATGAGTTTACTTAGTTGACACCATTTTAGGATGCTACCTTTTTTGCATGGTCATGAAGAGTGGAGGGAGTTTTAATAAGACAAGGTGTTAGAGGAGAAGGAAGCAGCAGGTCTCTTGCCACATGGTCTACAAAACAAAAGAAAAAGGAATTATTGAGCATTAGCAAAATGAAATTCCCTTTTGGTGGGCGTCAAGGGCTTTGCCTGCATCTATCTTTTCTGCCCCTTAAGGTGTGAGGGTTGGTCAACTTGTCTGTAAAAAGGAAGGATATACCAGCAATGAAATCTAATAATACATGGAAAGCACATCAGTAGGGAAGTGTTGTTATCTTTGGCTTCGAAAAAAACCCCAATCTTGAGAGAGATACAAACAGATTCAGTGCTATCAGAGGAAGAGCTCCCACTGAAGCACAGGTGAGATGAGTCTGGCTGCCTGAGAGCTGATCCTGAATTGAAGGGGTGACTTGGAAATCACCCTGGCTCAGTTGCAATGTCTGCAATTAGCCTTTTACAGAACTAGGATATGCTATAGAAACCTCTGCTTCCCCCTCTGCTTGCAGAGAGGACTAAGAGCTACACAGAAGTCCTATACAGTAGATCCCAATCAAAACAACATTAAGTACAGAAACACTTGCCAGTGTCTAAATGAAAAACCTTCAAAATGGCTTAATTTACTGTAAGTACAATTCTAGGAAACAGTCGTTGAAATTCAGCTGCTTAGGGCAACTCCATCTCAAACTGAGCACAGAATCACTCCAAACCGCTTGACAGTAAATTGATCTGTGAATGTATTGCAGGTGGCTGCTCCATGGCAGACGCACATACACACATGTCTGAAGACCGTCAGAAGACCAGCTGGTGGGAGACAGGATCGTAAAGACGACTTTTCCACAAATGCCACAAGCACAATACTAGAAGTAAGCCATTTCCCAGATAAACCTGATTCAGAGCTTAAATAACCCCATCATTAGGACTCCACGGCTGATTGCTAGACTAACACGTACAGCTGTAGTGTAGCACCACAGACCCTTTTGTAAGTCATTTGCTTCAGGATGGCTGGGAGAAGGGATCCTGTAGAGAGCGAGTCAACAGCACAATTAAATCCCATCAGGAAAAGAGCATCTCTTTCCTTTCATTTCCATTTTTTCCCTTGGCACTTTGTTACACTCACAGACTTTCCATGGTACCATACACCCTAGTATTTCTAGCTTTGCTGCAAGGTAGTGAGATAAATGAAGCATTTTGATACTTCTGTGCTTCCGTCTAGTTCTGCACACAGAGTGGTGTATTTTTTGTGAAATTTTATTAGCTTGACTAGAGTAAGCAGCTGTCCTAAGTCTGAAATGACACAGAGTATTGGAGCAATTCCAAAAGAGCTATTCTGGGCATGCAAATGGAGGAGACAATCCCACCTCTTTTTGTAATTGATTAAGGTAAATAACTAAAGCCTGGAACAACTTGAAAGGAGCCCCTTCCCTTTTAATTATGCCTCTTTTTTAATAATGTAGCTTTTGAAATCACCATCATAACACTGATAGAAATTTTAATATCTCCACCTAATGCTATTGTGTACATACCTGCAATGATGGCTTCTTTACAGGAATTAAGGAATCCAGGTTCCTCATAATATTTTAAAAAATTCTTTAAAAGACTGGCTATCACAATCCCTCAATTTACCAACTGATTTTCTGTTACCTAACTAGGGCTGCACAAATTAATAACAGATTTAATTCATCTTCGGGCATTGTGATTCCTCTTCACCTATTCAAACAGTGGGAATTATACTCATAATGCAGATCAATACTACCTGATTTAATACCCTCTTTTCAGTTGCTTTCAAATCCTCAAATTTAATCATGCAGCCTGAATGATCAGCTACATTCTTTTGGAGAAATTTCAATTTTTTAAAAAATGCATTCATTTTGGAAACAGGTTTAAGGAACAAGACATCATATTTTTACATAAAAGTTCTTATAAATTTTCAGCTGAAATGCTTTACTGTTTCTATGGTTTAAATGAGTGACTGGGAATGCCTTTTCTGTTCTTCATAAGTTGATAAAGAATAGTAGGCAACAAAATGAATTTCTTCCAGTATGGAATTGTCTAAGTTACAGATCCGAACAGAGAAAACTCATTAGGTAATAAGTCTTCCTGTGGTGTCAACATCAGTTACCTCAGTGCTTTTTGTACTGTTTCTATACTGGCAAAACAAGAGTTTAGAAACGATTGATCTATATTTTCTTGCCAAAGATGACACAAAAATATGATCTTCTGTGATATATCTGTTCTTTTTTTACTGCATATATACAATGAATTCATACATATTTTATGAAAACCTTTCACCAAAAGCTCTTGCATTCCTATAAAAATGCCTGTTTGTTGGTTTTTTTGACATGCAGGAAGATTGATATTTGGAAAAATGATGGACTTCAAAAATAACTTTGGATTCTCTGACCTGTTTCACTAATGCACGCTGCCGTAAAACCAGGAGGGGTGGAAAGTGCAATTCACAGAGAAGGGAAGGTGGAGGCATGCCCTGAAGCTTCCTGGCACTGCTCATGACCTCTCAGCCAGGCACTCTTGTTGCTGGAGCTGTCTCCTCCTCAACCAACCTGCTAAGCCTGGTGAGAGAATGCATCAGCTCCATCTGTCTAAGAACAAAGAATAAATTTGTGCTTTAAAAGGGTCTATCTCTTGCTCTCTGACTATTCCTATCATAATTTAATCATTTTCCTGCTTTCCAGCACTCTGTGATCAGAGGGAGGCGCTTGCACCGTTTGTTATTAATGTTTTTCACATCCATTCTAGTTGCCACAATAGCTCCATCATCAACAGGCTTGAAGTATGAACAATTAGATCATGATTTTCTTTAAGCATGTACCAGACATCACAAAAATCCAGCTGTGTGAACAAAGTAAAGAATCATCTTTGAGAGCAAATGCTGTTTGCAATCTTACAATTTGCAGACTAAAAATTAAATGACTATTTTTATCCTCTCTTTTCTGCCAGACACTAACTAAATTTGTCAAAGTAAGCATGCTTAGGATTAAAGTTTTATTGATTTTGGGTTTGGTGGGTTTTTTGAGGCAAACTTAAAATATGACACATAAAGTTTTCATAGCTGCGCTAGACTGCAGAAGACTTTCTGGCCCAGATTCCAGCTCCTGCTGCCTGCAGTTCACCTGCCGAGAGCTCCTGATCCCAATCTCAGTGATGGTCTTCAGTGCACTGCAGCTACCTGGCTCTCAGCTTGGTTGGGGCTACCGAACTCTAGAGCAGAGGAGTTCGTAAAGAAAGGAAAAGTGCAAGAGATGGAGACTGAGAGAAACACCTACGGGAAAGAAGAATACTACCCAGTAGTGGGCATCACCTGCAGGTTAAGGGGAATGGTCATCAGCCTGGGAGCAGGTCAACGTTGTGAAGGAAAGTTGGTTTATTCAGTGTTCGCTCTGAAAGACTTCTGTTGGGTTATTTTATGCTGTGGTATTGTTTTTATTTCTAGGTTTGAGACATGACTTAAGGCCCTTTTTTGTGTTGAATTTTGATTAGCTTTGTCTTTCATTTCTGTGAGTTGTCTTCTATTCCCTTCTTAGCATTTATCAATTGTAAATCCATGGTTTTGAGATGAGAGGAAAAGCAGAAATATTTTAGGAACTACTGTTTTTACAAGTTCCCTTCATAAACTGCTTTCTGAGGTGGTTACCCACCAGCTTTCCATGAGCTTCTAATCCCATTCTCTTGAATTTGAGAGAGTCCCATGGTCTTCAGTTAACTAGACTGTATCGGGCACAAATTTTTAACTGGTTTTCCAAATAGCTTATGTTGGTGTTCACTACCTGAACTGTTCCTTGGGTTATGAGTAGAGGCTTCGATACCTAGTTTGTAATGTAAAATCCAATAGCTTTTGTAATATTTTCATTTACTTGAAATTGCATAGTGAAGGGGTAGAATTTAAATGGTAACTTTTCACTTGTGTTACAGGAGATGAAGGAGGACGTCCAGCAGTTTTGTATTATCACTGAGTACAGCTGAATTCCTGAAAACTTCTATAAGGTCAGTGAAATTAATTGTGTAGGCTCTCTAGCCATAACTGCTAAGAGAAGCAAGAGCAGCTATAGTGAAGGGGAAAACAGTTTATGATGTTATTTGATAAAGATAGGTGTGAGTAATTTTAATGAAGTCCAGAGAGATACACCAATTTGCAGCAACTGCTGAGACATCAGCTCCACCTACAGAAAAGGCTGTTGTATAGCTCTTACATAAACGTATTGAGCAGACATCCAAAACATCAGTGCTTGCAGTAGTTGCTCTAGTTCAGAAAGATTACGTACCTATAAAGAGGTACAAACAAGGAGCAGATTAAAGAGGACTGCAGGGGATTACTGAGTCCTATACAACTTCATATGGATGAATTTTTAACAACGGGAGCAAATAACTACTAGAAGGTACATTATTATGTAAAGTATGAAAACAGAATTTACATGTCTTCTTCCTGAAGCAATCAGGATTTTTCATATTTCTATTGCTAATTGAAAATAAGATAAAATAAAACACATAGTCTGCCCCGCAGCATCTCGAGCCTCAAATAACTTAGTCTCACAAGTGCTGAGTATAATCCGTGGTGCCAGCTATGCTGGGCAGGGTAAGGAGTTTCTCATAAAATTATCCTCAATCTCAATTAAAAATTCCGCATTTACCTCTTAGTTTATCTGCAACTGAAGAAGGCTGCTCTCTCTTGCAGTCAAAACATGTCATATGCATATTCTCACACAGAAAGCAGTAGAGGCTCTAAAGCCTATCTTAGAGCCTGTTTGATTTCCTGGCTGCCTTATTTGTTTACAACAATGCTCTTAAAATTGTCTCTACCATCTGTGTGGTTTCTAGTTGTTCGAATGAGAATGAGATATTAAAATGCCATCCAGATGTCTAGATGCATATCAGCATTAACATATTATGCAAATAGTCACAAGGATAGATTTTTTTTCTTCTTAAACAAAACAATATTTTTAGATGGAATGGAAAGAAGTAAATCTGTGAAGGATGACAAGCAAAAAAATGCACTGAGCATAGTCAGCTGAACTTTCAATCACTTTTTATGAAAGGGTTAGGTACAAAGTGTCCTTAGTTGTTTTTACTGTAAATCTACAGAAGGACAATTGAATGAAAACATAATCTTAAAAAAAAAAAAAGAAAATCCACAAAAAGCAACGAAGCACCACTAAGCCTGAAGATCTCATAAAATGAATTCAACAAAGTGAAATATAAAAGTTGCCTCTGTGTATTTATCTCATGAGAATGGGACTTCCTGAACAATAATAACAAATATCTATTGGCTACTGAGCATCTGATTTAAAGAAACCTTTGGCTCCGACTCTACGGATGTTTACACTACAAGATAAGTACACGGAATCAACAGTGCAAGATCATACCCGAGCTTTCATTGCTCTCAAAAGATAAGAACTGAGATCAGAAAATTAAGATAAATGTCTTTAACTGAGGTTGATATTTTCTGGGACCTTGATTCTTACAACTAAAAATCAACATGATGTCTCCTGAATTTCTCCCTAAAGTTTGGTGTATTTAAAAAACAAAACAAAATAATAATGGAACATTGCAAAAAAAACCCTGAAAATTATTTTTGGATCACTCTCGGTATCAAGAGCTAAGGGTGGAAGATGGCCCCAGCTTGTAGGTTCTGCAGGGAAGCTGGGTACTGATGCAGGGAACAAGCTGCAAATAGGAGGAAGAAGAGATTTTATCACTCCACAAGCAAATTTTCATGGCTTTTAAAATTGGAAAGGAAATAGGAATTGGAACAACTGGAAAATTGTTTGATCTCATGGAATTTCACTCAGCTCCCATGCATCAAGGCCTACCAACATATTTCCAATGGTCACCATTTTTAGTATGTGTTTTGTAAGCATTATGTTGGCAAACTATGCAGAATTTCAAAAGAACTCAATGCAAACCTGGGAAAACTTTTGGGGTTGATGTATTTTGACTTAATTTAACTCATGGGCATACAGTACATTAGCTAGAACAGGGCCTGAGTGCAGAAAGACATTTGAAAAACAGTAGTAGTTCCACTACAATCACCATGAAAAGAGTGTTTGAAAAAGATACAGTATTTGGAACAAAGAAAATGAGGAAATACATTTTACAAGAGGATTCCTGAAGAGGCTGTAGCTATCATGGAGGAATTGTTGCAAATGCTGGGAAACTGAAGTATGATTGCAAAGACATCAGTGGTGATTTCATGCTGGGGGTGATCAGATGAAGGAGTAAAAGAAAAGCCAGGGAGGCTCTTCCCCAATGTGTTTGAAACCTGTTGCTGTACTGTGGTCTACTCAAAAGCCATCAATTTTGCCAATTGAAATGGTTTGTAGTGAAACACAACAATCACAGATATATTATTTGGCTTCAAATATTTTAATGAAGTCTAACCTTAAGCTGTATTTCAGGACAAAAATAAAAATTGAGTCATATAAAGCAGGGATAAGGGAAGAAGGGTTTTTACAAAGTCACCCACTCCGTCATTTTTATCTCAAGATAGCATAAACCAGACCTAAATTGTGTCTGACAGGTGTCTGCTTAACCTGTCCTTCCACTGATGGAAATTCCACAGACATCTACATTATTTATTCCACTACCTATCTAGACTTTAGGCTGGACATTTTTTTTCCTAGTGTTTAACCTAAATTTCCCTTGCAATATCATCATGGAAAAGATCCTATTCCCTCCCTGATGGCAAGGAGTACACTTTACAGCCTTCCTCCTCACAGAGGACAGAGCTAGAGCTAATACCATGTAGGTTAGAACAACCTTTCACTTGTGTGAAGGCATTTCACCTCCCTTATCGTCCTTCTCCAGACTAACCAAGCTCAGTTATTTCAGGCTTTCCTCATGCTCCATGTTTTCTGCAATTCTGACTACAGCATGTTCTCTGCAGAATTCCCTTTAGTCAATCCATATCTTTTTAGAAATATTGGGTCCAAGACAGGCCAGAGTTCTCCAGCTGTAGTCTTACTGATGCATAGCCTTGAAGAATTACTTCATATTTAAATTGTGCTATTCCTGTTTACTTATCCTGATTTGCTGTCTGCTTTTCTTTGTTAATGACACTCCTACTGTCTCCCACCACAGCTCCTTTCCTGCAGACATCTTCCCTATCCTTCTTCCCTAGCCACCCTATCACCAAAAGGCATTAGGTGAGCTTGATACGATTTGTTCTCAAAACATCCATGCTGGTTCTTTTCTTATAATCTTTTATCTTCTGAGTGCTTCTATAGATTGTCTGACTATTTATTCTGGTATCTTTCTGGGCACAGAGCAGAGAATGATTGGTGTGTAATTCTTCAACATTTTTTAAACATATTACCTTATTATTGTTCTTTTTTTTTTGTCTGATACCAGTGGCATATAATCTGGACAAGGAGAGTGTCCATTATGTGTATACCGAGGGCTTAATCCACAGAGAAATGTAGAAGAAAGGATTGTATTTCAGCTGCTACTGCAGCTACTCCTGGGCAAGGATGACAGTTCCAGTGTTCAGTGGATCAATGATATCACAAAAATTGATCTTTAATAAATAGGCCCAGAGTTTGAGCATCCTGTAGCAGACAGTAAAAACATATGCACTATGTTATATACCTTATATACATTATAGCAGAATATATTCACGATCCCACCCCGAGGGGGGCAAAGATATATTTTATATCTTTCAGTTTGTTGCATGTTCTGGGTTTTGCTCTAAAACCACCAGAGACTTCTATTGATAATTCTCAAATGCCAGTCTAATGTCATGAGAGGGTAAAAAGAAGGAAACCTAATCATGTAGTTTAGCTCCTTCAGTCATTAAAACAGGAATCCTAGCCTGGTTGAAAAAATATTGCTGTTTTGAGGATTGATAACTGTTCAGAGAATAAATCTGTTTGTGGATTGTTAACAGCAAAGTAAAAGCCTATTTGCAATGAATGAACAATAGCTGCTTTTTGTATTGGTGTGTTTGGAGTGTCTGCAGCCAGATACAAACATTTGTAAACAATCCATCCATACAGCTTCATTTAGAGTTCCTGAGAGTTATGAATTGCGGCCAAGAGGATAATAAATAGGCCACCAGATTTTTTTAAATTCTGGTTTTTGCTTGGCATGAAGGGAGTTTTAGTAACATGTCTTAAAGCAACAGGGTTTCATCTTCTGAACTTCATTAACTGCAAAACATAGAGCTTCTGTTGGTAAGACCCTCCAAATACTAAAAGCAGAACTTCAGTTACAATGTACTGAAGCAAGGGTCCAAACTCGCTATATCCCCAGATTTGTGCACCCCAAACTTTCACAAAGGACCTGGCAGAAAAAGCTCTTGTGATATTGCTTTAGAAAGGAAACAACAGTAAAAAATTGCTTTTCTTGAATCCTTACAGACTATGCAGTCCTCCTGGATGGCAGCTAGTCCTTATTTCCAGTGTAATATTAGCCCCTATTTACAATATAGTATTTTCCTAAAACTCAAATGAATTGTAAAGTCTCTCAGCTTCCATTGTTCAGGTGCAGTAGAGGATTAATGTGCATTTCCTATGCATGGTTACAAGCAGAATGAATCTCTGCTGCTGCTGTTCACCCTGAAAAACATTTGTGATCCCAAAGGCCAGACCTTTGGGTAGAACACAAAATGTTTGTGTAGAACACAAAATGCTGGTTTTCAAGCATTCGCCTGAAAGTTTTAATTCATGCTCTTGCAAGCCCAAAGTATGAATGACTGATATAATATATTCTAGGGTTTAGTCGTTGTCAATCTTCTGGCTTTTATAGTTGCTCTCACACATGGTAGTCAGCCTGGATTTCATGTGAGTATAAGCAGTAGCTGTATTCTCACAGGTTTTCACATACGCAAGAGTGTTTTACTGTGAACTATTTTGACACTTTCAAGAATGGCTAATTATGCACATTTAGAGGTCTCTTTCAAGGCCTTACCCAAAACATATTGATCTTCCATTGACTCTCGTTGCCCTTAATAGACTGATGGGCAGTCAGGCTCTTTCTGCCTTATTTGATCTCTGCTGCTTACCAGAAATGCAATTTCTTTTCCAGCAGTGATCTGGACACCCTTTTCATTTTGTATCTTCCTGCATTACCTCAGTAGTTGTTTTTCCTGCTGTTTGAACCTTCTGCACAGAGTCCTTCAAGGGAAATAACAGAATTGCATCAAGGGAAATAAAAGATTTGATGTAATCCTCAGACACATTTTAGTTAAACACAGGCAATTTGTCTTAGAGCAGTTCGATATCTGGATATAAATATATGGCCTTTGTATACCTGAGACGATATTGTCTATCCCAGAAAACTATGGCTGTTAATTAAAACAGATCAAGTGATAGCACTAATTTTACTGGCATATTAAGAAATAATTAATTTTTATTTGAGCCCGAGTCCTTCACAATGACTTTCCTCAAGCACTTGATGAGTGAGCTTCCGTTGCACAAAATCTTCCTAACACACTTATTTTAGCTATAAATATTTTCTTTGAAGTTATTTCTTAAATGTTTCTCAAATAGGATATGGAGAGGTAATATTAGACTTTCTCAGTTTACAGTATTACCTGTTTGCATGTAACTATCATGTGCAGATAAAATATCTGGTAATTTGCTTTCAAGCACCAATACCTTTTTGAAAGAAATACTTCTAAATCTGCTCAGGAACATTTCACAGAGTAAAAGTGATGATATTAGGTTAATACATTATTTATGATGAGTGATTTGCTCAGCCCTATGCAAAATAGAGGAACATTTTTAACCAGTTAAATCAAAGCTCTATGAAAAGAGGTGAAAGCATATTCTTTTCCCCATCTTTCTCAGTTTCATGACAGACTGCCTTAATTACTTATTAGGCCTTAACTTTGCAACTTGTCTTGTGGCAGCTGACAATAAAGAGCTGTGCCGGAAAAGATGAGAAACATCTGGGCAGTACAACCAGGAATAGCGGCATTGCTGCTTCATCTTGTCTCCTTTTTTAGCCCAACGCCTGTGTCCTTTGCTTGAGGTTTTACACAGCATGTCTTCTTCCCCCTTTAATTCCCTTTAGACATAGTTCTAACAAAGATACTGCAACTGGAGAAGCAATAGAGTGCAGAATGGAAAATGAGTTCACGTTAATCATGCAGGTACACTTCACTGGATAATTAATAGCATATCTTCCTGCCCGCATGTAGGACTTCAGAACTGATTAACCGGCAGCTTTCACTGCTGTCCCACCGTATAAGAAAGTATGGCAATAAAAGAAGATTCAGCTTCACAGCATCATATAAGCTTAAATTTCATTGATAGTAACAATGTGAACAAGAAAATGTGAGATATGGGGAAAATATCTCAGGGAAAAAAGGATAGGAAAACAATTCTTCAAAGCTAAAAAATAAAAAAGCAGAAGAACAACGTACCAACAAATGTAACATATTTCTAAACTGAAGTTGCAAGAGAAAACACTTCAATCCCACAAGAAGCAATTAGAAGATCCTGTGGAAATAGTGCATTAAAAAGATGGGTCTCCAAAGGAATGAACTGCTTTTTCCTCGTATCTTTTTTTTATTATTGTTCACATGGATTCATCTAACTGCATATTCTCTCCACAGTGTTTGAATGTTGCTTTCCCCTTTCAGAATGATTATCTGTCCTCTATTGTAAGGAGGTATGAATAAGCAAAAGCTTTCAAGGCTGCTGAAAAGGATGAAGTACTTTTTTATTTCTCTTTGTAGAACACAAAGCCTGTAGGAGGGAAATTGCAAAATATTGTTCTTCTCTAACACGCGTTGGAGAAGTACTTGGTTTATTTACTCATATCCCACCTGAAACAACCCACAGATTCATTTAAATAAATAAGCTTGCACTACACAGTAGGTTTTTATGTGTGGAGTGGGGTAAAGAGAGTGAGGGAAATTCTCTCTTGTATGGAGTGGATTAGTCCATGCTTAGGCTTTTTTTTTTTTTCTTTTTTTTTCCCCCCGGTTTTACTGCTTCCTTTATAGAAGGGGTTTGAACTGAAAGAGTTTGGGAATCTCATAATCCAGGGCATTTAGTCCTTGGTTTTAGACATTTATCACCTTCTAGATCAGCTCACGTGTGGTTTAAAATGCATCTCTCATCGTAATTCTTCAGTCACAGTCACTTGGAATCTGAAAAGGCCTTTATACCACTGAATCTGTTACCTGCTATCGTGCCCATAGTGATTACTGCTCTGCCTTGGAGGTAACTGGAGATATATTACAAATCTAGGTTAATAGGTTCTATGATCAATCAAATCAAAGGCACATACCTGTCCTATTAATAATGCAAATGTGATAGGGTTATTGAGTTATGAGTAGCTTACACACAAATATTAACCACTAATACATTCATTAAAGCTGAGTAAAGTATTAATTAGTTTTGATGCTGCTGGACTGCAGAGTAACAGATAGTTTTACCAAGGCCTGCTCAAATTGATTAGTGTGATCCCATGCTGTGCACTGTGTTTCCACAACAGAATTGATCTTTTTCCTAGATGAAGACAAACAGCATTCTAAACCACATGCAGGGATGTTTCTGACTAAGCTCGGCTAGGGAAATAAGTAATAGAAATGTCCTGTTAGAAAGTTTTATCCTGTATGGGATCTTATTCTGAAAGTAACCACTTTAAATTTGATGTGACTATTTTTAGATCCAAAAGAAAAGTGGAATAAAAGATTCTTCATTTTCACTGTGCACTGTAGGGGTATAGACAGTCTACCAAAGTGGGATTATTCTCCAGTATTCCTGAAATGCTACTTCCTAAAGTGATATTTCTGTTCTGTTAATCTTATTTATCAAGAAGCTGTCAGCTTTGACTTTTCCAAAGTGCAGGTAAAAAAACCCACCATGTGATAATGTCTACATAGGCAAATACCTGTAACTCGTGCTTATTGCTGAGCCTTAAAACTGTGGCCCTCAGCACCTATCCTCATCCAACTTAACAGCAGCAAAAAATGCATCTCCGTACTCACAAGAAAGGCCCAAAGTGCTGAATAGTGTAGTTTGAACACAAGCTATATATAAGTAAACATAAGGATCCCAGCTGGCACACATCCTAGTTAGGCAGCCATGCACTTCTCAAAGATGCTCAGATATGAATCATGTATTTTAAAGCCAGTTGAATGACTATTGCAGAAATAAGGTCATAAAATATTACTGCCAATCTTTTGAAGGAAATGTATGTTGTTCAGTAATTATGCAATAATTGAAAGAAAAGTTTTTTATTTCATTTACTTTTTTTGCTCATTTCATCTCAGAGGAATGAAGGCAACAATCATACATGGAAAATCACTATCTTAATGTGGTAGACACTGTGGATTTCTGTGCTGGTGAAAGTAAGACTAAACTGGCCTTCTCAGCATGCTGACCACAACATCAGTGAAGGCCCTCATTGATGAGGGTATAAATATAGGTACTTTAATATTACACAGGTTTAATAACAGGAACTGTTTTTTTATGTATCTTTTAAAGGGTCTGAGACAAGCCTATGAAAGACCATGAGATTATTTCTAACAATATCACTGGTCTAAATTGATATGGGGCCATTTCACTGCATGGATTGAGGGATAGAAAAGTTCTTCAAGGTTTGACCCAAGTGAGTGCCACACAGAGATGAATATTCTCAAGGTCTCAAAAGGGTCTTGGTCAAGGAAAATTTCAGCTTCCTCCCAGTTTTTTCCCCAACTCTAGGCAGCTCATTGTCCCTGTAATATTGTCTCATTTCTCTGAGTTCTGAAAGTGCCTTTTCATTTGTAGCACTTCACTGACAGTGAGTGGCAGTTGTTCATTAACCATTATCTCTTCTAATTTTCTGTGAACTAATTGTGAGGAGCATAAGAAAAGCTATTAGAATAGTAGACCACTGAGCGATAACAGAAAAAAAAGAGCAGGTCAAGATTACATTGGGTCATCACAATTTACAGCAATATTTCTTTCAAGAAATGTGGAGGTCTAAAAGTCAATTGTTAAAAAGAAGGCAGAAACAGACCTGCTAATATTCATTCAAAAATCAATAGAAATGTCCGATCTGATACGAACTTCTATAACAATTTCTAGGGAAAATACTTACCTTATGACATGACAAGCATCTTTATTGCATAGGTTAAATGAGCCAGTAAAAGGAAAAATATTGCTAGCATATTGGAACATAGCAGTAGAACTGAAGAACAGACATACCCAGGCCCAAAGTTAAGATAGCCAAAAAAGAAAAAAAAAACCACCCACAACCCCCCCCCCCATTTGAGCTCATGCTTACAGTCCAAAGCTGGTGTTTGAAGAGGGGAACATGCTTGGTAATCAAAAGGTATCATTTATCTGGCTAATGTTTCCCAGAATTTTGAAAGAAATAGAAATAACATTATTAAAACTATTGCAGGTTATGAGTAACGTAATTTTGCTCACGTCTGCATTAACTTGACTAACCACAGCAGGAGATTCCTTATAACTTTAGCTGATTATGAATACAAATAATCAGGTTTATATACATATCACTCACGGTTAGAATTCATTTTTGATAGCAATGAATGAGGGCGGTGAAAAATTGTAAATCAAAATATGTATTTGAACAATGTCCTGTTGTGTCAATGTGATTTCAGTAACTCACGATAAAAAGGTAGAAAAACGTGAATGACAGTTGTGGGAATAAAATCTTTCATATTTTCCTGTCTTTCAACATTTAGACTAATAGGTGGATGGAGCATGAAAAGACAAACAACGATGGAAAAAATAACTACACTGGTCACATGTAGCAAACAAGTAAGATATAGGCATCTTTATAAATCAAATCTACAGCTAGGGTACAGACGGATTAGCAGGTGGTGAAACAACAGATGACATATACACCACTGATGGTGAAGAAATATGACCAAGTTGAATAGTTTGGACACGCTTTAATTCAACACAGCACACTTTTGAAAATCGATGGCTTTTAAAATAACTTGGGAACGTTTCTGCCGAAGTCACGATGCCTGCTGGCCCCTGGGACTGGGAAGTAACTCCGCACCATTGCTAGGGTAACAAATAATAAAGCTGAGCAATTGCTGATGATCACTTTGCACCAATTTGAAATGATTCTTGTGACCAATTACTCAGGCTGTGGCTGGAATCAGCTAGAGTCGTTCTGACTACACCATGCGGTATTTCCACAGCTATTGATGCACCACCAGATCAGAAGTTAAAATGTTAAAATAATGTAAGGGAAAGGATTCACTGCCGTGCAAAGGTTCCCACTGCTTAGGTGGGGCATAGCGGGGAGGGTATGGCTGAATTCCTTATGGATGAGACCAAAAATAAATGTTAGCCTTGGAGTAGATTAAAGGCAAGTAAACAGAGCAGCAGAAATATCAGTCATAATAATGAAGGTGGAAGTAGATGGCTTTTCCAGATTGGTAACCTTCATCAAACAAATGCAGGATGAGATCATTTGAACACAGATTGGAAGAATTATGGAATGAAAAATAAGTTGAGTAAATCAACAAGCATGTCAGGTGATACTCCGCAGCGAAGATGGAGGTTTCTTTTTTAATTTACTGAAAAGGCACATTCTATTCTCACAGGGATGAAGCTATAAGGACTCATTGCCGAGAAATGCTACTGGATACACACCTCCACCCCCTCTCACCCAGAAGACTGTTGATGTGTTTGCAAGACAGAGATACTTATGAAGAAACTTCTTGTACAAGGTATGTGCGTGTGCATGGTTCAATTTAGGGCTAAAATAAGTGCCTAATGCGCAACATCGATAAAATCAGAAATGCAAGCAATGGAATAAATGAGACTGAGTGTTAGGTCTGTACCCTTTATATCCTTTTAGCTGGTTAGAGTTCTCCTCTGTATCTTTCTCGAGAAAGTTGCTTGCCTGCTCCCCAGGCTGTTAAAAGGAAGGATTGATTCGAGGCTTTAACCTGTGCAGTTCCAGCTGGGACATTCAGGCTGGGCAGGCAGTACATGAATGTTTTTTGAAAATAATAATATTCCATCACTGGTCATACCAAGTAATAGTGAGAAGAAAGAAGGGTTGTGATTTATAGCATGTCATGATGCCATTGGAAAAGGGGGAGAGCCACTCAAGCCTCTCCATGTTCCTCCTGGGAACAGTGCTGCACTCCACTCAGCTCAAGATTGTGCCCCAAGGTGTATTTTGACCAAGAGAAAACAAAACAGTCATGTAGACTGGTGGGTACCTCTAATCCCAGTAATGACAGTAGCATGGGCATACCAGACATGCTTTCAATCTTTCTAGACTTGTGTATCTATGTCTACCTCACATGCTCTAATTTTGCACCTTGGGCAAGTTTTGAAGCCTGTTCTGACTTCCACACAATTTAGATCTTCTATTTAGATATCACTAATATATTTAAAACTATTGTTCATCCACTGCCAAATCTCTTAAACATCTAAGTCTTCCAAAATATCTGTACCATCTGTCACAGTCTAAGAATTACCATTCTAGTTATCACCAATAAAGGGATGGAGTCATTTGATATGAAATTTATGCATAGCATCAGTCACCTGTTCACCCAGGATACAATTGAATCTGCCACTGGGGAATTTTGTATAACTAATGAGTCAAAGGCTGGGTTAATCATATGCATAGAGGGCTAGGAAGAGTATACTAGAATCATGTGGACAGTTTGAAAGGGTGGCTCTGAGTGAACAGATGTGAGACAGAGCAGGGACGGGCTTTTAATTGGTGATGGTAAAATGCGGTTGTTTCGGAGCACAGTGTGGGGATGAGGGAGATAAGCATTTATTCCAAGTAATGGATTATACGAAAACTAGATTTACCTAGTCTTTACTTTGGTACACGAGCACAGGCACAAAGCAAGATTTAGTGTTCCATGGTGAGTGTGGCCACGGTGACTACAGGTTAAAGCACCCATCTTGGAAAAGGAAAAAATCTGCTTTTTCCACCCCTACTCCAATGAGTTTATGAAGACTATAGCAGTTGAATTTATGCAAGTTGAATAACTTCAAAAGATGTATCGAGAAGTCGTCCCTGATGGTTAACTGGTGGCCTGGTCTGAGGAGGACATTCAGAGGCAGGAATTCAACCCTCCTCAAGCAAAACACAGAACTGAACCTCAGTCTGCCACTTCCCAGGTCAGCAACGTAATTCTAGGCGGGGAAGAGAAGGGGCTGTGTTTTGCATGAAGTTCAGACCATGAGATCTATCAGGGCAGGTCCTTGAGGCATCACAGCTGGGGAATACCTGCTCTGACACAGGCTCATCTGCACGGCCACTGCAGCAGCCAGTAACTCCAGGGCTTGGTGACGTCTGAGCTGAGGTTTTGAGGACATTCATTTAAATGTTTGCATCAAAAAATCACAGTTACAGAGGTGGAAATACTCCAACGGGTCTAGCCCATGGCACCTAAACAATATAAAAAGGTTACCTTTTTGGTGATACAAACAGCATATGATAAAAAACAATCCAACAGAAACTGATGGGAAATCTAACTAGGTTAATACAGTTATTATCTAAGTCATGCTGCCAGCTATAGATGAATATTTTCCACAATCCATTCATTGTTAATGAACATCCAAGCTAGCAAATTAAAATAAACCCATTTTATCACTCAGATTTAATGATTTCCTGCTGGGCCTTTTTAATGTTCAGAATTGGCCTTCTTTGAAATACTTAGCTCATCAGCAAATTTGCTGTCAGTTTTTCATTTCTTCTCCACTGAAGGTTACTCTGAAATTTTCACCTTTTCCTTTCAGATGTTTATATTTAAAGATAACCACTGCCAGCATGAACAACTTTTACCTCTCTTTGAGCTTGGAGTTCATAACGCTGTTTGAAGGCTGTAAGCCCTTAAGTACTGAAACAAGGTGAACATTCAGCTCCAGAAATTTCAAATCCAGGTGAAGTGAACTTGCTGATTAACTCTGTGAATGAAATGAGTATTTTAGTAGAGTGCTAGGATGACAGCAAATGAAAATCTGTCCTAAAATATAGTAAAACCTGCAGGAAATACAAGGTACCTGCTGAGAAACCAGCTTTCTCTTTACCTATAATGTTTAATCTTTTTGACTCTCGCCTAGTTCTTCTAGGGTAGAGGGAACACAGTACAGATTTCACAGCGCTGTCATCGCCACTGAAATGCTCATATTAATCTAGATTTGTATGCTATGTGACCGTTGGCAATAGGGACAGTTAACATTCCGATATCACTTTCCGTTCAAGGATACTGAAGAGCATTGGAAACATTAAGCTCTGAGGTTGGTAATTTACTAATGAGAAAACTGATTCAAAGAGAAATTAGGACCTTAATCTCTCATCCATTGAAGCCAATGGAAATCTTTTTGTGGTTTCCTTGGGCAGACTGTGTGTGGCTTGTAAAAGGTCACATGAGAAATCACAGAAAAATTAGACCAAAAGTCCAATAACTTTTTGCTTGTTCAGTACAAGAATAACTGTCCCTTACCCTATGCCTGAATCCTTTGTATCTGACTCCCTTTTCCTTAATGCAATTTAGAAATATTCCAATAAATTTAGATTTGCTAAGATTACATTTTCATATCACCACCAGCTGTGTGCTGCCGCAGAGGAGATGTGGAACAACGGATAGCTTTGGAGCACTGCTATTTTTTTATTCAGGCTTAACATCATGGGTCTTCTCCCTGGGACCTGAGCTGGAGCCTTCATTGGTAGTGGAGGTTGATGCTCCAAACAGATAATGGAAGCAAAGATCTTTTGGGCAAGTTTCCCACAGAAGAAGCACAAGCCGGTCCCATGGAGCTGAAGAACCAAAGCCTTTGTGTCCTGTTTGCCTGCTCACAATTATTTTAAGCGCTTTAGTACAAAAAAAGCCATACCTCATGTCATAGAAATGAGATTTTCAAATTCTTTGAAGTAGTTAGACTTTAACAAAAAGCTACTCTGTATTGCTGAGACCTTTCATTGAACTAAAGCATCAGGTTTTCAGGGTGACGTGATGACATTGAAGAAGTCACAATTAAATTCTTCAGACTTGTTATTTTAGAGGTAATGTTCCACGGACCTGATCCAAAACACTCTGTACTCAGTAGAAGTCTTTCCGCCTCGGGGCTCCCTTGATGTTTTGCAAGATCCTCTACCTCTGGTAATATTTCAGGCAGTTTATTACAAAATTCCATAATGCAATATGCATTGCTTGTGTGGCTAGAAACCTTTATATCAACAGTCTAGATAAATGCCGGTACTGCTATCATAATACACTTCAACAGAGGTAAGAAATATAGTGCTGTATTTACAAATTTGATCCATTCAGGGCCTAGGGCTGTAGTAACTTAGATATAGGAGCATTTATGCACAAAATCACTGGAGCATACACATGATTATTTATCAAGATGGTCTCTGTTTAGTGCTAGTATTATGCATTAGCACTTACTTGATATAACAGGAATAAACATTTCACGAAAGAACACGAAGGACACTGGAAAGGTATATCACAAGCACAGTTTTATAATGAACCCAGGGAATATTTATGTTGTACATTCCACATAAAATATGTGAGAGCTAGCCAAGTAAAGCCCTCCCAAAACTAGGTAAGCAGGACACTTTTATAATGGTGATATAACTGAAAGAACGTTCCTAGACTTTCATGAACCTTATGTTTTCTATTGGTTTTCCTTCAACTTATGTATCACTTAAAGGTCATTCCACAGCACGATTGAAAGAATAGATGTATTTTGGTGGTATACAGAACAGACTTAAGTTTTTGGACTAATCTGGGCTTAGCAAACTCTAGTATACAGTGAGTGGCAAATGTATTATTCTACTGTGTCATGTAAAGGATTACCTCAGATGTTTGAAATAATGCGTATAGTTAAAGGTTATGGTAGAATAACATTAAAGCAATTCATTGTTTCTGGGCCTGATGGTAATATGAATGATAAAAACGTGATGACTATTATAGCCTTGAAGCATTACAGTCATTTTGCTATGATAATAGTCCTCAGATTTGGTTATAGCCCTAATATGTTACCTGAAAGTTAAAATTAGATTCTCAGGTCTGTTGGCACATAATGATTACTTATTGTCTAGAATGTAATTTCTGAAAGAAAACGAGAGTTGATCTTGAGGATAAATGCTGGTTTCTTTTATCTTTTTCCTTTTTTTTTCCTTTTCCTTTTTTTTTTTTTAAGACAAACTAAACATGGAGTTTGTATTTCAGAGAAGGAATCAACTGAAATACACCAAGATAAATATCTCTCCTGCTCCATACTTACATCATTCTTTGTACCAAACTGTTATGGACCACGAGCGGTAACATTTCTGGTGTTAGAAGCAATACACCAAAGCTGTCAAGTGACTGAGAGCTTCAAACCAGACCCTCCAGGTAGTTTTGGGTTTATTTCTGAGATATTTTAAACAGGCATGTGCAAAGCAGCAGCTCCCAGAAACCTGTCCTGGCTGTTAGGCTTGCCTGAGAGGTTACAGTGTTGTCCGTCTGAAGGACACGGGCTCTAAGATGACTTTCCTCAAAGTGAGTCCCAGCCTTCCCCTTCCCTACAGAAGTACCTAGCAGGAGAAAGGAGTCGGAGTCACAGTTTGGACTCCTTCCCCACCACACCAGGCAGTTGTCTCAGCTCTGTTTCAAACAGTGCCCATTATCGTAATATTAGCACTTCACAATCCTTAATGCGTGTTTAATCCATCATTTTTAGGACTCTCAAATGAAGGACTCGCTGTCCGTGGTCACCGCTACCACTGCAAACTGGAAGACTGCAATCTTAGCCATAACAAGGTCACATAATAAAGCACATATCAGAAGAAAGACTAATAATAATTTTCATTGCATATAATAAGTATATAATAAAGTTTAGTAGTAGACAGTAGAAGAGCTGTGAAAGTCAAAGCATTTCTTTTCTATTTCTGATTGTCACTCTGCAGAGAAACACCCCCCCCCCAAAAAAAAACCCAACAAAAACCAAACCAAACCAAACCAAAAAAACCCAAGAATAATATTCCAGCCAAAGCTGAGCTGGTTCCAGACAAGCTGAAAAAGAAAATGAAATGGTATCACAATTATGACAATGCAGAATAGAAATTCAATATTTGTTCTGTAGTTTGTGCTGTGCTTTACTTTAGGGGACTAGGAAATGTTTGATTGAAAAGGGAATCGTGTTCGTGGGGTGTATTATTCATTCCAGATTTCACTTTTGTAACTCAGGATAGTCGAACATATTTCTTACCCCAGAATCTGTCTGATGTCTCTGCATTTCTGGAGCTTCATACAGGTGATTGGAAATCAAACATTCCGGGGAGATACTGCAGTTAAGTATTAAACCTGACAGTTTTTATATGTCTAGTATGATAATTGATTTCATGTTATGCTAACCTACTCTGCAGGTTAAAGCAGCGAGGATAGTTCCATTTCATAGAGTAGTCACTGAATTATTATTTTTAAGGTTTTAAAAGCACTGAGGCAATTTACATTTCTATTTTCCTTTTTAAACATTCATACAGTTGAAGAATACATTGAACACTTGCACATGCAAGAGGACAAATTCAACCCTGAAATTTCCTCTGAGAAAAAAAAAAAAGTAAAATAGTAAAAAGAAAAAATTAGTAAAATATTAAAAATAAGTTAACTTCTTGAAAGGAGGGATTATATGTTTATTTTCTTTCTCTTTGTTCTGGTCCATTTACTACCTACTTGTGGCTTCTTGTTGGAGTGGGGACCTGGGGAGTGCTTGGCAGTGGCAACAATCTGAGCGATTTCCAGCATTTCAGAGTTTAAAGGCAAGCAAACTAACACACTTTTGAGCAATATGGTACCAAAAATACATTGGCACAATGTCACTGCTGACAAATTTTGGATTCACCAACTCTCTTCTTGATCAGAGAGGTTTCAGAGAACCAACACTTCTCCGAAGTCTTTGGTAGAAGAGGTTTTTCCTAGGTAATCCTTAGACTGGAGTAAACAGTTTGTTATAATGCCTCAAAATGGAAATGAATCCATGTTTGAAAACACTGCTTTTTTTTGAGCACATAGATTAATATGAGGAAATAAAGGTGGGATTCACAGAGTATTATTGGACACGGTGAAAGTTGCCCAACTTTCCGTTCCAGGGTACATAGCCCTTTCCCTCTGCTTCAGACTCATCTCAACCAGTCAGAGGAGTGATTTACATGTGGGTCTCTTGCTTTTCAGGTAGCTCCCTAAACTGAAAATAAGATGGTCTAGGTCAAAGTGCCTTCAATCTTCCCAGCTATTACTGTTTCACCTAAATAAATACTACACCTGGAAAAGAGAGGCTGCTTCTGTGGGCAGCTGTTCCAGGCACTTGATTCACATCCCAATCTCACTCAGCAGTCATACATGTTATGCCAAGTGGAGAACCATTAACTTCAGAATTAATTCACGAGATAATGTCTTTTTACCTACTGGTACAAGTAATTGCCATGACCCAGTGCCTGTTCAAGTAACAGAATTTCTACTTCGGTAAGGACTAAATCAGGCTGTATATGGTCAGAGACCACTTCTTTTTCCAAGCAGTTTTCACTGTGTATTTATGGTGAGAAATGAGTGTCGCTTTCTTTTTGCACATTAGGACTGCTGAGCTGAAGAAAATGGGTACAACTTTTCTTTTAATTCTATAATCTTATTATCCCAGTTCCAATAAAAACTGATAATGAAATCTGAGGATATTGAGAACTTGGATTTTTTCCATTAAGTTTAACTTGATATTTTTTTCAAGCAGTGTGGTACTTACTATAGTCCAACTCTTTTTAAGACTATCCAGGGAAACATAAACCCTTGCAGCGAGCCATTTTCTGTCAAAATTACATCTGACCTGCATATTTTTGCAATTCTCTGATGCATTATACAGTCAGATCAGGTTGTTCCTTGACCAGTTGTTCACCCCTATCAATTGCATTAGCATTTAACCTGTCAGTTTAAATTACAAAGGTAACAAAGGTTTAGGAAGGTTACAATAGATCCAATCTCACACAGAAGTGTGGAAGACTAATCTTAAATCATCCTTCAATGCGAGTGTTATTTTTTCTCCTGACATACATATACTCACCTTCTAGAAGCATCACTGCAACTGTAGGCAACTTTTTATGGTGAAGACTACATGAGATCAGCAAAGCATGTGAAATAAGAGAAATACTAACAATAAGACAAGCACGTATATTTTATTTGAACTTAGATTGCATCTCCTATATTTTTACTGATTTTCTCTTCTATTCTCTATCCTCTTTCAGTGCTAAATTTCCTCTTTTTCGCTCTCCAGAGATTCTATTCTTCATTGTGTCTGATTAGTAAATTAGGTCCTATTCTATAGTCACATAAGTACATCATCGGGGTTGGAGTCCTTTATATCCTTAATCCTTTAGACTTCAAGCTACTGTCTGCAGGAGGGACAGCCCAGCTTCTCCTCAAACCATCCATCATCCTGTACTGCACACTGACAGCTCTACCACCTCAGTTTTGGTTTTTTGGGTGGTGTATTAATACAATACAAACCTATGATGCCAGTACACTAAGACAAAATCTGTTCTTTTTTAAACAACAAATGCATATGCTTGGAAAAATCTAGAAATCGTATTCACTTTGCCTGGCATTTCTCATATTTCTATAATGATTTTATAACACATGGGCAAAGGCCATCCTATCGCTGGTTCTGTAGGGTTGTTCAGATGCAGAAGGACGATCTGCAAAATGCCTCCCCCAGCGCTGCAGCTCCAGCCCTGCACGAACCCCAGTGCGTCGGGGGAGCGATGCGGGGAACCACCTTTCAGCTGGCTCGTAGCGAAGGGGCCAGCACAGTGCATCTAAGAGCAATGATGTCAGAATTCCAACGGCAGGTTGCCTGAATACAAAATATGACATAATTCTTACTACACCTACCCGTACCAACCTCTCTGTGCCCCTTCCAGCATCAACACAGGCTGTTGAGTAACATAAAAGCACTCCATAGCCTTTTGCAAAGCTAAATCAGCACATGATGAGCCAAAAATGCCACCGACTGAAGCATTAGGAAAAAACCCAAACAAACAAAAAAGCAAAATCCTGATTCTGTTAATCTGTAAATGCCATGATATTTCTTACATATTTTGCTCCCTTTCTTACTGAAGGTGAAACAAAGGGCTTCTGCCAATAATATTCATATGCACAAAGCTCACATCAAAGTTTGCCTGAATGTAAACTGCATCATTAAGATAGTAAAGAAGCAATACGAAAGGTAAAGCCAGATTGTAGCTGTTACTGAGCTCAGGAAACACAGCTGCATATTTCTTTTAATATGCGTAGATATTTTAAAAATACTGTTTTCAGTGTGTCCAGAATGCGTGTTAAAAAGGCTCTAAAAATAACAATGCCTGCCTGTATATTAAATTTGAACAATAGATAAATGCTAAAAATAATGATGTTGAAAAAATATTTTAGGCATATATCTTTGCATGCTTAGACAAATACCAACTTTACCACATGCAGCTGTGCCACATTAGCTGTGCCATGATGAATGTTGTTTAATAAGCAGAAGAGCGGAGGTTGGCCTACATTTGGCTAGGGTGCATTCGCTGCTGAAATTAGGATGTGCTGGTTTCATCTCCCCAGACGTGAAGCAGCTGCTCCACCCGTCATGCGGAAGAGGGCTGAGGCAGGGTTTGCATGCTAGACTCTGGGCAGGACATTTGATTGCTCTAATAATATAGATATGCAGATATTGTTAAGTGCATAACTGATAGAAGATTGTCATGACTATCCAAATAGGAAATACAACTCCATACCAGTCACTATGAATTTCCAATGAGTCTTTGAAGCCATACAGGTGTCAAAAAAGACAATCTTTACAGTGACAAGACTGATTCAGACCTTATTGCTATAACCCACAATATTACTACTCCTGAGCAAAGACAGGTAGATTACTCTACAGTTGCATGCCAAGTTTTATTAAAGAATGCATTGGGAATTGTCAAATTTCTGAGACTGCTATACTATCCGTACACTCAGACGAATCTTATGGCCTTTTCCCAGCAACTCATATTCTGTTTTCAATACATATGGAATAATGTTAAGGAAAGAAACAAAAGGTGACGTGATTTTCATCTTCAGTGCAACATTCACTACTCTACTACACAGCTGCAGATTTTGTTATTCCTTGCACAGAGACAGAGCTTGGATTTAGATTTTTGGCCCCATCACATCTTCAGTTTGTAATAAGACCTATCTTAAGCCTATCGGCTTAGGTGGCCAGCTGAGGCTATTTCTCCAGAGGACATTCCTCCACCAGACTCATTCTTCATTGACTGGGGGAGAAGTCCTCTATGACTGAGGTGGGGAAACTGGATAGAGCTGGTGAGCTGATTCCCTCGAAGAGCATGCAGGTGTCATAACAGATTTCCTGGTGCAAAATGCTCCAAGAAAAAAGCAGATTTCATTTGAGAGGTCTGTGTTATAATTCCACCTCCCTTGCAATGAGTTTCTTCAGTGGATACATTTGAGGAGTATCCTTTTCAGTTTTAAAGGCTTTTTCTTTTTGAAGAGTAGAACATTAAAAACAGATAAAGTGAACTGGCTCCAGATTTATTTTTTGTCGCTTCACTATAATTTCCATCTTTCCCAAAATAAGCAGTTCATTGTAGAACAGACTATCCACTGCCCCCAAGTGTTCTCAGGAACATAACAGAGGCATCAAGTCCAAGCAAATGAACAAATAACAGAGATCCAGTCTTTCAATCAGCACTTGTATTCACATCCCTGCAGCCACCATGAAGCAGCCAAAACTAAAGTTAATTAAACATTGGTCCTAATCTTTACATTCCAGAGAAAAAGAAAATAAAATAGTAACTGACATAAAACAAATACAAAAGTATTTAAAAGCTCTGTTACCATATTTTGACTATGCTGATATTAATTCTTTGAACCAACAAAACTGCTGTCCCCTGATCAGGGAACTCTTCTTGAGAAAGGACAAAATACTTCTCTTAACTCAGATAATATCCTGGGATATTCCAAAGGAAAATGAGTATTTAAATATAGCAAAGGCCCTATAAAAGCATCTGATCAAGACCTGCTTAGGGTGCACTGGTGCATTGTAATATACTGTAGGGTTCGGCGTTTGGAAGATCTCGCGATGTCATGGAAAGTTAGAGGGTTAGTCGCAGCCTTATGATGTGTCTGTAATCCCGCCTACCCTTGTTAGTATAAAAGGAATTGACTGTGCAATAAAAGGCAGAAGTTGGCGCTCACACTGTGTGTTATCTGTCTCTTTCCCTGGTCTGGGGTTGATCAGTGATCTAATCGTGGCACCTTGATATGCGGCGAACGCTACAATATACTACATAACTCTGTGGGTGAGCTGAGCACTAGTGAACCACAGTCCATTTCCAGTTTCTTTAAATATCTCCAGCAAATGCACATGGAAACACTCCCATATCTACCTTTGTAACTCCAATTTAAACTACTTTTTCTAGTACATATTCATTAATAAAATCCTAAATCGTTTAGTGTCTTATGGCATAAACCCAAATGCAGCCCCCAGTCCTACCAAAAGAAACCTTAACACCACTTGGTATGTTGTTCCAATGAATAATTATAGTGGTGCAGGTGTCAGAGACTCTTTTCTGTGAAAAAAAAACCTTATTCAGGTTTTATTGATGTAACTCACGATATTACTGCTCTTGTACAAAACAAGGTCACACTGAAGTTATATGTCAGACTTCATTAAAGTGTGTATTGGGAATCATCAACTTGTGATGCTCGCTGACCTGAGCACCTTGCAGTTCATGAACGTTAGCAAGGCTTTGTCATGCCACACATTTGCAACATGTTTGCATAGTCAGCTAATCAATACTGGTAAGAAAATGGACCAGAAGTTACCTGACTGTCATTATCATTGCAATATTACAAACCTGATGATGTTGTCAGCTGCGAGTATAGCTTGCACCTCCACTGGATAGTTTCAAGATTTTCTTCTGCTTGATTCACAGCAAGCATTTGAAAACAGATCTTTCTTGCCTTATCCAGGAAAATAATCCCATTTGGAGGTTGTTATCTTTTAAACAGAAACTATCATGGCTCAGAGAGCTGGTCTTTGAAATTTCCAGAAAAGCTGAGAAACTTGCACAAAAAAAGTTTTGTTTAAACTACATCCCTTCCCCCAGAAAGCTTCAGAAAGAAACAAAAGAAAAAAAAAGTTCTCAGTTTTCTCTATTTCCTATTCTAGATGTATTCTCAATATAAATGAAATTAGGTCATGCATTTGATATGGTACACATGCACTATTTATGGTCTGCAATCAAGCTGCAAGCTGTGGAGTTCAGTGCCACTGTCTATCATGAAGTCAAACTCTGAGGCTAAATAACTTAATAATATCCTTAAATTTTGTATCATCTACCATGTATTCATGCTTTGGAGAGCAAACGCCTCAGCTGAAGGCTCCAATGTAATTTGTTTGGAGTGCTGACCTTCCTTTGAAGTATTACTAGTATTTGTCACTGTTATATTCATGATAGTAGATGAGATTTACCAGTCCTTGCCTGTGTTATGAAATTGCTTAACTTAAATATTTAAATGGAAAATGGCTTTGCATTTTTACTGACATATAGAGTAATTCAGATACAGGGGCTTTGCAGTGCTGCAGAGGGAAATACTTATGAAGCTGATGACTCACTGAGATTTCTTGTACAGTCTTGGTGTGTTAATGTACAACAGGAGAATTCCACCCAGATACTGCATTGAATCTCTGATTAACAACAGGGAGAGAAAGAGAGATCATTTTCACTTACCACCTGGAGAGCTATAGGGCTGAAGAACTCCACTGGACCAAAAGCCCAACCAAGTTTTCTCTATGTATTTCACATCACACTTTGTTATACCCAGGGCATTCATTTTTTGCATTGTTGTTTTTGGTTTTGGTTTTGTGGGGCTTTTTTTCCCAGTGTGTACATTTGATAACTGCCAGAACTGCAAAGAAGATAAGGAAAATAAAGAAAATTATGCTTAATCACAGTGAGACTATCAGAATCCAGTAAATAAACGAGTGTTTCCCATGCCTGTCTCTTAATCCTAAAATTAATGTAGTCTAATTATTTTCCCAATACTACTGGAAATCTGGGGTTCCTGTAGGCTTTAGAGAGCCTCCTCATACTGAAGTTCAGTGGGAGCTGATAACCTGATTTCTGTAGATGCCTCTGAAGAGTCCAGCTGTAAAATTAGACAAAAATATTAAATATTTTTAAAGTGATTTGGGAAGTCTTCATTGATAGGTACCAATAAAGTAATCCAAAAGGTTTTCTTCCCCCAAAAACTGCGGGCAAAGAAGATTTTGTTTAAAAAACATGGACACAATCAAATTTGCTCCCTATCTTAAAAAGTAATCGTGTTTCATAACATTCAGAAAATCACAACTCACATAACAGAGATACATTGCTTGTTGTATACGTAACAAAGAAGTTTCAAACTGACATTTGTATGGCATTAACTAATTAGGTGAATTTTATACCTATTAAATTAACCAGTACAAACACTGTGTGAACCCCCTTAATTCAATTCCAGTCTGGGTTTATTTGCTTTGGGAAATGTGCAAGTAGAAACTCAGTCATAGAAAAATACCCCTGCTACTCAATATATGTCTCCAGCTGATACCTTTTCACAAACTTAAGTAACCGGGGAGAGCGATTCAAATAAATAAACCCTCTATGTTTAGACGAAGGCACTGTCTTTTTCATTAACATCTCTCAGAGAAATAAGAATAATATTGGGGATAGAGAACTGATCAATATTCCCCTCAAAGTAGACTGGTTAAGTGCACTAATTAAATTAAAAAGTCTGAGGATTAGAGTCTCAATAGCAAAGCAGATGTTTTGTACTTACCAACCTGCCAAGGTGGGATATTTCCATGTGCTCTACTGGGCCTCCGTTACAGACCGAAATTGCTGGAAGGGTCAGGCCCAGCACAAATGAGAGGCCACACCAACTTATCATCTGTCCAGGGATTTGCAAAGCACAAAGTTCACTTCTAAGCATCCTTTCCCTTTACCCTCAGGAGCTGTAACTCCAATCAGCAGCTTCTGGCACATGTTCCCAATGGGCAAGGTCAGAGTAATCCTCATTTCAGTAATGATCTTGTGGTCCTGAAGACATGCTCTGCTCAGCTGTCTTGTAAATACAAGGAAGGTAGTGGGCAGAGATAACAGACGTGCGTGCAAGTTTGTGCGTTCCCTCCTCATTCACCGTTCAGCAGATTCCCATTCATTGCAGGCGATTGCCTGAAATAACAACCGCTGCACTCATGTTTATTAGAGGTAGCCACAGTACTGTCTTGTCACATTTACTCACATATTTCTTTATTGCCTCATGTCAAGTTCTGTTTGTGTCTTGTCAACCTAAGAACCGCTCCAGAAACATGTGGAATGGTCTTTGCAGAAAGTTCTCTCCAAGCATGCCATTTGGGTGAGTGTTCAAGGCACGTGCTTGGCATGAAGCTTGCTAGCTGGCTTGTGGAACTGGGTGGAGGAGCTAAGCAGCTACCCCATCGCCTTCAACTAAATAGCAGGCTGTATGGCTTCCAGCTGTGTGGCAGGATTTTAAAAGGGGCTGTCCAGAGGATGCTCGGGGGACAGCCACCCCACGGAGGGTCTCTGGGGGCTGCAGAAGCAATTGCACGGCTCAGAAAGTGTCGTGTGTCCAGCCCTAGAAAGCCAAGAGGATGTGATGCTGAATATGACCTGGACCATCCCAAAAGCCTGCTGACAGTAAATTTTCTTCTTTAGAAAACGTATTTACAAAAAATAAGTAAGCATCAGAAATACCATGCCATATAATCTGTGCTAAAAATATCCCTGTTATTTGCATCAGAAGAAAGATGTTTACATTATCAACTACAAAAAGCTTTCAGGAAACTCTTGGATTTCTTTTCAGTGTACAAAGCTTAGAAATAATATTTTGCCAAGCTAAATGTCTTTTATATTTACTTTTTAAAATAGTAGCTACTTTATGTTTTAACAATGACCTTTCCATCTGTTGGGTCAAGGATGTCAGCTGACCCAGGAGTTCAGGGTAAAATAATTCCCAACAGACAGAATATTTTATTTTTTCTAAAAGAAGACAGCTTTAGCCTTTGGCTCCTAGTCAATATTTTGAAGAATTACTATGATTCTTAGGTTTTGCTAAAGAAAAATGAATAATCATGTCTTTTCCTTAAACTGTAAGTCTCTTTCTATCCATCCCTCTCTTTCCTACAGCAAATCCTCTAACCTAAATGAGTGTCCCAGTCTAACCTAAATGTAATCACTGTGTTAACAATACAGACTTTAGAATAATTATAGTTGCAAAAGTCTTAGATGATTTTCCTGTGGAGTATAGCAGGAATGGAAAAGGAAAAACAGTAGCTGAGATTACTCAGTTTGTTACTAACATTGTGGCTTTACTGAGAATTTTAATGGTACTATCGCAATGAGATATGTGTCACAACGACACTGTCATACCTGGTGCACGTACCAAATGCAACTTCTGGAAGTGTTTGAATAATCTCTACCCCACAAAGTGGGGAAACTCCTGTTGCAGCAACTTTGGTGTTACCCAAATTTGTCTAAGCTCGATGTACATCTTATTTGGCCAAAGAAAAAGAGACAAGGGAAAACAATGAAAACAATCAGACATCAACCAGTATCAGCTACGTGAAATACTGGGGATTTTTTTTTGCCATAATCTGTCATAAAGACGACAGAGCAGAGACATGATAACAAGTTTCAAGTACTTAAAAGGTAGCGACAAAGGTGAAGGAAAGAAATTCTCTTGGGCATTGAGAGTCAGGAGACAAATATTGCCAGGGAGGTTTAAGCTCGCCTAACTGCAGGACCAGTTCAGACCACGGCATGTCCATCGCTGGCATTTAAGAAAAGGTTGGACAAAGAACCATCACAAATATTGTAAGCGTGCCTGACGCCGCTCTGGGGCAGAGAACAATTAAGGTGCATGAAGTTTCTGGCTACAGCTAAAAAAAAGTCTTATACTTCTGAACCAAGTTTTTCTCCCCAGATGCATCTGGCCAGTAGCCCCCGGCAGAGGCCGGCAGGGGAGCGGGGATGCTCGCGGACCCGGCTGTCCACCCCGGCTCCCCCCTGTGGAAGGCGACAAGGTTAGAGTCACTGTGGCAAAATCTTCTGTGACAAGGTCTGTTCATGTTGTTCATCGATAAACACCTAGCTGCAGATTTTTAAAAGGTGTTTAGGTACCTCTAGGCTCTATATAAGTTTTAGACGTACATAAATAACTAATTGCATTAACAGATTATCACCCTTAAAAATATTCCCCTTAGTCTGGCAGACCTAGGGCTCTTCAGTACTTGATGGCATTGATCTCTGTATAACCTTAGAGAGCAGATGCTTTACTATCTTGTGAAAGGTAAAATACAAAGAAACTAAGGAGAGAATAGGAAAACTTGTGAGAAGAGGCAGAGAAGGTAAGGCAATAACTTCTGCGAAGGTGAAACTGTTCTGCTGAATCTAGTTCTCTCAGG